>NW_021703765.1:32450581-32496209 GCF_005190385.1 Monodon monoceros
CCCCTGCATCGGCAGGCGGACTCTCAATCACTGCGCCACCAGGGAAGCCCAAGTTTGATCTCTTGATTCCAGTAAGGAAAATGACCAAAAGGGAGACTGAGACACTACCTGCTATGGCAGCCACTTTCATAAAGATTATTATGACAGTTTGACCCCATAAAATCACCCCATCCACCCCCCCCACACACTTGTTCTAGGAACTGATTGGTCACAGAAGCCTCTTCATCCTAATGTTGAATATCCTTCCTTTTTGACATGTCCCCAAACTGTTTTCTTGTCCTCTTGCAGTCAACCAAGTATTGCCAAATGTACCTGAAGACCAATTAGAAAGTGGTCCCAGCCTTATTAATTTTGCTCTGACCTAGTTTGTCTTTGAGAATACCAAATGGAGATATCGACGACTGTTACTTATCACTCACCACTGCCAAACACTCTTTTTTTCTCTCATCTCTCATGTGATATTCACAATACTCTTGCAAGTTAAGCATTATTCCTGCTTAATAGACAGGAAACTGAAGCCTTGGAGAGTTACGAGATGTTGGCAGTTGCATAGTAAAGTAGAAAATCTTAAGAGATTTGCAGTTAAATGGCAAATTAGAGGTAGAGCCAGCACTGTAATCTAGTTTGGATTTTTAGTTGAGTTTTCTTGCTCCCTGATAGTAAAAAAATTTCTTCTGGATCCACATGGTCTTCTCATAGAGCACATTTTTTTTAGACTTCTGGGAAATCTAAAAAATAAAACACAAACTGACCCATAGTTTGCTTCTTGGTCTAGGTTCAGTAATTCACAAGGTCAGACATGGGAGATTACTTGAGGAAAGGTAAGGACTGAGGAAAAGATGAGGAGGTGCTGGAGAATGTGAAAAGTTGTTCTATAAAGCCAAACAAGGAACTGGTTATCCTAAGTTTTTACAGATGTGATTTTAAAAATTTCAGGATCAATTTCTAAATCTAATAAAAAAATAAGAACATATCTCTAGTAAAATGGAAATAAATTGTATATTATCTATTGGTAGATGGTGTATAGCAGTGGTCCCCAACCTTTTTGGAACCAGGGACCAGTTTCATGGAAGACAATTTTTCCACAGACCGGGGGAGAGGGGGTTGGTTCAGGTGGTAATGCAAGCAATGGGGAGCAGCAGATGAAGCTTCGCTCACCTGAGGCTCACCTCCTGCTGTGCAGCCAGGTTCCTAACACGCTGAGGATTCCTGGGGGTTGGGGACCCCTGGTTTATAGTATACACAGACAGACATATACACAATGTTAAACTTTTTTCACTGATAGGTTAATTCAAATGAACATTTTTAACTACCTTAAACTTAAGTTTAAAAAATGTTGCAAAAGATTACAGAGAGCTCCAATTTATCCTTTCTCAGTTTCTTCTAATATGAATATCTTATACGACCATTAAACAATTCTCAAAATTGGAAAATGAGAATTGTTATAGTGCTATTAACTAAACTAAAGACATTATTGAATTTTACCAGTTCAATAATAAACTGTCCTTTCTCCATTCCAAGAGTCTCTCCAGGACCTCACATCACATTTACCAAATTTTTTCCTTAGTCACCTCAATCTTTAAGGTTCAGCAGCCTTTCTTTGTCCTTTATGATCTTAATGCTTTTAAAGAGTACCAAACAATTATTTTTTTGAATGTTCCTCATATTGGATTTATCTGATATTTTATCCTAATTGGGATGAGCTCATGTATTTTAGCAGCAATACCCCAGAAATTATGCTGTGTCCTCCCCAATAAATCATATCAAAGAGGTCATGAGGCTGATATCTCTTACTCCTGGGGATGTTAACTGTGATCACTTGATTAAGGTGGTGTCTTCTGGTTTCTTTACGGTAAAGTTACCATCTTTCTCAATGTAGTTTATAAATATGTTGGGAAAACTACTTTGATAATATTTATACCCTTTCATCTTAAACTTTAACCCATTAATTTTAGAATAGTTTACTGGAACTTAATTGTGACAAATTTCACTATGATGTTTGTCTTCTAGTGATTTTATACTTCCCTCATTTATATTACATTTATTTATGGAATTCTGCTGTAAGGAAGAGCTGCCTTTTCCTTCTCATTTATTCATTTATTAAAAGAAATATGAATTCATATCAGCATTTATGAGATATGAGTATGAACTCAGATATTTGTTTTATTTTCTGTCATAAGTACTGTCATTTTTAGCTTTAATTTGTACATATATTCTCTCATTTTTATTAAGATATTGCCATTTTTTGAAGAAAAGCATATAACAAAATTATGCAAATAAAATAAAAGATCAGATGCAATAACTCTAAGTGAACCTAACTTTTAAACTTGCCTGAGTGAAAGTTAAAATTTTCATATGACCTCTGACATACAAACTGACATGTCACCTCAGACAATTAATTAATGCCAACCTTACACTTGACGACAGCAAATTTTGATCAATCTGATTTTGGTAATCCAAGATTTATAAAACTAAGGTCACTATTAGAAAAAGAAGTAAGGGTTCTCAAATCTCACTTTGCAAAAGGAGGGGAAGTGTTTTTTGTCTGTGTCAAAAAACACAAATAAGGTCCTCTAAAGAGAAATTCCCAAACTGTTCCTCAATGTTTACAGCTATCTGTGAATCTTCTGCCTGCAGAGAAATCAATAAAAAGAAATACTTTGCTAAGACAGTTCCAGTAGAATTTCATCACCAATATAACCTTCCAGTAAAGCATCTTTTTCAAAAGGAAATGGATATTTTTTCTCCTAGGACATCCATGGTGGTGACTAAAGCATGTGAATAGAAGCCATCTGAGCTCACAATAGTTTAATACTGTTATAAGATGAAGGCAAATGGCATATTTGACAATTTCTCCATGATTTGCTTCAAAAAATTGAACTAAATAACCTGTTCTATGGAGTGGAAGATATCATCTGACAGAAGCCCTGCTTACATTGTCTTGCTCTGCTTCAAGCCACAGAGCAGTCTGATAATTTTCAAGCTCCATATTTTCCTCAAGATTGTTCCAATTTTGCATAGTTCCTTTTCTTGCCAGTAAGAGTAGCAATCTAAGATGCTGCACAATAGTTTTCTTTCTTTGTCTTGGGGTAAATTCAAGTATGTGTAAATAAAGATTTTAAAAATCAAGTTTTATCTCCCACCACTTACAGATGCACACACACACACACACACACTCAGTTTAGTGCATGGTAAAAATGGAGAGAAGCACTTTTATTAACTAAATGCTTCCCTTGTTATGGATATTTCAACACAAGAAGCACTGTTGATCTAGGATCCCATTTGAAACAATGATGAAAAACTTATATCGATTAAATGATTTTTAAACATCAACAATCACCCCTTTTCTGACATTTTATAACTTTAGCTGGGTTGGATGTAAACTGGGGCTCCCATCTACAATCACAATGTTCCCCCTTCCCAGTAACCCTTCCTGCCATTGTACTTTGGTGGTGATGACCAGCACACCTAACATTGTAGCTTTTGAATGTTAGAAACTATACATTAATAACACGATATAACATAATTTGATCTTTAGTACTTTTCCCATTTTAATTTTCTAAAAACATATACAAGAAAAATGTGGTTTGTGTGTGTGTATGTATGTGTATATGTGTTTGTTAGATTTTTGTTTCATTTTCTGGATCATCTAAATACACTAATGTCCCTGATCCTTAGTTAAGAAAAAACCCTGCCTTGGAAACAGGGTTCTCGATTGTATAACATGATACTTCTCGGAATTATTGTTATGAAGAATACAAATGACAAATTTTTCTCTTCTTTCTCCTGTGTGTGTGTGTATATATGTACATATATATATATGTACATATATATGTAATTATCTAGTTATAGAATCATATAATGTATATAATTATGTAATGTATATAATATATAGATAATGTATACATATAACACACATATAATTTGAGATCTTGTTTTGTAATAGCTACATTGTAAAAGACACGTGGCATAAGTATAGAAGGTAGTCAGTAAATATTGGATGTGTGCATCTTCGATTACAATTAAGAAAACCTCAGACAGAAATGAAGGATGAGTTGGATTTCAGGGAGAAGGGAGCTCCATGGAGGGGAACTAATATAAGGACTGGTGTGGTAACTCAGATGTGGTACTCTCTCAGTGAGTGCTGCATGGGAGGGCAGGGAAAGAGAAGGGTAGGCACATCTAAATGGGACAGGAGGGCAGATTGTCAGAAGGGCAAACAGAAAGCAGACCAGCCTCTCTCATACAAAATCCTTTGTTTCAGAGATGTTGGAAATATTTCCTAACTAAAAGGAAAAGATTATATTTCACTATTCCTTCCAACACATCTCTTATCACTGGTGTGAAGTAACAGGGTGTAAAAATGTGATTTAAACAGATGAAAGTGTTTCAAGAAGTTTGTTTTGAAATTAATCCACAAATAACACCAACATATTTTTTCCCCCATGAGTTTCATCTGTACTTTACTTTCATGTGAGAGAGACATCCCAAATCAGGGATTTAAATGCTAGTCATGAATTTTCTTGCCTTGGTCTATATACCTTCCTTACCAAGTCATGAAATTATAAAGTTATTAATTCATGTACCTTTCTAGCCTTATAAAGCTCTGCATTCAAGCTTATTGTCCAAACACATAAAATGCCTTAAATTCTCCAGTTACACACAGCAGTAGGTTTTAAAACATCCAGTGAGAAGGTCTGTGGAGGAGGAGGTACACTTTTGTGGCTGTACTGATTCAGTTTAAGTTGGAGACACCAAAGGCTTTGAAATGCTACAAATTTCCTGAAAGGAAAAGCATTAAACACCATTCTGCCCTTACTCCCCTCTCATGATGTAGATAAAAAATAATTTCCAGGGTTTAATGGTGATTCCCTTAGGAACTTTAAGAACCATAAAGCATTTTGGTTTTGCTGCAATGGAAGTGCATTCTATCCTCTTCCTTCTGGCAGGGTAAGCTCCCCAATACCTACCCACCCCTGAAAACTTCAGAAATCTAATATATCACTCAGTACTTTTCATCAGGCCTTAAAAAATAGAGTAGGATGATCTTTTGCTTGATGCACCAAAGATTTTAAAAATATATTTGTTGTACCTGAGAAGATGTGTGTGCCATGCAAGATTAATATGCATACAATTTTGCCAGCTGTCTACTATATCCAAAGGGAAATACATACAAATCCTTTTAGCTGCTGATACAAGGTGCTGAACCACTTCTGTCCAGGGGCAAGGTCACTACCTTAAATTGTTCAGCTTTGTCCCTGCCTCAGGTTATCCCAATTATGGCCGAAGTGGGCCAGAAAAGACCATTAGGTGAGAGAATGAAACCTACAGAGGGATAGATTCAGTCCCTTAAATCTTCGGCAGTTCAGGAAATTAATGTCATCCTCAACTCTGTATTTTTGAAAAGTTGAATAAGTACCTTTTCAAGGCAGTTATTAAAATGAAAGTGTTTGTGCTTTTCTCCCCCCAGCATTTGGAAATGAATGTTTTAAAGTAAAACAAGTAAATCTGTGTCTTCTAGGCTGGTGTACAACATGGTAATGTTTGCTCTAGCATCTTTCCTAGAAACTATATTCTGAGAAGCCAGACTAACCCTGCACCATAAATAATATTAGATTACAAAGGATATAAAAGCTTTGAAGTTGAAAAATATCTCCTTTACTTTCACCCAAAGCTGACACTGGATGAGGAAGAAATAACTGAGGTCTGGATATTTCATAAAGCAAAAGGCATAAGAAAAGGCATATGATTGGTATGATAATCACAGGAATTAGTTGCTACCCTGTGCTACATAATAAAAGGAGAAATTACACAAGGGTTCAAACACAATGTCCATTCAGAGAAGAATTTTATATCTTGGAAGGCCTAGTATTATATTTTCTCTGAAATTATTCTCACATAGTTGGAACAAATCCTGGACAATTGGTGCTAGTTTTAAATTTTTATTTATAATATTGGTTGAGGGGACTTCCCTGGTGATCCAGAGGTAAGGAATCCGTCTTCCAATGCAGGGGACATGGGCTTGATCCCTGGTCAGGGAACTAAGATCCCACGTGCCACAGGGCAACTAAGCCTGCACACCACTACTCCTGAACCTCCGCGCTTCAACTAGGGAAGAGAAAACCTGCACGCCACAACTAGAGAGAAGCCAGCGCGCTGCAACAAAGGTCCCACGAGCGGCGACGAAGACCAGACACAGCCAAATAAATAAATAAATATTTTTTAAAAATATTGATTGAATCAGTTAACCTATCTAAACTATTTCTGCACGTACTTATTTTCAACATGTTTATTAAATTCATGCAATCTAAATTCATGTTACTTATTACAGGTTCACTTTCAAAATTCTGTTAAGGGTGCTAAGACATTTTTTGCTCCATCAAGCATCAAGAAGATCATAGGGAGAGTGGCCAAGGTGGCTGAATAGGAAGGCCCTGAATTCTCCTCCTCCCCCAGGCACACCAACATCACAGCTATTTGCAGAGCAATTATTGACAAGAAAGACCAGAAGACTAGCAGAAAAGATCTTCTAAAATGAAAGCTATAAAGAAGAAATCACCATAAAAGTAGGAGAAGAGGTATGGCATAGCCAAGACTCATGCCCCTGGGTGGGCAGCCCACAAATGGCAGCGTGATTACAATTGCAGAAGTTCTTTCCAAGGAGCAAGCAGTCTGAGCTCTCCAGCCCAGGAGTCCTGGACCAGAAAGACAAGCCCCCAGAACATTTGGCTTTGAAGACCAGTGGGGATTACTCTTAGGAGAGCCAGAGGGCTGTGGAAAATAAACTCTACTCTTAAAGGGCACACACAAATACCCCACACTCCAGGACCCAGGGCAAAAGGAGCCTGGGTCAGATCCATCTGCTGATCTTGGAGAATCTCCCAGAGAGGCAGGAGGCAACTGGAACTCACCCTGGGGACAGAGACACTGGCAGAACAATTTTGGGAGTCTGTTTTACCATGTGGACACTGGTGCTGGCAAGCATCAGTTTGGGACTCTCCCTCTAGCTTATTAGCACTGGGACCCAGCCCCGCCCACCAGCCTGTAGGTGCAGATGTTGGGATGCCTCAGGCCAAGCAGCTAGCCTGGCAAGGACACAGCCTCCACCATCAACAGTCTGGCTTCCTTAAGACCCTCCGAGCCCACAGGCATCCTGGGACCTGGCCCTGTACACCAGAGGGCCCAAGACATGGCCCCACACTCAGTGTGCTGGTACTAGCTCTGGGACCCCTTCAGGGCCCTGCACACATCCATTAGGACTAGGTGTCAACCACCAGTAGGCAGACATCAACTCTGGGACCACCAGGGCTTTGCAGCCAGAGATCCTGGGACACAGTTCTGCCCACAATTGGGCCAGTACTGGACCCGGAACACCCTGGGCCTTAACCCTACCCACCTGTGGGAAGGCAGCAGCCCTAAGAACCCTGGATCCTGCAGCCAGATACCTCAGGACCCAGCACCACTCACCAGTGAGACAATACCAATTCCATGATCCCCAGGGCTCTGCAGCCAGATGCCTCATGACCTAACCCTGCCCTCCAGTGGTTGGCAGCCACCACCCAAGGCAGTGCTTGGCAACCAACCCAAACTGGGGTCAGCCACGCCTACCAACTGCCCACCTTAATCAGCCTGCCACAACAGAAGGACACAGGCAGCCCATATAGGGGGCACTCCTAGAGCATTTAGCTCTGGTGACCAGAGGGGAGTGGGCTGCTAGGACACGTAGGACATGTGCTACAAAAGACCACTTCTCCAAGGTTGGGAAACATAACCAATCTACCAAATACATAGAAATAAAAAAGCAAATTAGGCAAAATAAAGTGACAGAGGAACACGTTCCAAATGAAGGGACAAGATAAATCCCCAGAAGAACTGAATGGAGGTAAACAAGTTACCTGAGAATGGTGAGGTGGGGATTAAGTGGCATTGAAATGCCTGTGATGTCACAACAAATAGACGATCACACCCATAGAAATTGTGGTCAGTCTAATCAGCCACAGTATACTTGTGCAACTTGAAAGTCCATTAAACATTCTTTTTCTAGTTCTACTGACATCTGTGATACTATGTATAGCATTGTGTTTTACATACTTTCATAATGACAGTCTCCTGGGAATTATGCACAGAGGTTGCAGCGCATTACTGAGAATGTTCCTTCCCATCTATCTTGCCTCCACCTTCCAAACAAGAAAGGAAGATGGAAGAGAAAACACTCTTTAGGTTATACAGAAATGGAGGATTATATTTAGTGAAATAACTAGAGTAGTCTGCTCAGAAATATTTTGTATGGATTGTCTTTATTTGAATTTATTATTCTGCCAGGAACCTAAAATATTACTGAAATACCGATTATCATTCATGTATGAAAATCAGCCCTTTTGTACATGGGTAAGTTATCTACTTAGATGTCCCCAAGAATCAGAAACATAGCATATGTGAGATAAAATGTATATTCTCTAGACCCCCAAAATGTTTATCTTTACCTCAGTAAATGGTGCTACCATTCATCTAGCTTAGGCAAACTTCACCACCCCCACCACTTCCCTCCTCAAAGCAATAAACAAATAATGTTGGCTTATTTTTCCCATTATACATCCTGAATCTGTTCATTTCTCACCAATTACATAGCTGCTTCTAATGTAAGTCACCATCATCTCCGTCTCTCTCTACTGCACAACTGTACTAGCATTCTAACTGGTCTCCTCACTTCCATTCTTCACCTCCTGACTCTCAACAGAGGAGCTCAAGTAATTCTTTTAAAATCTTTATCACATAATTTTAATGTCCTGCCCCCAAGTTACCATAGTTTCCTGTAACTCTTAATATAAAATCCAAACACTGAATGGTTGTCTACAAGGCCTTGTCTATCCTCCAACTTCCTCTCCTCATCCTCTGCATGCTCTCTCTGCTCAGACCACACTGGCTTCCAAGTTGATTGATTCTCAGGTAAATTTCAGCTCCATCCTGCTTCCCTATCTTTGCTTTTCCCTCTGGTTAGCAGACTTGTCTCCAAAAATTATTGCAGGTTTTATTCTCTCACCGTTTTCATGTTTCTGCTGAATTTTTGTGATCAAAGATTCTCTGATTAGTTAATATAAAAAAAATTCTCTTGTAACACTCAAACTCCTTATCTTGCTTTATTTTTTCTTGCATAAAAATTTTCAATACCTAACATATTATATAATTATATGTTGTTGTTGCTTTGCTGTCAGTTAGACCATAAATTATAAGATGCTAACACTGTTTTCCCAGAGTTCATAATAGATGCTCAATAAATAAATAAACAAACAAGTAAATATTAGTCCAATGGCTGAATGAGTCAATAAATTTGACTGTACCTATATACAATCTAGAGTGTGAAGAGCGTACTGAAAAACTTTGATTAAGTCAGAAGGCCAGAAATCTATTCAGAGCTGTCTCTGTCTGGACAGGTGATGGTTTTAAAAGTTAAGTCATCCCTCCAGGCCCCATCCCCCCATCAGTATGTAGTACAGGTGTCTTAGGCTACAACACTATGGCAATAAATATATATTCCATAATAGTTTCAAAACTTTGCTCCAGAAAGCCCTCACAGAACCCACCTGTGCTAATCTTTCCATTTTTACTTCTTCCACTCTAGGTGTATGATGCATCCCTTCTGATGCATAGTGGTTGCAATATGGGAACACCCACCGAAGGGGATGTCATTTCTCCAGGGCCCTGGTGACAGGACTGAGCCCCTCACAGCTAGAGGCATCAATGTTACTGCACTGTGTGCTGACAATGCCCCAAAGGGAACGTAGTGAAATATACTCTTCTAATTATCACTTTCTCCTATTCACCCATTTACCCCACAATTCTGAGAATCTGAGAAACAGGCACATATTTTGTGCCACCTATTTTCCTGTACCAATACTATCCTCTTGTTTTTCCTCCATGTGGGAGGGTGAGTCCAGAATTGCTCATCATAACATGTATCTGATAAAAACCTAAAACCTAGTGTGTACATAATTGACGTTCCAGCTAAGAATGTTATCTAAAATAGGTGGATGGGTCTACATCTCTCAAAACATTTAAATATTTTAATAGAAAGCCAGCAAGTATGCTATCTTTCTCTCATTCTAATTCATTAATGCAAGTTTAGGTGGTTTCATATTTGCATTGCTAATAGCCCTCCCTCAAAGTGTGTTGACATTGTAGGTTTTCAATGATGCTTTTTTCCTCTCACTAATATGGGTAATCTTTTGCAAGGGGGTTTGTAAGGAACGGCACCAAAAACGGAGGAGAGCTTAAACAAGCTTTATCTGGGGACGCTCCCGGGCGAGGTTCACTGGTCCGAGAGAAAGGGGCCAGAGAAGTCGCGCCTGGGGGGAGGGTTTGGGCAGAATTTATAGGGGAAGAAGGGAAAGGGGTGTGGCAAATCCGGGAGGGTGCAGGGTATTCCTTATTTGGTGGTCTTTTCGGGTATCGTGGCAACATCTGGTACCGGTCGCATCAGTCTTGGGACCGTTAGGCCCGCCCCTCGAAAAGCGGGAAGGCTGGGCCAGGTGGAAAGTCCCCAGGTCAGTCCTGGAACTGGGTGGTCCGGAAAGTCTCCAGGTCAGTTTCTGGAACTGGGTGGTCCGGAAAGTTTCGGTCTGATGCAACCTGTGAGTCTGATTGCGGTCCCCTGCCTCGGGCCAGTTGGCCTTACAGGGTTAACTTTTTAATACAGGCCTCAACACCTACATAGTTGTTTTCTTTCTCAGAATTCCTTTAAAATCTCAGGGATTTGATATCATCCCTACTTATTTATCTAATTATAAAAGAATATTCTTTGGCAGATGTGATGATAAACTTACTGGAAGCCACTAGAGACAAAAACCTGCTTATTTCTAGTGTTTGTTTCTCTTCTACCCTGCCTGGAGAAAGAACCTCCTTCCAGAGGAAAACTGAAGGTTTCTGTCAATCAAGATGTCGAAAGAGTCTTCTGCAGCAGCGGGGCCTCCCTCCCCCTCCCTTCGCCAGCCGGTCAGGGCCTTCCCCTGAACTTCCTCGGAGGCCTTGAAAGTTCAAAAGTACACGTTAGCTACCACTTTGCCTCCCAAAAAGTACAAAGAAAAATGCATAATGTATGATAATGGTCAAACTAATAAGAATTAAAGTAAATGGTATGATATAAAAAGGGTTTCAAACAGGATTAATAATTCTGCAATTTGTTATACAAAGTCAGTGTTTTCCACTTGCAGAGCAAAGTTGCCTGGTGGGTTTATTGGTTCACTCATTATTAGGTATATGTCACTTTTATAGTTTCACATTTTTATAGTTTATTAAAAAAAGACATCATTCATGAATAAAACATTTTGGCTCTAGGCTGCTATACACTGACGTTGTTCAGAGAGATTATACCACCGTCCCTGATTCAAAATAATAACCAAAAAAAAAAAAAAATGGTCATGAAGAACCTAGGGACAAGACGGGAATAAAGACACAGACCTACTAGAGAATGGACATGGGGAGGGGGAAGAGTAAGCTGGGACAAAGTGAGAGTGGCATGGATATATATACACTACCAAATGTAAAATAGCTAGTGGGAAGCATCTGAATAACACAGGGAGATCAGCTCAGGTGCTTTGTGACTAGAGGGGTGGGATAGGGAGGGTGGGAGGGAGGGAGACGCAAGAGGGAAGAGATATGGCGATATATGTATATGTATAACTGATTCACTTTGTTATAAAGCAGAAACTAACACACTATTGTAAAGCAATTATACTCCAATAAAGATGTTAAAAAAAATAATAATAACCAAACATACAAAGTAAAAATAGTAAACTATTAGATAACATAGAGGCCTATAGGGGGAGTATTCCAAGCTTCAAAGAGACGTTCATATCTCAGGTAGGTTCCTCAGCAGCGGTGCCTTTGTTTTTCTTGTCCACTCTCTGGACCTCACCTCTCTAGAGCCCAGCATCTTTTATTTCTCCTGGGTTCTTCTGTGGCCATGTTTACTTTGGTCCACATTGGTTTACTGGGGCTTCTCTCCCCCTCACTCTTCATCACACAGGACAACGGTGCATCTGAGGGGCAATTCATGTGCTGCTATGAATGAAGTGGAGACATGTAGCCGGATAGGCATTTTTTTTTTTAATTTATTTTATCTTTTTGGCTGTTTTGGGTCTTCGTTGCTGCTCAAGGGCTTTCTCTAGTTGAGGCGAGTGGAGGCTGCTCTTCATTGCAGTGCTCGGGCTTCTCATTGCAGTGGCTTCTCTTGTTGAGGAGCACGGACTCTAGGCACACGGGCTTTAGTAGTTGTGGCACGCAGGTTCAGTAGTTGTGGCTCATGGGCTCTAGAGTGCAGACTCAGTAGTTGTGGTGCATGGGCTTAGTTGCTCTGTGGCATGTGGGATCTTCCCGGACCAGGGATCGAACCCATGTCCCTTGCATTGGCAGACAGATTCTTAACCCCTGCACCACCAGGGAAGCCCTGATGGGCATATTTAATTTTAGCTCTTTTCAATCACTGCCCATTTGAGAGTTCAGAGCTAAGCATCATCGAGTCAATTAGAGCTCTATGAGTAATATTTCTGTGTGTTCACACATTGATTTGGTTGGCATACATGCTATGCTTATCTTGTTCCTGAGAGCTCTGGTGATGTCATGGGGAGGAAGTCCAAGATATTGTGTAGGGCCCGGTGGTTATATCAGGAGAAACAGAAAAGTGCATGGTTTGGCCTATTTATCAGGAACTGTTTGTTAGTTTTGTGTGTCTGCACCAGGAGTTAGCCTAACTATGTGGTTCTAACCCAGCACTGCTCACTACTGTAATCATAGCATTGGTAGAAGCATGAGCCAGTCACAGCAAAAGGAGACGTTGGAGGAGAGCAGAAGAAAAATCATGAGACTAAAGATATTTTCCCCTGGCTTTCTGCCTTCCATGCTTAAAACTCATGTTTTCCATTCTGAGTAAATTTTCTATCACTGCCATGAAAATAAAAAATATTTCTTAAGAAAAAAAATCAATAAAACTTAATAAATTTACCTTTTCTCCATGATTCAATGAATTTGAATTAATGTATAGCTGTTACATGGCAGAAACCATGGGCAGAGCCAGAAGGGGATACACCTATGATTGCAATTGTTGCTTTCCAAACTGATATTCTTCCTTAGATACATTCTTTACCTATGTATCTCTAACTCTGCAGTTATTTTTAGCTTTGCAACATTGTTAATTACCAGTTTTAATTTATCTTAAAAATTAGGAAACTAAACAAAATAATGACACTTGCAATACCATAAGCTAGCTCATTGTTTCATCTCATTTTACCAAATCTTTAAGTAAATAGTTTTAAAAAATGATTAGTATTTTTAAAAATAATCTGTACTTGAACATAGCTTTTTCTATCTTTTTTTTTTTCTCTCTCTTTTGTTGGTTGTTGGAAATAAGGTAACACATGTAAAACCATTTGGTATACTGGTAAATTGAAAGACTCCAGGACCGTAGAATATATTATCATTAAGAGGTAAGGATTATAATAAACAGAGAGTCATGATTTCTCACAAGCTACTAATATTATTTCATATCCCTGTAATCTCAAGCTCACAGCCCTCACTTCACAATTTAATTTAAGGTATGGGAGGCAATGGAATCTGCTTTTAATTTAATTAATTTATATTTCAAAAGAGAATCAAGTCAGTCAGTCAAGCAATAATAGTTCAATAAATCATTTTCATCCCTGCAACTCACCAGATTCCTGTGATATTTAACTGAAATATGATAGAAATATCCAGTTTTCTGTTACCACATATGTGATATAAAAATCCAATCACTAAAACAATATTTGTCCATTTTAGGATCTTACTCAGATATCCAGAGAAGTCAATCAGAGGTTACCCATCAGACAGAGTTGGTTTTGGTGCCCTGGTTAGGCTTTCTTAGTGTGAGAAAAGAAAAGCACAATTCTCCATAATTCTAGGTAATACCCAGCCTATTGGAGAGCCATGATGTGTAATTGGGCCACTCTGGAGAAACTACCTATTTGCAGCATTTGTGATAAAGAAGAAGCTTAACGAGAACATAACATAAGGGAGCCCCAAAACTTGCCTACCTTACTCCTGATAAAGCAAAGCCTGAAGCTTGCCTTGGAGAAGAGGCAAATGGACATCTTTCTTACACAGAGGCAGCTGCTAGCATCAGCAATGTGTTATAAATGTGATGTGTCAAAACTTTCCCTGAAGAAGCAAAACTTAAAGACCTAACAGATTCTCAAATGTCTAGAAAGATGATTTTTTTTTTCAATTTCAAAAAGAAATCCCTTGGCTTCTTCAGAGACTGTATATAGATTTCCCTAAATGGTTTACTCTTTCAGAGCATCCCACAGTATAAAACGTATATTTTAGCTAGATAGAGTTGCCTTATATCCTTTTCTTGATACTTAAGTTCTTCATTTACTTCACAGTTATGTTAAGTCATGTATAATTAGGTTAATACTGATATATTGATAAACAAAGTCTGTTACTGATAAAAATATTGTGAAAAGCATAAAACTGATGTATCAGGTCATATATAACTCAACAGAGCTTTTGGAAAATAAACATTTCTGGGTCATTGTGCAATAAGCACATAATATATTGTCTGCATTTTTTATTTGCAAGGATTTTAGTTTAGAGTTACATTTATAAAGTTTAGGAAGTGTGTCTGAAATCTCTGGGTTCATATTCAGCACATGTAGGAAAGTAAGAAAGTCATTGTTTCTTGAAACTATAGATGGAAAACAAATCAATTCTCTTCCATTTCCATTTTCTTATGTATAAAAGAAATAGAGCTTCATAGTGAAAAAGAAGGTGGAAATAGTATGGAAACTGGCTTGTGAAAGAAGAATTTCCATTTCTATTTGTAAGAAATAAATATAGGCATTTATGATGAAGATAAATAAGGGTTGCTAAAAAAATGTTGTCTTTTGTTCCAATATTCAGACTTTGGCAAAGTCTCATGTAAATTACAGATAGCAGGTGAGCTGCACTCAGGTGAGTTAAATGTATCAGCCAACGACCAGGGACACACAAAAAGGTGTAACTTATCAATGCTTCTCACTAAATGTAAGTCACTTAAAAATCGGCAAATTCAAACAAACTCAAGTCATGAGATTGGTCTCTTTTCCCCCCATGTTAGAAATATGAAGTTTATTATACAATTATATATACATATATATGTGTGTGAGTTTCTACTTCAATAACAGACACTCAGAAGAATATACTCACAATTTCAATGTCTTAACAGATACATAATATATATATATATATATATATTTATACTTACAAAGGCTTGTCAAAGAATATTCTTTCTATCATTACTTATTAAAAATTAGAAACAACTTAAATACCCCTAAATAAGGGATCAGGAACACAGGGTTGTATGATATGTATAAGACGAGATAATATATTTCATCAAAACTCATACTTTAAAGAATAAATAGTATAAGGCACTGCTCATGATATAAAATTCCATGAAAAAAAATTATAACTGAACTCTGTGTATGAACTGGCACAACTTTAAATAAACAAATGCATAAAAAAATGACTGAAAACACAGGACATTTATAGAATTGCTTGTAAGTAATTCTCTAGAATCATGAGATTATAAGTAATTTTCATCCTCCTGATTCTCCTAAGTTTTACATTTTCCAAAATCGCTTTCCATAAATATAGATTATATTTGTAAGTATAAGAAAAAAATTTCAGTTTTTGTAGAATTTGTATTCTATTAAAGGAGTCTGAAAAGAAACAAGTAAAAAAAAATCCAAAACTATATTTATATCTATTTATGAATCTACATATTTAAACATATCTATATCTCTTTGTTTATCTATCTATCATTTTAAGTGATAAGTAACAAAGAAAAATAAAGGAGACTTAAGTGATGGAGCATGGTGGGGTGAAGATGGGGTTGGGGAGGCTAGATAGTAAAGACATTGATGTTGAGTTAACATTTGAAATAAAGCTGAATGAAGCAAGGAAGTAAAGAATTAGAAGGGTTAGGATAAGAACATTTCAAGCAGCAGGAATAGAAGTAAAAGGCTCTAACACAGAATTCTGTTTAGCAAGTTCAAAAAATCTTGGCTTTGAAGAGCCAAGATATGATGTTAGAAAAATAAATAGAAACAAGATTATGAGGGTCATGTTAAGAAATTAGAGTTTTTAGGCCATGTTAAGAAGTTAGGGTTTGATTCTAAACATTATGGTAAATAAACGGTGGGATTTTAATAGGTAGTATTGTGATATAATTTATATGTTATACAGATTATTGGTTTTGTTGTATAGAGAACAAATTTTAAAGGGGAGGTTAAAATCAAGACACTGCAGAAACCAAGAATGGAAAAGATAATGGCTTGAGCTAAGGTAGCAATAGTGGTGGTGGCAAAAATTCCCCAGGTTTGGAACATATTTGAAAATATTTTATATGGAATATGAGGGAATAACAGGTGAAGGGTTTAACAATAACCTGTATATATTTTGTGTAAGCTCCTGTGTTAATGATACATTTACTGTAATGCAAAAGACTGGGAAAGGCAGGTTGGGGTAGGTTAAGAAAAAACCTAGAATTTTAGGCATGTTAATTTTGATACGTCTATTAGATATTTCTGTGGAGAACACTGAGAAGATATTGGAACACTTAAGTTTGAAACTTAGGAAAGAAATTGGGGCAGAAAGATATAAATTCTGGAGTAAGAAACATATAAATGAAACTTAGAAGAAACACAAAAAATAGACAGGAATTTAAGGTATTCACCACCAAAGGCTGTTGGTGATACAGAGAGAGGATACCCTGGAACTAAGCAGAAGGATAAGATTTTCAAAACAATGTCAGTTCAGCGATGAGAAAGATGTCTGTAGCTAGAGCTAAAAAGAAGTTTTGACCTAATCTTAAATTTTCAACATCTGAAAACCAAATTGCAAAGGCTGACTATTGAGTGAGATCACAACCTAGCATAAGTGCATATCCTGCTCCCAAAATGCAATTATTCTAATTACATGGCAATTACAGTATATCCACAGAGTAAATTACCTAGTTATTGGCATCCTGTGGAATAATCTAGCAATTTCCTCTCAATGATGACACTATATTGCAGGTTTTCAGAGCAGTAACATGATTTCTTATCAGACATTGTTCCCTAACCCTTCAATTTCTTAATTGACATCTCTTTTCTAGCCTTCCATTCTCTTCCTCAAATTAACAGACACAATTTTGTGAACATGTAAAAGATGATTTTTGTTTTTGATTAGTCTTAAAAATTAATTTTGTCATAAATTATTGCACATATTAAAGTGAAGCTGTATAGGAAGAGTGGAAGCAGTCTTTTAAGATGCTTAATTCTGCTGAAATGGCCATATTAATATCTAACATCTCTAAAAGAAGGATTATCTGATCTAAGCTCTGTATTTTCTTATCAGTATTATATAGTCATTAATTTAGATGATATCTAAGTATTTGAGAATAAAACTCTATGCTGTATTGGGTAACTGGGACTCAAGCAGAAAGCCAAACTCTTAATGGAATAAGAAGTTAGAAGAATAAATTCAGGGCCTCCAGACTGTCTGAAGAATGAAGGATAAATTCCAGAATAGAAATAGTTGAAGAAAAAAGGTGTCCCAAAATTTGTATAGAACTCTGCCTAATTCCATATGTGACTTTTCATTTAGAGATCCACAGAATAGAACAAAGGGGTCTTGCAGAAAATAACAGCTAAAATAAGTGAGTATGACCTTCAGTTACTGCCCATCATAAGTATGACAGAGTTTGGAGTTTAGGTGCAGTCAAGTTAAACATCTTGGATAGGATAAAACATCAGCATTCCTCAGAAGAAGATATCAGTATCCAGACTCTCTAAAACATATTATCTACAATTCCAGTATTAGATCAAAAGTTCTAAACATATGAGGAAACAGTAAAATGTGACCAATTATCAAGAGAAAAGGCAATTATCGGAACCATATGCTGAGATGACCCAGATATTGAAATGAGTGTTAAAACTGCTATTACAAATATGTTTAAGGACTTAAATAAAAATATAGTTTTAATAAATGATCAGATGGGGGAATTTCAAAGATAAATGGAAACTATAAAAAAGGAACCAAATGGAAATTCTCAGAACTGAAAAGTATAAGAAAAATTCCCAGATTGACTTTGTATACTCATGAAAGCAAAAGAGAAGACCAAGTGAATGTGCATAGAAAATTCAATAAAAAGATGTAATATGAAGAAATGAAATTTTAAAAACTAAAAATTATCCTGCATTCCTCTATATTTATGTGTATATTTGCCACTGTTAGTACTTTTTATGCATTTCTATAGTTTCAAGTTTTCATTTGATACCATTTTTTTCCAGCCTGAAGGATTCTTTAAAACACATATGACTTTTTTTTAAAAAAGAATATATCATTCCCTTGTGAATGATGATTTTTCCAACATATGTAAATGCAGTGCATATGACAATAGCACAAAAAGTGGAAAGAGTGGACAGTGCAGCAATACCATTACAGATGTCTAACAATGGACAGTGCAACAATACCATTACAGATGTCTAACAATGGACAATGCAACAATACCATTACAGATGTCTAAATATACATAGAGTTCTACAACATTTACTATAAATTGAGTGCTTTGTTAAGCATACACTAAAATTTCCAGAGCAGCTACTAAAGAATGAAATGAGCCATATCTAAAATTCACTAAACAAATTAAAATATAATATAAAAACAATATTTAACACAAAAGAAAGTATAAAGAATAAATAGAAGAAAAGTTAGAAAAAATAGCAAAATAGAATAACTAAATCCAACAGTATCAATAATTACATTGTGTGTCTTTGAGCTGAAAACTCCAGTTATAAGGTAGATATTGTCAAATAAGATATAAATTAAGATTAATCCATAAGCATTCTGAAATATGACACAGGATGAAAATAAAAGTATAAAAAGGATATACCATAAAAAATAAGTATAAGAAGTCTGGTCTATTAGTTTCTTACCACTACTGTAACAAAATTATCACCAATTTGGTTTCTTAAAATAATACAAATATGTTACCTTGTAGTTTTGGAGGTCAGAAATCCAAAATGAGTCCCACTGGGCTCATTCAAGGTGTAGGCAGGTCTGCAACTCTTCAAGGGGAAAATCCTTTTCCTTGCCTTTTCCATTTTCTAGAAATGACGCCATATCTTATCTCATGGCTGACTACCATCTTAAAAGTAGGCAATCAAATCATTCTGAACTTTGCTTTTGTTGTGTCACTATTCCTTCTCTTACTGACTCTCTTTCCTCCCTCTTTCACTTATAACAATCCTTGTGATTATATTGGACTCACTCAGATAATTCAGTATAATCTGTCCATGCCTAGGTCAGCTGATTAAATAACTTAATTCTTCTTCTCCATAACTTTTCACAGTCTCTGGAAATTAGTATGTGGACTTTTTAGTGGGCTATAATTATGCCCATAGCTGGAAATACTATCAGATGAAATAAACTACTAGACAAAAAATATTGCAAGGGATAAAGAGAAATATTGCACAATAACACAAATTTCTTTATTAGAATTAAATATTTTAAGACAGCAGTCCCCAACATTTTTGGCACTAGGGACCAGTTTCACGGAAAACAATTTTTCCACGGACCAGGGGGATGGTTTTGGGATGATTCAAGCACATTACATTTATTGTGCATTTTATTTCTATTATTATCACATAGTAATACATAATGAAATAATTATACAACTCATCACAATGCAGAATCAGTAGGAACCCTGAGCTTGGTTTCCTGCAACTAGATGGTCCCATCTTGGGGTGATGGGACACAGTGACTCCCAAAGTGTGTTGCTTATGTCCAGTCTACTCTGTAATCTTGTTTTGGTTTCTGTCACTGCAGAAAACCCTGCTTCACAAAGATAGGATGTTGGAAATGGAAGCAGGCTTTTCAGTGCTTTTGTGGAAATCTCAGGATATTCTGCCTTGACTTTAATCCAGAGCATATGGAAATTTGAAGTGTCTCAAACATACATTTAATGCCACCATCATTTGCGATCTCAAGCAGTTGATCCTCTTCTAGCACGGAGAAAGTTGATTCACCTGGCTTATTCACAAATGGGTCACGGATCCATTCCTTCCCAGGTCGGGGGTCTTTCATGTTTGGGAAGTAACGTTCAAACTCTTTTAAAAGCTGAGATAGGTGATCATGCACCAACTGGGAGAAAGAAGGCCTTGATTCAGTTTCTTTCAAAATCTCTGCTAATGTTTGAAACATGTCAAAATTCACAGTGTTCACTCATTGCCCCCCGAATTCCAGTTTGGCTTTGAATGCAGCCACTTTAATTGCCAACTTGAACACAGTTTTCGTTCTCCCCTGATGAATATGTCACACAAGTAAGCTAGTTTTGCAACCCATTCTGTGTCACTGAAATGGGCTCCCAGTGGTGACTGTTTTTCTAAAAGAAATCTCTGGAGCGCCTCTCGTAACTCCAAAGCTCTGGCCAGTGATCTACCTTTAGAAAGCCATCTCACTTCTGTGCACAAGAGAAGACATGTGTGCTCTGAGTCCATCTCCTCACAGAGCTGCACAAACAGACATGAGTTAAGGGCAGGTACTTTAATGTGTTGATAATTTTAATCACATCCTGTAAAACGTTGTTAAATTCAGGTGACATCTTTTGGCGAGCCAGCATTTCTCTATGGATGGCACAGTGCATAGACTCACGTTCAGGATCGACCTCTTTGACCCAAGTAGTGAAACCAGAAAGCCGTCCAGTCATGGCAGCCGCTCTGTCTGTGCATTACTGACACAAAATCACCAATTCAGTTTTCCTGATATGTAATCATTCAAAGACTTGAATAGTTTTGCAGCTGTGGTGTTGGTTGGAAACAAAAATGCACATAATATATCGTCATGCACACCTTCCTGAAAAATATATCTCACAAAAACAAGCATTTTTGCCTTGTTATCAACATCGGTAGATTCATCAACCTGGATTTCATACCACAGTGACTAATTAATCTTCTCTAACAATTGTGCCTCAATATACTCTGCTATTTCATCAATTTGTCTAGTTATGGTGCTAGCTGAAAGAGGAACATGTACCACCTTTTGAAATGCAGCCTCTCCTAAATGTTCATGACAAATGTCCTTAGCAGCAGGCAGGATCAACTCTTCACAAACAGTAAAGGGCTTCTTAGCTTTAGCAATGTGGTTAGCCACTAAAAATAATGCTCTCAGTGCAAATACATTTGATGAAGTGGTAGCCTTCAATAATTGCTTCTATTCTTCATGTTCACTTTTTTTCTTTTGAAAAAAGAAAGATTTGTCTTTTTTAATATTTGTTTCTTTTTTAAATTTATTTATTTTATTTGTTTATTTTTGGCTGTGTTTGTTCTTCATTGCTGTGCTTGGGCTTTCTCTAGTTGCGGTGAGCGGTGGCTACTCTTCCTTGTGGTACGTGGGTTTCTCATCGCAGCGACTTCTCTTGTTGAGGAGCACAGGCTCTAGGTGCTTGGGCTTCAGTAGTTGTGGCACGTGGGCTCAGTAGTTGTGGCTCACGGGCTCTAGAGCGCAGGCTCAGTAGTTGGGGTGCACAGGCTTAGTTGCTCCACGGCATGTGGCATCTCCCCGAACCAGGGCTCAAACCCATGTCCCCTGCAGTGGCAGGCAGATTTTTAACCACTGCACCGCGAGGGAAGCCTGAAAGATTTGTCTTTTAATGCAGAGTGCTTGGACTCCATATGGTGAAGCAGTTTTGAAGGTTTCATGGCTTTATTGGATAGTCGGTTGCCACATATTACACAAAGTGAGCTTGGAGGATGTAAACCACCTGTTACAATGAACCCGTAATTTAAGTAGGACTTTTGGTATTTTCTTTTAAATGAAGCTTTCTTTTTGTTGGCAGTCTTAGAGTCTTCTGCTGTTTCATCATTGGGTCTCTCCCCCTTTTCAAAGAAGCTCTCCAGAGATGTTTGTGTGTTACTCATTTTGTCTAGTGTTAGCTTGTGGGCTTACCAAAACTGTAATTGAGACAAGTATGCAGTGTGGGAAAGAGGCGTGGATGGAAGTGGTAAATAAAATAATGGGCAGGCCACACACAGACTAAAATAAGTGTCAGATTCTGACTTAAAGCCTGCCACCAGATGCAGCTGTACAATTGAAGTACATCAACTCACTTGTCTCTATAAAGCCTGTCACCAGATGCAGCTTAATTGTCACTTGCTACTCACTGATAGGGTTTTGATATGAGTCTGCAAGCAATTGATTTATTATGGTTTCTGTGCAGTCAAACCTCTCTGCTAATGATAACCTGTATTTGCAGCCACTCCCCAGCACTAGCATCACTGCCTCATCTCCACCTCAGAAAATCAGGCATTAGATTCTCATAAGGAGCATGCAACCTAGATCCCTTGCATGTGCAGTTCACAGTAGGGTTTGCCCTCGTGAGAATCTAATGCTGCCACTGATCTGACAGGAGGTGGAGCTCAGGTGGCAACGCGAGTGATGGGGAGCGGCTTTAAATACAGATGAAGCTTTGCTCACTCACATGCCACTCACTTCCTGCTGTGCAGCCCAGTTCCTAATAGGCCACTGACTGGTATTGGAGGTTGAGGACCCCTGTTTTAAGACATATCTCTCAGTAATGTGTATGGTACTTTAGATACAAAAATCAGTAAGGGTTGAATATCTGAAAGACATAGTTAGACACTATGACCTATTTGATATTTACAGAAAACAACAGAAAAAAACTGGTGTTTCACCAAGATATTCCATATGCTTGTCCATAAGAGAAGGTTCAATATATTTGAAAAACTTCAAACTCTATAAAGTATATTTTCTGACTACACTGAAGTAAATAGATACCAAGGAAAGCCCCAAGTATTTTCAAACTAAATGGCATAATTTTAAATGATTTACATGCAAATAAGAAATCACAAGAGAAATTTAAAAAAAATATTCCAAACAAATGATAAAATAAAATGTGAAATATTTGTGGGATGCAGCTAAACAGTGTTTAGAGGAAAATTTGTGTTTTAAATATCCTAAGAATTAAAAGAATAGTTATTGAAATCAATTGTCAATGTTTATATCTTATGAGTAAATTAAAACCAAAATAAATAAAAAGATGTAATAAATAGAAGAGAAATTAGAGAAGTTAATCAAAGCAAAAGATGACTATTTGAAAAGATTAATAGCAAGCAAGACTGATCAAGTGTAATAACAAAAATGAACAATTGTATGTTTCTATAGATTTTAGACACTAAACAGAAAATAAAGTACAATTATTAATATTTTGCCATACATTTGAGACATTAGATGGAATTAACAAATTCCTAGAAAGGCACAACATACAAAAATTGAAATGAGGTGAAGTAGAAAACCTGAATATCCCAGTATCCATTAAATAAATTAAATAATTTATTAAAACCTTCTCCCACATAATCCTCCAGTCCCAGATAAAAGTTACTGTTCAATTCTATCAAATACTTAAGGAAGAAATAATAATTTATTTTATTTATTTATTTTTTTTGTGGTACACGGGCCTCTCACTGTTGTGGCCTCTCCTGTTGCGAAGCACAGGCTCCAGATGCGCAGGCTCAGCGGCCATGGCTCATGGGCCTAACCGCTACGCGGCATGTGAGATCTTCCCGGACCGGGGCATGAACCCATGTCCCCTGCATAGGCAGGCGGACTCTCAACCACTGTGCCACCAGGGAAGCCCAGTAATAACAATTTAAAAACACCTTTTCAGATAATATAGAAGAGAGGAACACTTCCTAACTCATTTTATAATACCAGCATAAGCCTAGTATGCCAAATTCATAAAAAGGAAATTACACATCAATATATCTTATAAACCTAGATGCAAATTTTCTTTAAAATAGGTTAGCAATTTGTATACAGCAGTATATGAAAAGGATAGAACATTATGAACAAGTAGTGGTTTTCCAAGGAATTCAAGGATAGCTAAAAAATTGAAAAATCAACAGGATTTAACCTCATTAGTAAGAATAAAAGAATAACTCTATGATTATGTTACATACATTTGTGGTAAAATATCTCAACAAATTAGGAATGGAAAAGAACTATCTCAATCTGATAAAGGACAGATACAAAACATCAACAGCTACGTATACTTTCTGTGGCAAAATTTCCCATCCCGCATATTCTCTACAATGTGACCTTTTATTCTGGCCCATCAAGAGTTGGAGCCTATACTTGGTCCACTTCAATCTGTTGAGGTATATAACTGCGTTGACAAATGTAGTAAAATAGAAGTTATACCATTTGACTTTCAAGGCTATGTCATAAAGGCTTGCCGGCCTAGTTTTCATAGCTATGAGGGAACAGATAAGACTGACTACACTAAAGCTATCATAATATTAGAGAGCTCAGGATACCCAGAGAGACCATGTGTAGGTCCTCCAGTCAACAGTTCCATCAGAGGTCTCAGCTGACAAGCAGAATTAACCATCAGACATGTGAGTGAAAGCACACCAAGATAATTTTAGCCACTACTGATTAAGTTTTCCTCAACCATGAGTCTTCCTTGCAAAAGTCCCTGAGACTGCAGAACACAGAAAAGCCATCGCTCCCTGTTTAATATTCTGACCAAGAAAATCTGTGATAATAATAAAACATTTATTTTATTTCACTATCTTTTGACATGGATTATAAAGCAGCAGTAGTAACTGCAACACCATCCTGTAAGATCAGAGATAAGACATGGTTGTCTAACCTTGCACCTTGTATTTACTATTATATGGAAGGCCCTAAAAAATTCAATAAGAAAACACAACAAAATAAAAGGCATAAAGATTGGAAAAAAAAAGAAATAAAACTTTGCTTTCAGATGACATGATTGTCTACATAAAAAAATCCTAACAACTCTATAAGGTAATTAATTTAGAACACACATGTGAATTTTGCAAGGTCACAGACAGTAGGCCAATATACAAAATCAATTTTATTTATATGTAGTACTAGGAATAGACAATTTGAAAATATCATTGAAGTGCCAAATTTCTCAAATTGGCCTATAGATTTAACATAGTCTAATTAGTAAGGCAAGCAGGCATTTTTACAGCAATGGGCAAACAAATTACCAATTGGGATTATCAATTTTTATATTATTTTTTATTAGTACTTATTATTAATATTATTATTTAATTTATATGAAAATCTAGAACTGGCAAAACTAATGAAAATATCATTGGTTGCTTTTGGGTGGTTTGGGAGTGAGTGGGAAATAATATGAAGGAATTTAATGATGCAATAAGAATGTCCTTTATTCAGATAGTGGTATACACTACATGGGTTTATGAATTTGTCAAAACTCACTGAATTGTCCACTCAAGAATTATGCATCTACTGTATATAAATTTTACAAAAAATGTTAACTTTTTTTAATGTTAATATCTTCATTACTGAATTCTAGTTTGTAGGTTTGCTTTTTTCCAGTGGAATAATGGTATGGGTTAGCAGTTTGGAAAGAACTTTAGGTTTATTTTGGTCTTGGGGAAAAAAAATACAAATTTTAAGGTTAGTGGGAACCATATTTGTCACTGTTGGAGAAGGGATTGACAAGTAATCGAAAGTGGAAAGATGATAATGAACCCTGTGTTAAGGAAAATCTTAAGGCAATTAGAGACTTGCTAGAAGAAAACAGAAGCCAGATTGAAGGGGTTTGTATTGACCAAATCTAGGGCAATTTGATCATTCAAAGAAATAGTAATGAGAATACAATAAAGTCTATTGAATAAAAATAGGAATTCATAAGCCCATACTGATACAAGTGAATAAATTAATTAATTAATGAATTAATATGGGAGAAGAGAAAACTCATTCAGTAGAGTACCAACTAATAAATACAGAAGAAATTATAGATAATCTTCAATGGTTGATAAAATTAGTAGGTGAAAGTTTGATTAGAAAGAAGATGTTTAAGTAGTCTGAAAGTATCTTCACACAAATTACTTATTTCTTACGAGGGGCAAAAATCATAACTTTACTGTGGAGAAACCAGATGGACCCCACCTTAACAAAATCATCAAAGTGACATCATTAACATGATGTGCCTCCTGATATGATTTGTGGTAAAGGAAACAGCTTCATTTCTGTGATATTCTGCCCAAAATTCATAGCCTAAATCTATTCATGAGGAGCATAGATGCACCCATATTGTGGGATATTTTATAAAATAGTTGACCCTTCATAATTAGCAAGTTTAAGAAATAAAAAGAAATACTGAGATTAAAGAAAACAAAGAAAATTTGACAAATATATCTTACATGTGTTCCTATACCAAGGAACAGGCATAGAGAACATCAATGAGAAAATTTTAAAAATAGTAAACATAAACTGTGGGTTAGATGACAGTATTGTGATTAACGTTAAATTTTCTGAATTTGGAAATTGTACATTAGTAATGTAAAAGAACAAACTTACTGTTATAAAATAAATAAGGCATAGAGATGTAATGTACAGCATAGGGAATGCAGTCAGTAATATTAAAATGATTTACATGGTGACAGATGGTAACTAGACTTATCATGGTGATCATTTCATAATGTATAAAATTACCAAATCACTATCTTGTATACCTGAAACTAATATAACACTGTAAGTCAATTATACCTCAATAAAAAAATAAATAAAATATTCAGTGGTAAAGGATAATGATAATCACAGTTTTACTCTTAAATTATTTTGAAAATAAATGTGTGTATACATACACAAACACACACACACCAGTTACATATGCAGATAGAAAGAGAATGATAAAACAAGTGAGGAAAAAGGAAAAGTGGTCATTCTGGAAAAAGAGTGTAATAAAGTTCCCTGTATTCTTCTTGAAAAATTTCTCTAAGTGTGAAATAATGTAAAAATAAAACGTTACACACACAATAAAGCCTTACCCTAAGGCTATTGCTACTTTATTGAATTGAAGTACATACATTAAAATTCATAGAAAATTGGTCCTTCTGAAACCAAATATCAGAAAATTATATAGGTTGATATTCTATTTTTAAAAGGAGCAGATATATCTTTCATTAGTGTGATCGACAAGTCTTGGAAATGAATTTCTTTTTCTCTAGAGGACAATTGCACTAGCTCTGCATCACCTCTGTTAATCGGCTTCAACCTTGGCCGTGGGTGTCACTGAAAATGAGAAGATGGTTTTGCCTTTGGGGCCTATTTCATCCTTAGATCTGCATAGGCTGACAACTAGAAGGGCAAGTGAACGTGTTTTGTGATCTGTATGCTTGGTCTATCGGGAACAGAGTTGAAACCCTGATATGTTTCACATGCCTCCCAGAAACAGGCCTGGGAAAGTAATGATTCTACTGTACTATTCATCTAGCTTGAGCCTGAACCTGAGTATTAATGCTTGGAGGAAAATTACCATGTTTTAACTGCTTTGGTTGTGGTTTAACTCAACACACATTCACTGAGCACCTGCTATATCCCTAGCTGTATGCCAAGTACAGTGGAGAATAACATGTAAAGAATATGTGGTACCTGATTTCAATTTCTTAGGTACAGTTTGGTAAGAACAGAAGGCATATGATTAAAACAATAATTAATAAACTCTAGATTTATGTGTTTAAAATGTATAGTCAAGGTTTCTCTTTCTAAATTGCTAACCAAAACATACATTTTAACTTCTTCTCTCTTGTACCTTTTTCAAATTATCAAAAAATAAAAACTGAAATAAAGAAAACTATCAGAGCTAGAAAACAGAGATGAATGCTGCCCTCATATACTAGAGGAGAAATAACAATTGTTATCATTTGTTGAGAAATTCTTATGCATCAGACAGTATGTTGCATACTTCACATACATTATTTTATTTAATCCCTTAAGAATAATTATTATCAAATTTGCTTGTGAAACATGAGACTTAAGGAAGTTAAATAACTGACCCAAAGTCATACAAGTTATAGAGCTGTGTCTCAAGTCACTGTGTATGTAATAACTTAACATCATGGAACAGAAGGGGGTTTATAATTTGTATATTTGTACATGCAGAGGAAGTAAATTATAAACATCTACATCTAAATAAGTATTAAAAAGCTCTTCCACTAAATGGAGAATATAATTCTAAGAAATTTAAAAAAGAAATACATGTGTCATAGATTAATTAGCAGTGTTTTTATTAGAAGATACAGAAAATAAAGATGTGTCTTATAATTGAGTATAACTCAGGTTCAATAAAATTTAAAAAGAAGTATAATATCTTACGAGTTAAATAACCATGAAGAAAATGGAGGGGAAATAGTCAAGGTATGACTCCTACAAATGTTGATGATCCAGACTATTTCAGAAGTCTACACTATTGAATTATGAATACTCTAAAAATAATGCATAATTTTCATGTGATTCAAATGTTTACAGAGCTTAGAAAAAGTAGGAAATATTCTTTTTTAAAGCAACACTTAGATAATAAATGAGCAAGACAAAGTGAGAAAATTCTGCTAACACAGAAGTTAAAAAGACTGCAGGATACATGAAAGAAACCTAAAGAAAATATTGTCAAATAAATTAATCACTGTAGATAATATACCATGACCAAGGAGACTTTAATCCCAATTAGCAAAAGAAAACTCTATTGATATATTTTATTATTTTAATATTCCTGAGAAGAAAAAAACATATTCTTTTTCAAGGGGTTCCAAAAAGCATTTGATAAAATTCATATATAATCCCAATAAAAACTCCAAGAATAATACAATAACTGTCCAAACCATTATATTTAATGAAGAAATATTAGTCTTTACCATTAAAAATAAGAAAAACAATTATCTACCTAAAATACTCTTGTATAATATTTTGAAGGTACATTCAATGCAATTACATCATTCAAGAACATATAGAGTGAAGAGTTGGTGGAAAATATTATTTCATACTATATGATGTGGTACCTGAAAATCTCAATAAAATAAAAACCTTCATTTGAACAAATAAAGATGTAAGTTGTTTTTTCACGAGAGAAATGCAACATCTCTATATAACAACAATTTGTTGGACATTTCTATGAAAAATGTCCCAAATCACACCTGTAATAGCAAATATAACCTCTTGAAGGGAGTTTTACACTATTTGATTTTTAAATTTCTACAAACTTTTCACAAGGACTGGAAAGCTGAAAATACCAAGAAATTTTTTTTTCCATTTTTCTCTCTCTATTACTTTTCCAGTTCTTTCCACCAGGTAACACTAAGTTTTCTACTGTATGTAAAATAACATTACTTTCAGTTTTTAATTTTTATTTCCAGATATTTGACTTTTTAAAAATTTCATATTTTGGGAGTTCCTTGGTGGCCTAGTGGTTAGGATTCCTGCCTTTTTACTGCAGTGCCAGGATTCAATCCCTGGTCAGGAAACTGAGATCCTGCAAACTATGCAGTGTGGCCAAAAAAAAAAAAAAAAAACTTATTCTATTTTATATTTATTATATCAACAAAGCATGATGATATCAAATATTTGGTATTTGTTGAGATTTCCTTTATGGCCTCAGTACATTATATAAGTTCTACCTTTTTTGAAAACAATGTATTATATTTTACTTGCTCATTTAAATTTCTGCATTATCTTTACTTCAGATATACTTTGTGAATTTCTTTTTTATTTTTGTACATTTTTCAATTTCTCTTAGAAGTTCAGGTTTCTTGCTTTTTATACCTCATATCCTTGTAGAGAAGTATTTTAGTATCTGGTGCCTTCCATCTTCATCCCTTGTATCATCATGAAATCAGAGCACACTATCTACAGATGTGCCTATTTAATCATGTTTTTCCCTGTAGCCTGTTTACTTAATCTCAAAGCATTCATCAAAACCTGAAATAATATAATCAATGTAATGAAATATTACTCAGCCATAAAAAAGAATGAAATCTCACCATTTGGACAACATGGATGGACCTAGAGGTTACTATGCTAAGTGATATAATTCAGACAGAGAAAAACAAATACCATATGATTTCACTTATATGTGGAATCTAAATAACAAAAGAAATGAAGAAAAATAACAAAACAGAAAGATTCATAGATACAAGGAACCAACTGGTTCCATCCCTCTGGTTGCCAGAGGGAAGGAGGGATGATAAGTGAAACAGGTGAGATTAAGATGTGCAAACTTCCAGTTATGAAGTAAATAAGTCACAGGGATGTAATATGCACCATAGGGAATACAGTCAATAATATTGCTATAATTTTGTATGATGCAGATGGTAACTATAATTCTTGTGGTGATCATATATAAAAATATTGAATCACTATGTTGTACACCTGAAGCTAATATAATATTGTAAGTCAGTTACATTTCAATAACAAAATTGAAAGGACTTGGTTCTTTTAGAGATTAATAAAATGGACTATGTTTAGCAACATAGCTGGGTGTAATTTGATATGGGAAATAAAATATATGGTAGTTCATCACTTCATTGCAGTGTTGTCTATATAGTAGTGCTTATCAAAATCACTTTGGATGTTTTTTTCAAAACGTATAGGATCATTTTTTTTTCCTGGGAATACAAAAAACACATTGGGGTTTGGAGGTAGATGCATATATAATAGATATCTTCCCAAGTCATTGTGATACACATTACCCTATATCATAAGGACTAGGAATATCAGCAATCATATAAAAATCCTAAAGCATTTCAGGGTATCCTGTGAGCAACAGAGAAAACAAAACAAAGCAAAACAAAACATTTCAATTATGAATATGAGTTGCTATACTCACCAGCTCCAGTTTGTCAAATAGAAACAGTTATAGAGTCAATTCTTGTTTAAAACTTCATGAGGCTTTATCTGATACCTGTTTTGATGTCTTTATTTGAGAACAGAAAGAATCTTAATAAGCCACAGGCTTAACTGATCAATTAACTGAAGGTAAATAAAGTGATATAATATGAAAGCATATTATAGGTTCACCAAAAGTTCTGGAGTCCTCACCAAGATAGAGAAGCTCTAATATATCTGGTGAGTATTCTGTTCAGTCATTTATCCACCACATTTTCATTGTGATCCTGTGATGCATCAGCTGTTAAATTAGAAGTGGGTATATAATTGAAAATAAAACAGTACTAGTCCCTACTTTTAAGGATCTTAGTCAATAAAAGAGTAAGCAGAGATATTATTTCAGGTTTTGATGAATGCCTTGAGATGAAGTAAATAGGCTACAGGAAGAGGTGATTAAATAGGAACATCTGGGGCTTCCCTGGTGGCGCATTGGTTGAGGGTTCGCCTGCCGATGCGGGGGACGCTGGTTCGTGCCCCGGTCCGGGAGGATCCCATATGCCACGGAGCGGCTGGGCCCGTGAGCCATGGCGGCAGAGCCTGCGCGTCCGGAGCCTGTGCTCCGCAGCGGGAGAGACCACGGCAGTGAGAGGCCCACGTACCGCAAAAAAAAAAAAAAAAAAAGAAAGGAACATCTGTGATAGTGTGCTCTGATTTCATGATGATACAAGGGATGAAGACGGAAGGAGACATACTAAAATACTTCTCTACAAGGAAGGTTTTCTTGTAAAGTTTCCCACTTCCTTGAAGACAATGTAGCAACAAAGTGTCTGATTCAACCCACTTTGAGTAACTAGTATATGAATAGTAACTTTGAATAATTAGGCCAAGGGACTCAGGGTGGGGCTCAAGGGAAAATAATCAATCATTCAGTCTACTCCTTTCCAGGCCATTAGCCCTAATGGGAAAAAAAAAAAAAAAAAAAAGCCTTCCCAGCTCATACCTGTTTTCACTCCGAACTGACTTGGTAGGAGATTCTTTAACGGTTTGGGACAACCAGCCAGAAATAAAGCATCATGCTTTCCTTCAAATATTTGGGCTCTATTTATCTCGAGTTCCTTTGGCAACTCTGAACATCCACGGAAAATTCAGAAAATTGAGATCTTTTCCACATATTTTTTTAAGAGAACTTACTATCAATTATTAAACAGGAGGTAATTTACAGCAAGCAGTATATTAGATGACAGAGTATAACTCTACAAGAATTTAATGGACTTTATATACATGAAAGGTAACATGGAGAAAGTGGGACATTTAATGAATATTGGAGGATCAATGGATTAGAGAATAGAGTTAGTGAAGCTAAATGAATTAGTTTTCATAGAGGAAAAATTGTTGCCAGCTCAGGTGTCAAAAAAAGAAACCAAATGAGTAACTGTGGGTAATTTAGTGATAACTTTCTCTCCCATAGAAAGAAGTTCAAAGAGCATGTCTTATTGACAATATATCAGTGGTATCATTTTCCTATATGAAATATGGCCCATTGAATTTTTCTTACTTCATCTTCTTTTTTTTGGCTCATTGATTTTCTTAGGTTGAAATGAGCTCATTTTTTCCCTTATGGGGAGAGTATTTTCCTGGAACAAAAAAGAAAAATGATTCATCTTTACCTAGTAATAAAAGTTTCCAGCAGTTTTGCATCTGTCAAACCTTGTCAGTTTATTCTAAACCTTGAACTATAGAAACTTACAGGTAAGTAAACAATTGTTTCTTTAGAATCAATTATTGCTGTTTTTTTTGCATTCCTACTGTGATTTACTAATCCTTAAAAAGATTACTCTACTTTTTCATATGCAGTCATGTCATCAAAATGCAAGGTCAGTTCTTTGAAGTGACAATCCCAGTGCACTAGATAAATGGGCAGATGGCAAAGTGCAGATAATAGATGACCTTGGGAGCTAGGGTCTTGAAACTCTCAAGGAAACAATTATGAATGCCTTATATCATGGCAGTAAGTCATTGCCCTAAAGCTTTGTCTGTAGGCATGTGTTGTTTTCCCAATAAGGCAGGGAGAAAATGGAAGAACTGACAAGCTGCGTACATGCTTACTCATAATCCGTACTAATAAGAATACAAATAATTCAAGAGAAGTTATTTAAATGCCACCTTTCTTCAATGTCCTAACCATAACAAAATAGATCTGGGGAGGAAGTTTGGCTTATATCATGACAAGAGTTTTGGCACCTTATCATAAAATTACTCACTTCATGTTTGCTAATTTTTTTTTTTTTTTTATGTTTAGCCATGCATGATGCAGTTGTGAAAGAAAGTTATTTTACTAAGGAAAGGATCTGAAATTACAGGCTCAACAACCAAAATTATGTATATATCTATTTGTTCTCAGTTTCTGTCTTTCTCTGTCTGTCTCTGTCTCAGTCTCACACACACGGTAACAATTACGTTAATCCTATTTTTCTCTTATGCTAATTTTGTAATGACCCTTTAGAAAAATTGTTTAATTCTTCCAAAATTTTGTTTCTTCAGTGTAAAAAGCATATAAATCTGGTCTGCTTACATTAGCATACTATGATTTCCTCTCTGTTGGGCTGGAATTGGTCGGTATGCATCAAACTTGTTTTGTCTACACTAGGACTCTATGAAAACTATGGAAGAGTCCCTGGACATGAGGAATTTTAAGGGAATTAACTGCCAGATCCTCAAACTGCAAACTTTTGCCTTCTTACAGCAGAGCTGCTGCAGTGGACAACTCAGTTTTACCTTTCCTTTCTTTTTTTTTCTTTTTTTTTCTTTTTTTAACATTTTTATTGGAGTATAATAGCTTTACAATGGTGTGTTAGTTTCTGCTTTGTAACAAAGTGAATCAGCTATACATATACATATATCACCATATCTCCTCCCTCTTGTATCTCCCTCTCACCTTCCCTAACCCACCCTTCTAGGTGGTCACAAAGCACCAAGCTGATCTCCCTGTGCTATGTGGCTGCTTCCCACTAGCTATCTATTTTACATTTGGTAGTGTATATATGTCCATGCCACTCTCTCACTTCGTCCCAGCTTACCCTTCCCCCTCCCCGTGTCCTCAAGTCCATTTTCTACATCTGCGTCTTTATTCCTGTCCTGCCCCTAGGTTCTTCAGAATGATTTTTTTTTTATTTTTTAGATTCCATATATATGTGCTAGCATATGGTATTTGTTTTTCTCTTTCTGATTTATTTCACTCTGTATGACACACTCTAGGTCCATCCACCTCACTACAAAAACTCAATTTCATTTCTTCTTATGGCTGAGTAATATTCCATTCTATATATGTGCCACGTCTTCTTTATCTATTCATCTGTTGATGGACACTTAGGTTGCTTCCATTTCCTGGCTATTGTAAATAGAGCTGCAATGAACATTGTGGTACATGACTCATTTTGAATTATGGTTTTATCAAGGTATGTGCCCAGTAGTGGGATGCTGGGTCATATGGTAGTTCTATTTTTAGTTTTTTAAGGAACCTCCATACTGTTCTCCATAGTGACTGTATCAATTTACACTCCCACCAACAGTGCAAGAGGGTTCCCTTTTCTCCACACCCTCTCCAGCATTTATTGTTTGTAGATTTTTTGATGATGGCCATTCTGACTGGTGTGAGATGATATTTCATTGTAGTTTTGATTTGTATTTCTCTAATGATTAGTGATGTTGAGCATTCTTTCATGTGTTTGTTGGCAATCTGTATATCTCCTCCACCATCACATCTTTTCTAATTTACAGAAGAAAGGCATACCTCTTAACCATCCCACACCTAATCACTGAAATTCTGGATTGTCTGTTCATGAAGGGTATGAGAGTAGTTTGCTTATGAAAGGGGGAGTGAGCCAAAAGAACCAGCTGTGGTAATCAGTACAGCAACTCACAAAGAATTTCTGGAGTTTCACCTTCCTAGAACACAGTAGGATTACATGTCCTGTCAATGATCTGGAAGTCAAAGTGGCATATGTCATTGCTGGTCTGGAGCATTTAATTTCTGGTAGTATCTGTCTTCTGCCACAGTGCTGAGCAACTTTCCCAATGACAGCTGCTCTGATAGTGTGAATACTGGACTCACAGCCACAGACCAGAGCCCACAACTGACTTGTATTGACTACATAGAGGGTGAAAGAAATTGATGAAGGCTCTCCAGAGACTGTTGTCTACCTCTTCCAGGTGTTGGTGATCCCAGGCATCCCTGGGCTGGCAGCTAAGTCACTCCAATCATTATTGCCATAGTCACACTGCCTTCTCCTCTTTTCTGGGTCTTCTTACCTTTTCTCTCAAATCCACTTCTGTTTTTTTCCCTATGAGGAGATTTATCATTAGATTTATTTATTTATTTATTTATTTATTTATTGAAGTATACCTGATTTACAATGTTGTGTTAGGTTCTGGTGTACAGCAGGGTTATTCATATATATATATATATATATATATATATACACACACACACATATATTACATATTTATATATTCTTTCTCATATTCTTTTTCACCGTAGTTTATAAGATATTGAATATATTTCCCTGTGCTACACAGTAGGACCTTGTTGTTTATTTTACATATAGTAGTTCAGGGATCCCCAAGCCCTGGGCTGTGGACCGGTACAGGTCTGAGGCCTGTTAGGAACTTGGCAGCACAGCAGGAGGTGAGCAGCAGGCAGGTGGGGGGGTAAAGCTTCATCTGCCACTCTGCATTGCTCCCCACTGCTCGCATTACTGCCTGAACCATACCCCCCCACCCCCATCCATGGAAAAATTGTCTTCCATAAAACCAGTCCCCGGTACCAAAAAGGTTGGGGATTGCTGTAGTAGCAATCTGCTAGTAGTATCTGCTAATCCCAAACTCCTAATTTATTCCCTCCCCCCATCGTTGAATTTAGAGCGTACCAGAAATCCAGGATTAATAGAAGACTAGAGTTTAGGTAGATAAGCTTTGGGCCTTCCTGTATATGGACTCTTTGGGGGACAGTTTTTTCCAGAAATAAGGATGTAAGGGAGTTACTGCTGCATAAGAACCTTTAGCAAACTTCACCTCGGCTATTTGGTTGGCTCTTTTGTGGGTTTTGAGTGACATTTGCGACCTGTTTTTTCACTATTAGTGTGGTAAATCAAAAAACAGCAGAAAAAACTTGTTATAGGCTTAGAAGCGGTCTAGTGACCGGTTTTTAGTTCTAAGTGTGTAGTTCTCAGACTTTCACATGCATTTGATTTACCTTCAGGGTTTGTTAAATCCCATATTGCTAGACTTCACTCCTGGAGTTTCTGATTCAGCACTTCTAGGTTGGGACAAGGAACCTGTATTTTTAACAGGTTTCCAAGTTATGCTGGAAACTGCTGCTACTGGTCCAGGACCCATACTTTGAGAACCACTGGTCTAGGCTTCAGACATATTTTTAATCTTCTGCAAGGATCCTGGTTGGATTCAGCCAGCTGTCCTCTCTTGTGACTGGTTTAAACTTTATAATATAACCCTCATAAGAATAGAGCAGTGCTTTTCAAAATTTAATGAGTAAATCAATGACCTGAAATCTTGCTAAAACCAGAATCCTGCCTGTGTGCCCTGAGTTTCTGGTCTGAGGTGGGCCTGTGTTGGAGGAAGTCAGCCAAAGGATGTAACCCCCCATTGACCTGCAGTCAAGATGTGCCTTGCTCCCTCCCCCATCCTTGGAATGTATGCTCTGCCCACAGTTCCCACAATGGGAGTGGTTTTCAAGGGCATGACCTTAAGAGAACAATGTGTTGTTAATGTGTTATATAGACCTCTATATAAACTCTTAAGATTCTGCTGGGCAGTTGTGGGATCTATTCATCTTGTAGCACCCAAGACAAGTCACAAGTCATTATTAAACCCGCCACTTAACCAATATGGAGTGGCTGCCTCTTTCTTTGGTCTTTCCTTGCCCTCTGAGTTTAGGGCTAGTTTTGAATTTCACCAGGGGATATCCTGAGATTACAACCAACAACTTGCTGTTTGAATTTCTAATGAAGTCCCAGAAGATGCCAATGCTATTAGTTCAAGGACCACACATTCACTAGCAAGGCGATAGAGAACATTCATTTTCCTGACCATGTTCTCTGTGTTCAACTCTTACTGGAACCTGGAACAGCAGGTGCTTAAGATCATAACAGTAAGTCCTGGTTTGAGGTTATCATCTCTGGAATGTGAATAAAATGATCTTTGACCTCTAGAAGTAGCTCAAAGATCTTCTCTCTGTACATTTTACCTACTCAATGCCATCCTCAGCTTATTTCTTCTCCCCTCACAATGAGTCAGAATCAAGGATTGTATGTTTTATTTTGTCACAAGGTTAGAGGTGAAACTTTAATTAAAATATAAAGGACTGGCATCACAATGGGATTATTTAGCTCTTCTTTGTATGGAACTTAAGTGGGTAAAATAGTGTCCAGGCTTTCTCCTACCTGAAAGCTTCTCAGTTGTTGTTGTAGGTTTTTTGTACAACTTTAGCACACTTTTCTTTGGACTGATAGGTTTTACCTGGTAACTAGACTGGGAAGAATCAGTGGGCAGAGATTCTTAGGTAGGACCAATCAGAAAGAAGAAAGAAGTTTGTGCTGGTGTTTTTGTTTTTGTTCTTGGTTGTTATTGTTGTTCTTTGCTTTGATCAAAAGATTACTTATTACTTCAGAAGGTCTGGCTGAGGAGCTTTCATATGGGTTTTGGGCAGAAACTCTGACTAGGATTTTTTTTTTTTTTCTGGCCTATTCTGAAGACATCCCTCCTTCTGAAGCCTCATAATTGTGGTGGGGCAAGGCAAAGGTGACTGTGGTATGATGGCAGTGGCAAAAGCATCTGTTGGGATCTAGGACACCATTTCCCTGATATTTCATAATCTCTATTCATCTTGAATACCATTAACATTGGTGACCTATAAGGCAGGTTTGTAAACTAAAAAATACTATGCAAAAATGTTAGGGTTGAGGAGGTGGGGAAAAGAATGTGAAAAGATCAGAGATAACTTGAGAAATTTTTGGTTCCTGGGAGTTATTCCAAGCATGCTGTGTGTGTGTGTGTGTGTGTGTGTGTGTGTGTGTGTGTGTGTAGCAATGTAATCCTCAAGGTATCTCAAAGCACTAGCACTGATAAATACTATTACTTCCATTGAATAGGTTAGGAATGTGGAGATGCCGAGATATTAAGTAACTTGCTCAAGATGACAAAGTTCATAAGTTTTAGGGTTGAAATTTGCAAACAGGCCTTTCTTTCACAAACATAATATTTCATGGGTCAACCAATTTATGAATGTTAACAGATATCTAGATATTACTTAGAACTTATGACTTACTACTTAAACTCCTTAATAAAATTGAAAATTCTAGAACTCAAGATGGTTTTTATAAATCATATATAATTAAGGGAAGGGAAACTTCCATTTCGGGAAGCTCCCAATATTCATACAGATGGAATAATCAGTGCAGTGGTAACTGGGTGTCAGTGGGGTGTCTATTACCTGTCAACATGGAAAGCAACAGGAATTCTCCCCTTGTTCTTCTGCCCTTCTGTTCTTTTTCCTTCCTGGAGTTCAATCTGGCAGAGAGAAAGTGCCTCTCTGATATAAGTTTGTTCTAAATTCCTGCTTAATCCTCTGGCTCTACCAAAAGGTGGTGAATCTTTAGAGAGAAAATCCCAGATTGTGATTTACACTTAGTTCCTCTAACCACAAATCAGATTTATTAAAATGGCTTATCAAGGGGAATTGTGCAATTTCTTCCTGGCTTCCTGCTCAACCACGTCTTGACCATCCATTGTAGAATTCACACAATTTTATTTTAGATTCACTGAAACACAAGATAAGATGCAAACCAGGCCCTGCATGAAATTAATTTAAAACCCAATCAGAAAGCATGAACAACAACACTAATAACAAAATGGTAATGTAAGAATCTCTGATAGTATAAAAAAATGAGTGTTGACATTGTATCATTTTAAAACAAGTGGAAATTGATAGTACAATGGTAATAATAACTAACACTTATTGAATGCTTACTGTGTGCCAGACACTATTCTAAGACTTTTATCTATCTTTTCCATTTAACTTATGAGTTAACTTCTAGTGATATTTTTATTTGAAAGATGAGGAGAGTGAAACACAGGAAGGGTGTATAGCTTGCTCAGGGTCACACAGACAGGGATACATAAAAATTATGCAGAGTACATAACCACGCTTACAGGTTTAAAGTCCTCCTATACACAATCAGAGACTGAATGTGTAAGTGAACACAAACACACATACATACATATTCACTCAAACAAAGCAAATACAATTTTGTTTTTGAATGGCCCAAATCAATGGACTTCTATAAGATTATAGGTGTGGCTATTCTAGCTAGTAGTAAGGTAGCATTTAGATAAACTATAACAATGTAAGTATAGCATCTTTATCTGCAAGTAACGTGGTGAAGTATTATTAGTTTTTACATTTATAAGTTTTACTGCTTTATCTTTGACAAAGTCTGAAAGAGTACACTGGTGACATTTTTAAAAATTAGTCTTCTGCATTTAAAGACCACTCACTATTGTCATCTATCATTGTTTTGGAAATGTCACATTGATTTTATCCTCCTTGCAATAAAAAGAAAACAAATAATGGTCTGACACTTCAAAATCAGCTGCCAGTCTTGGGTAAAGCAAAAATGAATAAAAGGGCAATTTTACTTGAAGGACAAGGAAAGGGAGTGAGAAAGAGAGAGAACAATGCTCTGTCAGACACTGACAATATTGACAATGGTCCAGAGTAACCGAAATTATAATATTTTGTCTTTTCTATTTAAGAGATGTCATATAACTGATAAATATAGCATGTCATATCATAAGTCTATTAAATTTTGCAGATCATGGCAAATTTCTTGAAAATGGATTTAGGTATAGAGCCACAGTAAAGATTGAAAATTGCAAAATCAATGTACATGGAAAGCAGATTACTTCTAGATAACATATTCTGGAATTCTCATGGATCATGTCATATTAATGATGTATAATCAAGGATAGGGTGTCAGAATCATTTGGAATTGCATTTAAAGGACCTGATGTAAATAAATTAAATTTGATTCCTTATGGGTACTGAATGAATTGAGAAGCATATTGGAAATGAACATTGAACTGGGAGTCTAGATCCTTGGGTTATATTGCCAATTTTTCCAGTGATGGTTGTTGATTTTGGACATATAAATTGAACTACCTGCAGCATAGTTCTTCATTTACCAATGGTACTAAAAATATGGCTGCCTGGACCATATTCACAAAGCTTTTAATTCAGTGTGTATGAGGTTATGGCTCAAGAACTTGTGTATTATCAAATTCCCTAGATGCATCTGATAATCAGCAATGTTTCGAAACCTTTCTTTTAGAGTCACAGCTTTAGATGCAGGTAGAGAGGAAGCTATTAAAGGGCATCAAATGGACTCAGACTGTCTTTTTACCCCTCTGAGTGGACAAACACTTCCAGTTGAATAACAGCAAGGAAATGTGTAGAAAAGGCATCTGTTCTCTGTTTGTTTTTGTTTTCTCCCAATAGATTCTCTAACACTTATTTGGATATCTCAGTGTAGAAAACTGTATGGGTATGGGAATTTGAGGATGGGGTTTTTTCAAGCACTGTGAGAGAGAAGGGCAGTGGACTTTTTTTTTTCTTTCTCCCAGGATGAAGAAGTGTTGATGTCAGGAAATCATTCACCTACTAAAAAATAAATATTTTAAAACGTCTTCTCTATAATTCCATCCGTAAAAGAGTTCACCATACAAATTATTTTGGTAGTTTGCAAAGAAGAAAAAAAGAAAGAAAAAAATGGCCACAATACTTTTGTTACTCCCATTAAGGCTTAGAGTCAATTCCTTCACTCTTGAATCTAGGCAGCCTTTCTGAATTGTTTTGACCAATGGAATGGAGCAAAAGAAATGTGTGATTTTGATCCTGAAGCTTCAAAGGGATTTGTATGCTCTCCTTTCTTTCTTTTATTAGCCCTGCTACCACCAAGACCACTTCTGGGCCAACCTAATGGGTGATGAGAGATTATGGGGAGAAGATTTAGGAACTTACAGCAGAGGTCCTCTCTAGACCAACCAGGCACCTGTCAACATGCAATCTATTAAACCTGGGAGGGTTTAAGAAAACTAAGTTAGTAATATAGGAGAGTTAAAATCCTCTCTGCCTGATCAGTTTACTCATGCAATTTGATAATCTATTCCTTCAGATGATGACAAAAAACTTGGCTTCCTAAACAATATGGACTGATTTTACATAGCAGTAGTGATATTCTTAGGTATTTAAAGTTACCACATTTTCAGGGTCAAACAAAGAAAAAGAACCCTTGCGAGTTATAGAGTAAGTGATTTATTATAAAAATTAGATATTACTCAATTATTGGAAGGACTGGAAAGTAAAGGTTCAGGAGGAAAGATAGGATCAAAGGAGTTGCCAACCAATGAGAAGCCAAGCCACTGCAGGGGACTACGGAGGTGAGGTTGATGTGGAGAACTATGGAATACTGTGATAATACCTCTATAGGTCTCCCCACAAGGATCCGAGGGTGGGACTCGGACTGAGGTTGGTTAGCAGGGTCAACAGTGAGGAAGAAGAGCTACATACAAAGTAAAGGAAAAGGCACCAATAATCTGCCACCATCTCTGCAACTGTTTCTCACCAAGTCCAACTTTGATGACCTTCAGAGAGTAATGGCAGCTGCTCCACTTCACCTTCAAAATCTCATGCAATTTCCTCTTTTGGCCAATTCTAAGATGATACTATGTAGTGCAGAGGTTTCTGGGATCTGCCATTCCAGATAAACAAATTTGATGTAGTTCAACTGCCATAGTTGCTATATATTAGGTTGGATATTTTGTACAATTTGTTAAAATCATGTTCCTCTATTCTATTCTTTTAAACTTAGAATAACTTAGAAGAAAACTGTTAAAATGACTTGATCATGGAAAACAGAGACCTCAGTTTTGTCGTAGTACTGTATATGAATGAAGAAGAGCACATAATAAAGGCATTAAGTGGATACAATAAATTATAAATTTCCTTGCCTACGTTATCAAAGTAGTTTAGCAGGGAATTATGCAAGAGGAATTTGCCTGAACTAGATATAAGCTCTTACTTTCTTGTCTACTCTGATTAAACTCATACAAAACACTAATAATCATTTTCTGTAAATTAATTTTTAAAAAAGCATTATCTAACATAACATCCTGTATATTCACTCTTTTTGTTTACCTACATTTACTCAATTTCTGAAATACAAAATCTAAACTCTATTTATAATCAGCTTTATTTTATACTGTCATATAACCACCAAAATCAGTTTTATAATTTTCCTAGAATGCTCTCACAATACCCTTTTGTAGCCAAACCCATTTTCCCCTCCCATTGAGCCTCTAGTAACCACTGGTCAGTTTTCAGTCATTACAGTTTTATCTTTTGTGAATTTCATGTAACTAGGAGTGTTCCAATTTTCTGTTTGGCTTATTTCACTTAGTATAGTGCTCAAGAGGTTCATCCATGTATCAAAATTAATTCATTTTAATTGATATGCAATATTCCATTCAATGATTAGGCCACAGTTTGATAACCCATTCAACAGCTGGTGGAGATGTGGCCAAGATGGCAGAATAGGAAAACCCTAAACTCACCTCGTCTGATGGACACAAAAGAATTACAAATACTTACAGAGCAACTATATATGAGAATGACTTGAAGACAAGCAGAAAAGATTTTGTACAACTAAAGACATAAAGATGGAAGCACAAGAAAGGCAGGAGGAGCAGAGACATAATATTGTCAGAACCCACAAGCCTGGGTTGGTGATCCACAAACAGGAGGAATATCAAATTGTAAAGTTTTTCCCCAAAGATTGTTTTGACCCCCACATGGACTCCCAGGCCCAAGAGTCCTGCATTGGGAAGATGAGCCCCGAGAACATCTGGCTTTGAAAATCAGAAGGGCTTATGTTTAAGAGAGCAAGAGGGCTGTAGGAAACTGAGATCTGCTCTAAAAGGGCATGCACAACATCTCACACATTCTGAGTCTCAATGCAGAAGCAGTGGCTTGAAAGGATCCTGGGTCATACCCACTGTTAATCTTGGAGAGACCCCTGGAGAGGTAAGAGGCAACTGAGACCCTCCTGGGAATGGAGACCCTGGAAGCAGCCATTTTGGGGAGCTCATTCTACTGTGATAACACAAGAACTGGCAAGCGGAATTTTGGAATGCTCCCTCTAACCAATTAGTGATAAGGATTCAGCCCTTCCCTTCAGCAGGTCAGCACCACTCTGGAGAACCCCAGGACACATAGACAGGTGCACAGTGATCAATCTTAGGCCTCTAGTAGACCTGCAGCCACTGCGTGAGGCACAGCCTCAGTCAACCAGGTCGGGAGCCAGCTCCATCTACTAGTGCACCCACAATAGTAGCCCTGTTACAGCAGAGAGCTCACACTGCCCACATAGATGGAACCTCTAAAACATATAGCTCTGGTGATCAGAGGGGAGTGTGCTGCTGGGCCTTATAAGATGTCTCCTGCATAAGGCACATCTCCAAGATAGGGAAATATAACCAACCTACCTAACATATAGAAGTAAACAGAACTGGGAAAAATGATAAGACAGAGAAATATGTTCCAAATGAAGCAACAAGGCAAAACCTTAGAAAAAGAACTAAACAAAGTGAAGATAAGGAATCTAACTGATAAGAAGTTAAAGATAATGATCATAAACTTGCTCACTAAACTGGCAGAAGAATGGATGATGAACACAGTAAGAATTTCAAAAAAGAGTTAGAAAATATTAAGAAGAAACAAACAGAACTGAAGAACATAGTAATTGTAAAAAGTACACTAAAAGAAATCAACAGTGGATCATAGGACACAGAGGAAAGATCAGCAATATATAAGATAGAGTAGTGGAAATTACCCAAGATATACAGAAAAAAAAAAAAAGAATTTAAAAATGAGCATAGTTTAAGAAACCTCTGGGACAACATCAAGTACACTAACATTCATATTATAGGGATCCCAGAAGGAGAAGAGAAAGAGAAAAAGGAAGATGACTTATTTGAGGGATGGATAACTAAAAATGTCCTTAAACTGGGGATGGAAACAAAAGTCCTAGTTCAGTAAGCACAGTCTTAAACAAGATGAACCCAAAGAGGTCTACACCAAGACACATTATAATCACAAAAATTAAAGATAAAGAGAGAAACTTAAAAGCAGAAAGAGAAAAGGAAAGAGATGCATACAAAGGAACTCCAATGAGACTATTAGCTGACTTTTCAGCAGAAATGTTGCAGACCAGATGGGATTGATAAAATACATTTAAAATGATAAATGGGGAAAAGCTATAATGAAGAACACTCTACCCAACCAGGCTTTCACTCAAATTTGATGGAGAGATCAAAAGTTTTACTGACAATCAGTAGCTAAAAGAGTTCAGCACCACCAAACCAGATTTACAAGAATTGTTAAAGGGACTTTTCTAAGCAAAAAAGAAAAGGCCACAGCTAAAAACATGAAAATTATGAAAGGAAAAATCACATTGGTTAAGGCAAATATACAGTAAAGTTAGTAATTTAGACACAGATAAAGCTACTTAGGAAAGTTAAAGGACCAAAGCAGTAAAATAGTTTATAACACAATGGGCAGATATGGCATATGCAAAACAAAATAAAATATGACACAAAAACATTAAACATGACTGCAAGGGAGTGAAAATGTAGAAGGCTGAGAATGCATTTGAACTTGAGATCATCTACTTAAAATAAATAAATACATACACACACACACACACACACACACACACTCACAGGTTGCTATACATGAACCTCACGGTAACCATAAACCAAATACCTATAACAGCTACACACATAAAATAGAGAAAAGTAATCCACATATAACACTAAAGATAGTTATAACATCACAAGTGAAGAGAGCAAAAGAGGACAAAAGGAAAAATACAAAACTATAAAACCAACCAGAAAACAAGTAATAAAAAGTCAATAAGTACATACCTATCAATAATTACTTTAAATGTAAAAAGGCTAAATGCTCCAATCAAAAGACATAGAGTGGCTAAATAGATATGAGAAATGACCCATCTATGTGCTGCATACAAGAGACTCACTTCAGATCTAAAGACACAAACACACTGAAAGTCAGAAGATGAAAAAATATATTCCATGCACATGGAAATGAAAAGAAACCTGGAGTAGCTATATTTACATCAGACAAAATAGACTAAAAACAAAGACTGTAATGAGTATGGAGGTTCCTGAAAAAACTAAAAATAGAACTACCATATGACCGAACAATCCCACTACTGGGCATATACCCTGAGAAAACCATAATTCAAAAGAAGTCATGTACCGAAATGTTTATTGCAGGTCTATTTACAATAGCTAGGACATGGAAGCAACCTAAGTGTCCATCAACAGATGAATGGATAAAGAAGGTGTGGCACATATATACAATGAAATATTACTCAGCCATAAAACAAAATGAAATTGAGTTATTTGTAGTGAGGTGAATGGACCTAGAGTCTGTCATACAGAGTGAAATAAGTCAGAAGGAGAAACAAAAAATACCATATGCTAACACATATATATGGAATCTAAGAAAAAAAAAAAAGTCTTGAAGAACCTAGGGGCAAGATAGGAATAAAGACACAGACCTACTAGAGAATGGACTTGAGGATATGGGAAGGGGGAAGGGTAAGCTGTGACAAAGTGAGAGAGTGGCATGGACATATATACACTACCAAACGTAAAATAGATAGCTAGTGGGAAGCAGCTGCATAGCACAGGAAGATCAGCTCAGTGCTTTGTGACCACCAAGAGGGGTGGGATAGGGAGGGTG
>NW_021703765.1:32496609-32585393 GCF_005190385.1 Monodon monoceros
ACTTCCTTGTCAACACTTGTTATTTGTTGTATTTTTGATAATAGACATTCTGACAGGTGTGAGGTGATAGCTCACTGTGATTTTGATTTGCATTCCCCTGGTGATTAGTGATGTTGAACATCTTTTCATGTGCTTGTTGGCCATATGCATGCCCTCTTTTGCAAAATGTCTATTCAGGTTTTCTGCCCATTTTTTTAATCTTTTTTTTTTTTTGATTCTGAGTTGTATGAGCTGTTTATATATTTTGGATCTTAACCCCTTATTGGTCATATCATTTGCAAATATTTTCTCCCATTCAGTAAGCTGTCTTTTCATTTTATTGATAGTTGCCTTTGCTATGCAAAAGCTTTCAAGTTTAATTAATTCCCATTTGTTTATTTTTGTTTCTATATCATTTTCTTTAGGAGACAGATCCAAAAAAATATTGCTAAGATTTATGTCAGAGTGCTCTGCCTATATTTTCTTCTAGGAGTTTTATGGTTTCTGGTCTTACATTTAGGTCTTTAACCCATTTTGAATTTAATCCATTTTGAGTCTTACATTTAGGTCTTTAATCCATTTTGAGTTTATTTTGTATATGGTGTTAGAGAATGTTCGAATTTCAATATTTTATATGTAGCTGTCCAGTTTTCCCAGAACCACTTATTGAACAGACTATCTTTTCTCCATTGTATATTCTTGCCTCCTTTGTCATAGATTAACTGACCACAATTATGTGGGTTTATTTCTGGGCAGTCTATTTTTTTTTCCCATTGATATATGTATCTGTTTTGGTGCCAGTACCATACTATTTTGATTATTCTAGTTTTGTAGTGTAGTCTGAAAACAGGGCGCATGACCCCTCCAGCTCTGTTCTTCTTTCTCAATACTTTTTTGGGCTATTTACAGTCTTTCATTGTTTCCATACAAATTTTAAAATTATATGTACTAGTTCTCTATCAAAGAGGAAATTTTAAAAAATACCTGGAGACAAAATGGAAACAAAACTATCCAAAATCTATGAGAGGCAGCAAAATCAGTTCTAAGAGGCAAGTTTATAGTGATACAAGTCTACCTCAAGAAACAACATGTATCTCAAATAAACAACCTATATTTATAACTAAAGGAACTAGAAAAAGAAGAAACAAAACCCAAAGTTACTAGTAAGAAAGAAATCATAAATATCAAAGCAGAAATAAATAAGTTAGAAACTAATAAAATAATAGAAAATACCAATGAAACTAAGAACTGGTTCTTTGAAAAGATAAATTAATAAACAAAACTCATGAAGAAAAAATAAGTGAGAGCCCAAATCAATAAAATCAGAAATGAATAAGAAGTTACAAACAACACTACAGAAATACAAAGAACCATAAGAGATTACTATAAAAAAGTATATGCCAATAAAGTGGACAAAATAGAAGAAATGGATAAATTCCTAGAAATGTACAATCTTCCAAGACTGAATCAGAAAGAAATAGTAAATCTAAACTGATTGATACCAGTAATTAAATCAAGTCAGTAACAAAAAAATTACTTCTAACAACAACAAAAGTCCAGGGCCAGATGATTTCACAGGTGAACCGTACCAAACATTTAAAGAATTAAAACCTATTCTTCCCAAACTCTTCCCAAAAGATTGAAGAAATAGGAATGCTTCCCAACTAATTCTATGATAATAGAATCACCCTGATAGCAAAACCAGAAAAAGACACCACAAAAAAAGAAAAATTACAGGCTAATATCACTAATTAATATAGATGCAAAAATCCCTCAACAAAATATTAATAAATCAAATTCAACAATATATTAAATGGTTACACCCTATCATCAAGTGAGATTAATCCCAGGGATGAAAGATGTTTCATTATCCACAAATCAATAAATGTCATACACCACATTAATCAAGTAAAGAATGAAAAGTGTATGATCATCTCCATAGAAGCAGAAAAAGCTTTTGACAAATAACTCATACAATTCAACAACAAAAAAACAACAATCCCATTAAAAATGGGCATAAAAAGCATTTGACAAATGTCACCATCTATTTATGACAAAAGCTCTCAACAAAATGGATATAGAAGGAACATACCTCAACATAAAAAAGACCATATATGACAAATCCACAGTCAACATCATACTCAATGGTGAAAAGCAGAAAGAATATCTTCTAAGATCAAGAACAAGACAAGGATGCCCCTTCTTTCCACTTTTATTTAAAATATTGGAAGTCCTAGGCACAGCAACCAGACAAGAAAAGGAAATAAGAAAACTCCAAATTGGAAAGGAAGAAATAAAATTGTCACTGTTTGCAGATGACATTTTACTATATATAGAAAATAGAAAATCCTAAAGACACCACCAAAAAACTATTAGAACTAATAAATGAATTCAGTAAAATTGCCAGATACCAACTTAATATACAGAAATCTGTTACATTTCTATATACTAATAATGAAGTTTCAGAGAGAGAAATTAAGGAAAAAAAAAACCATTTACAATTGCATCAAAATGAGTAAAATATGTAAAATAAATCTAACCAAAGAGGTAAAAGACTTGTACTCTGAAAGCTATAAAATATTAATGAAAGAAATTAAAGATGATGCAAACAAATGGAAAGATATACCATGCTCATAGATTGGAAGAATTAATATTTTTAAAATGATCAAACTACCCAAGGCAATCTACAGATTCATTACAATTCTTATCAGAGTACAAATGGCATTTTTCACAGAAATAAAATAAATAGTTCTAAAATTTATATGGAAACACAAAAAACCCTGGGTAGCCAAAGCAATATTGAGAAAGGAAAACAAAGGTGGAGGCAACATGTACTCTTATTTTAAACTATACTACAAAGCTGCTGTAATCAAAACATTATGGTATTGGCACAAAAGCAGAGACATAGATCAATGGAATAGTACAGAGAGTCCAGAACAAACCTATACAGATATGGTAAATTATATGGTCAACCTCTTCAAAAGTAGTGTTGGGAAAACTGGACAGCTACATTAAAAGAATCAAACTGAACTACTTTATCACACAATATACAAAAATGAACTCAAAATAGATTAAAGGCTTCAGTGTTGGACCTGAAACCACAAAACCCTCAGAAGAAAACTTAGCGAGTATACTCTTTGACATCAGTCTTAGCAACATATTTTTGCATATGTCTTCTCAGGCAAAGGAAACAAAGGCAAAAAATAAACAAAATGAGATTACATCAGCCTTAAAAGCTTTTGCACAGCAAAGGAAGCTATCAACAAAACAAAGAGGCAGTCCACTGAATGGAGAAGATATTGGCAAACAATATATCTGATATGGGGATAATATCCAAAATACACAAAGAATTCATACAACTCCACATTAGAAAAACAAGCAACATGATGAAAAATGGACAGAAGATCTGAATAGACATTTTTCCAAAGAATACATACAGATGGCTAACAGGCACATGAAAAGATGCTCAACATCCCATGATTATCAGGGAAATGTAAATCAAAGCCACAATGAGCTATCACTTCACACCTGTCAGAATGGCTATTATCAAAATTACAATAACAAGTGTTGACAAGGATGTGGAGAAATGCGAACCCGTGTGCACTCTTGATAAGAATGTAAATTTGCCCAGTCACCAGAGAAAAGAGTATGGAGGTTTCTCAAAAAATTAAAGTTAGGACTTCCATATGGCCCAGCAATTCCTCTGCTGGGTATATACCCAAAAAGCAAAAACAAAAGCAATAATTTGAAAAGATATGTGCACCCCAATGTTCATGGCAGCATTATTTACAATTGCCAAGATATGGGAGCAACCTAAGTGGCCATCAACAGATGAATGGATAAAGAAGACTATATATAATGGAACACTCTTCAGCCATAAAAAGCAAATGAAATTTTGCCTTTTGCAACAACATAGATGGACTTGGAGGTATTATGCTTAATGAAAAAGTCAGACAGAGAAAGACAGATGCCATATGATCTCACTTATATGTGGAAACTAAAAAACAAAACAAACAAAACAAAACAAAGTGAAATCAGACTCATAAATTCAGAAAACAAAATGGTGGCTACCAGTGGGGAGGGAAGTGGGAGTGGGAGAAAAATAGGTGAAGGGGATTAGAAGGTACAAACCTCCAGTTTAAAATAAATAACCCATGGGAATGTAATACACCACATAAAGGAAACCATCATTAATATTGTAACAACTTTGTATGGAGACAGATGGTTACTGAACTTATTGTGGTAATCATTTTTTCATAACGTATGCAAATATCAAATAATTATGAAACTAACATATTTTAAGTCATGCATATTTCAGTGAAAGAAAAACAGTTTGATGGCCATTAGTATTTTCGAGTTTTGGCTATTACAAATAAAGCTCCTAAGACAACTTAGTGCAGGATTTTTTTTTTTTTGCGGTATGCAGGCCTCTCACTGTTGTGGGCTCTCTCGTTACGGAGCACAGGCTCCAGACGCGCAGGCTCAGCGGCCATGGCTCACGGGCCCAGACGCTCTGCAGCATGTGGGATCTTCCCAGACCGGGGCACGAACCCGAGTCCCCTGCATCGGCAGGCAGACTCTCAACCACTGCGCCACCAGGGAAGCCTGAGTGCACGTTTTTATATGGACATATATTTTCATTTCTCTAGAAAATTATCTAGGAGTCGGATTGTTGGATCACACAAAATGTGTTTAATTTTATGAGAAATTGCCAAGCAGTGAGCTACAATTTTGCCTTCCTGCCACTAGCATATTTGAGTTCAAGTTGTACATACTCACAAACACATTTTTCTGTTTTAATTGTCCATTCAGGTGGGCGTAGAATTATATCTCATGTGGTTGTAATTTATACTTCCCTAATGGCTAATGATAAGTATATTTCAATGCATACTTGCCCTTTATATATCTTCTTTGTAGTAGTGCCTATTCAAATATTTTGCTCATTTTTAAATCAGCCTATCTTCCTAATATTAAACTGTAAGAGTAATTCATATCTGAATACAAGACCTTAATCAGATATACATTTTGCAAATATTTTCTCTGAGTTTGTGGCTTAGCTTTACATTCTTTTAAGTTTTCAGTGTATATATTAGAAAAGAAGAAAAATTGAAAATTAGTGAGGCCAGTATCCATCTCAAGAAATTTATTTAAGAACAACAAAATAAACACAAAAAATGGAAGAAAATAAATGGTAAAAATAAATCATATTAATAAAATAGAAAGTATTTATTGTATTACAAAGTCTTAACACAGCTCAAAGCTGTATTTAAATAGACTAATAAAATTCATATACTTAACTTATTCAGGAGTGATAAAGGAAGCATAAGTATAGTTCCTGTAGACAGGAACAATTAAACAAATATAAGAGAGCATTATGTACAAATTTATGTTAATAAACTTCAAAATGATGTTGAATAAAGAAATTAATTACTTACCAAAGCTTACTTAGGCAGAAATAGAATACCTAAATAGTCTTATAATTATTAAAGAACTTGAATTTATAATTAAAATAATTTCAGAAAGAAAAACAAAGAAAGAAAAATAAAAAGCCTATGGGTCCAGATGACTACATCTTTAAATTCTACTAAACATTTAAAACACAAATAATTCCAATATTATGCCAATTCTTCTATAGACTAAGTGGGGGGCGGGGTTGGCGAGAAGGAATTTTCCACAATATATTTTAGAAAACTCTCCTAAACTTGATACCAAAACTTTATACAAATTGGTAAAGAAGGTAAGTTACAGACCAATATTTCTCATGAATACAAGTGGAAAAAATCATCAGCAAAATGTTAGAAAACTGTATCTAACAATATAAACTGAGCTAAGCATCATTAACAATTTGTGTTAATCTCAGAAATGTAAAGTCAGTTTAACATTTAAAATCAATCAATAATTGCCATTTACAGGTTTAAAGAGAAATATCAGATGATCACACAAATAGAGGAAAACTGATAAACTCAATATCCACTTATTATTATAGCAAATTAAGATTAGAAGAGAACTAATCTGAATCAAACTATTTCTATCTGATAAAGGTCTCTGTAAAAAACTAACAAACCACACCAGTAGAAAAGACCATAATTAATGGTGAAACAAACACATTTTCTATGAGAATGAGATTAAATAAGGATAGTTGTTGCTGTCAACATTTCTATTCAACATTATATGAAAAATCTGAGGCAGTAAAACAAAATATATACATATGCATAACGTTCTATGTTATTTTATGTGATGGTCAGTCAGTTGTGGTCATAAGAGAAAACATAGGAGATACTCAAGAAAACAAAGTTTATTATACTCACAAGTCCTAGAAACAGGAGGCATGGCATTCCAGACAGAGCACATGGAGAAGCACCACCATAAGTCAGGAGGCAGAAGGGTCAGGAAGAAGGGGAGAGCTTAGGCCATACTTTTTAGTTTCTATGGGAAAGGCAAGGCAAGGGAGGGTAAACAGTTTAGGACTGGCTAGTGTGAATACTACATGCAGGCTTTAAACTACAGAGGTAGTCCCTGGTAGCCTGGTAACTGGCCCTGGGATTACTAAATCTTGGGGTGTCTGGGCTAGATTGAGAAGGTTTAGCTCTGGAGTTATTAGTTTGCATGTCAAAGGCATGGTCTTATCTGAGCTTTTTGCCATTCTAAAAATTGGCTAGCCCTGGAAGAGGAAATCTCTCCCCAACCAGAAAATGTCTTAAGATGTCAAAACATCATGATATATAAAAAACATTGGGCTTCCCTGGTGGCGCAGTGGTTGAGAGTCCGCCTGCTGGTGCAGGGGACACGGGTTCGTGCTCCGGTCCGGGAAGATCCCACTTGCCGTGGAGTGGCTGAGCCCGTGAGCCATGGCCGCAGAGCCTGCGTGTCCGGAGCCTGTGCTCAGCAATGGTAGAGGCCACAACAGTGAGAGGTCCACGTACAGCAAAAAAAAAAAAAAAAAAAAAAGATGAATGAAGGGGAGAGATGGGGCAGGAAATGAGGACAGAAGAGGGGAAGGAGGAGGAGGGAATCTGCAATTTTTCAATAAAGTTACTGAAGCTTACAGAATTTTTAGTGCAGAAACTGTAAATTTTTGTGGAAACAATTTGAAGGGCTGAGCTTTGGGCCCGCATTGACATGGGGCCAAACAGCATGTGAATATAGAAGCACAAGGCAGAGCACATTATAAGAAATCAAAAATTCAAAATTTGCAGATATCCTAGAGGAGGGATTTTGTCTGTTCCCCACAATGGAATTAGGAGCCTGAATAAAGATCACCAAGTTGACCAAATGACCAGAAATCACAACTGGGTTTTAGAAAAATAAAAGCAAAATGCTGGTTCTGAGACCACTGTGGGATGGGGTAATTCAAATTCTTCAGGGAGGAAGTGGGCAAGAAAATCCCATTTTATGTGGAAAACACTTAAAAACATTGAGCCAACTTACAAATGTAAGGGTTGAGGGCTTTTCTAATGAACCTAAAAATAAGTCTTCTGCAGTCCTTAGTTTCTTTGTAATAAGCCTTAGGAAGTGACAGAAGGAGGAACACAGGATGCTGAACCCACCATCCCCATTCTGCGGCACTGACTTTCCTTGGAGGTCAGACACAACTCTTAGCTTGGAGCTTCCAGGATTATTGATGGCAGCAGCCAGCAGAATAAAAGTTCCATACGCAGGCAGTAAATATTTGAAAAGACCTTTCAGTTTGGGGAATGGTTTATATTGTTGCTTAAAAATGTAGTTTGAGAGCCATGGGAGCCTACGATTGGGTGAGGCATGTTTTACAAATGATACCCATTTGTCCTGAGCGAGAAACATTCCACCCTGTAAATGTCAGTTTCACAGTGACCAGATATGATGAATGAGTCCTCTGGCTCCTATTAATATGGAGGTTACACATTTAGAAAAAAAATTAGAGACCATTGCAAAATTAATTCTCCTTCTTAGTGTGGCTAAAATAATAGGAAAGGAAATAGGGAGAGCAAGTTTGCAAAAATATGAAACATCAAGTTTCTTTCTGAATGTCTCTCTAAGCCTCCAACTTTATAAAGGAATTCATTTAATCATATTGCAAAAAAAATGAGAGGGCTTGAAATACGATCTCAGATGGAAACTCCAACATAGGGATGTATAGCATAAATTTCTACATGCTCAAGCTTGGGATATTGCAGGCATGATTCCATAGCTCAACCCCTGAAAGGAATAATAATTACTATTTGGCTATTTTTCAAGGTGAGGGTTCCACTAGAGGGAACATCTTATTCGATTTGGGAGCTGAAATTACACAGCTGGTGAGATATTAAATAACAGCACAAAGCTGAAAAGGGAAAGAAGGCAAGCAAGTAGCTGAATTGTAAGTGAGGAGTAAGTAGATAAAAAGTGTGAGGAGGGCTTGAAGGAGAGGGTGGTTGGCTCCTCTGATACTAATTTTGGGCATAATCTGATTATATTTAAATTCACATGATTTTTGGTAATCCATTTATGTGTCTGTTAATGACCAATGATGTCACTTTGCAATTAGCAGGAGTGGTAAATCAATTAATCAACCAACAAATATTTATTAAGAACCTAATATATTCAAAGTCAGTGCCAAGTGTTATAGAAGACACAAGAATAAATTATAGTACTTATCTTGCAATTTACCTGAGAAATTACTCTATACACATAAAATACAGCAATGCAGGACAAAACATGAGACATCACAAATGAATGGTACTATATATGCTATAGAATTTCACACAGAGAAAACAGTCTACTCTTCTAGGTACAGTTGGGAATGGGACAGACAGATATTTGCTGCATATTTGAGCTTTGAGGACAAATTTGTGTTGCCTTCTCAACATATATTAAACAAATATGTATAATATGTACTTTCAATGTTCTAAGAAGGGTACTAGGTATTAATATTAAACATGCAAAACAAGTTGAGTCTCTATTATTCCATTTTTATTATTTCAAAATAAGTAAAGCATTTTCCATTGCTTGATTTGACAGAGTGAGTCAGGAATATCATTCTGCCTTTAGATAAGTATGTGAAAATTCCCTGGAGAAAAATTATTCCTCTGTACCGTGGCAAGTTCCTTGGTGCCCTGGCTTTAAATATAGCCCTTCAATAGACTAAGCAATGGATAATTTGTAGCAAAATACATGTTAAATATTAAAGTGTTTTATTTGAAAATCAGTATATGAATGCTGGGGGTTGCTTTTTAATCTCTAGTGTACTTAAAGAAAAGACTGGCTTATATATGAGTTATTGCAAAAATATTTAGGCAATACCATGTTTTATGAAGGAAGCCCCTGAAGCCTCTGGGTAGGGGTTAGAACAAGGATAGGCACTTTTTCTTGACAAAGGTATTAAGGTATCCATTTTAACCCCCTGACCATCAAATTACTCTCTGTTTGTCATACCGTTTTAAATTTACATGTTACCAGGGCCTTAAATGTCAGGATTCCTGTTATAACTTAGACTCGTGTCTTTAATTAATGCTTCATGTTCCTGTTATGGTTATTTAGAATTCTCTGAAGTCCCTAGAGCCGTAAATTTATTTTACAGGTCTTTGTGGTATGAACTTTAACAAAACAGCTATAAAGGGGTAATAGGCAAGGACAGTATATCACAGAATTGCAGTGGCAAGATGGGAGGAAGGAGGGGAATATTTTGCAAACAGATTAAAAGATTTTGTTTTTGTCGAGGGGTTTGAGACTGGAACAAATTGGACATAAAATTTAGGTAAGAAAGCCTGATCTCCTTTAATGTTTTGAGTAGGTGTAAATTTCCACTTTTCACAAGATAGACAGTTTCATTTAAATCTTGGTAAATTCAAATCTGTTTAATTCAAATGTACTACATTTTACTTGAATGCCTACTGTGTGTCTAGTATTTTCTTGCTGCTATGGGAGTTACACAGAAAGGAAAAGACAAACTCCTGTCTCATTAATCTTCAAAAACTAGTTTTGGAGGCAAGGTTATCATATATGAAGCAATTACAGACCATTACCAGAAAGAACATAAATCTGCCAAAGTGCATAGAATAGTCTGTTCTATGCACAGACTATTATTACTAGTAATTTTGAGTACTACTGCATCTTACAGGTAAAGATCAGTGAGAACTAGAATTATCATGGGATACACCATAAAGTAGGAAATATGAAGTGTTTCTTGTAAAATGGATGGCCATTGGAATGCGGAAACACAGAAGAAGGCCATTCCAGAGGAGGGAATAGTGCAGGGGTATTCATAACAGTGAAAAATCCTGCATTGTATAGTGGATTAGAACGTTTTTAGATTTGGAAAGATGTAGCTGTGAATTACTATTTTATTGTATTATTTGCTTAAGGGAGAGAGGACTAGTTGGACAGAAATGTAGTGTTTGGGATTTGAAGCATGCATGTTTTAGATATTTCAAGAATAGCTTAAATGATTGAAAGAGGAATTAACATATCCATTGAGGGATATTTTAAATATAAGCTGTTTATGTAATTTTGGACAATAGATTGATATGCTGAAGTCTGTTTTTAATTGCATAGCAGTTCTTCGTTAAGCTTCTGATACTACCCATTTCTTAGAAGAATGAGAAAGGGGAAAAGGAGAAGAAAAGGAGGGAATAGGAAACCATATTTACTTTGAACATCAAAACCCTACAATAACATTAAAAAGAAAATAAGAAGCTTTAAATTACATCCTAAGACAGATGCACAGAGCTGTGCTGGTCATTGGTCTTGACTATTGTCTCAATTCAGGAACGTTAAGCACAGTGGTAATGAAGAGGCATGTTAAGACAATGGATGTTCAGCATGTCAATAATTATTTGAGAAATCACCACTTTTATATTCCATAATGAATACCAAATATCTGGTGCATTACAATTGATTCTTGACTGTACATAATCTTGTAGGTGTTATAGTTAAGTTGAATATATTCATTCTATAAAGTTTTGTTAAATGTCATTATCACATAAGTCAGAGCAGGCTAAGTTATGCTCCAGTAACAACTAACCATAAAACCACAGCGCCTTAAAACACCACACATTTACTTCTTCCTCCAAGCTACATGTCCATTTTAGGTCTGAGGGTTCTTTTCAAGTGATCCTCATTCAGGAAGCTGCATAGACAGAATCCATAAAATCTGGGAGGTCTTTGTTTCTGCAGTAGGGAAAGTACACATAGATTTTAATGACTTCTTTCTCAAAGTGGCAAGTCAATTCTAGTCACATGGCCATTCCTGTCTTAAATGTGGTCATGGTGGTGGGAGGAGGGTGCAACACTAACATTGGCAAGGAAGAAGAGAGCTGGAAATAAAGATGAGCTTTAATGAGTCCAACAATGAGTGCTGTGATTTCAGAAGAGAAAGACACACAAAACACCTAACTTAATGGAGCTCAGATATACCCTGGGGGACAGAGATAATAAACATGTGAAAGAATAAATAATATAATATCAGATAGTGGTAAATGACATAAAGAAAAATATAGGGCCATAAGCAACAAAACAGTGGGGGAAGGGAACACCTTTGCTATAGTAGTCAAGAAAAAACTGCATTGTTGAAAAGAGACCTGAAACTAAATGATTAAAAGAGTCAGCTGTGCAAAAGTTCTACCAAAATAGCACTTTTTAGGCATGGAAAACAATGAGGAGGTGTTACCAGATTAAAAATGAGATGACATGAGGCTTTGTAAGCCAAAGAAAAGAGTTTTGCTTTTATTTTATTTGCACAATTGTATCCAGAAATGATATGATCTAATTTACATTTTGAGAGACCACTTTGGCTGTTCTAAGGTGAACTGATGGATACAAGAAAAGAACAAACACAGAGAACACAGTTAGGAGTCCAGCAATAAAAGACAGAATCTAGAACTAGGATTTGGGGGAGCCAGTAAAAGGGGTTGGATTAGAGACAGTACAGGGTTTTGCAAGGTATATTAATCATGAGTGAAAAAAAGGGATCATATTACTCTCAGGCTCTGGATATGAGCTAGTGGCTGGAAGAAGTTCTCATTTACTAAGAAGGACAGAACTGAGGCAGGACCATGTTTAGATATGGGGTGGTGGTAGAGTGGAGGTTTAAGGGTTGTGTTTTTTACATATAAAGCTGGTGATAAATGCTTGACATCCAAGTGGACCTGTGGCATGACAATTGAAGTTGAGAAAAAAATGTTAAAGGCCTTAAAGGCAAATATTAGAATCTGAAATCAATAGTATATTGTTCAAAAGAATCTGAATGAGAATAATCTAAGAATAGAATAGAGACAAAGAGGACAACTTCTGCTTCCAGTAATGATGCATTAGGGGAGAAGAACATCAATCAGGCAGGATAAATAGTATTCAAATAGTAAGATGGTAAATTTAAAATCCAGTGTATCAGTAAGTACTTCAAATGAAAATTAAATGCTCCAACTGAAAAATATTGTCAAACTGGGCAAATTATCTGGTCATCTGTTGTTTAAAAAAAAAGGCACATCTAAAATATAAACATATGGAAAATGGAAAAGTTATACCATGAAAGTGCTAAGAAAAATTTAAAACTAATTTCAGACACTTTTATGTAAAAATAATTATTAAAAATGAAGAAAGCCATTTTCATAATGCTAAAATGTTAAATTCATCAAGATGGTGTAAAAATCCAAATTTGTCGATGTCTAATATACATAAAACAAAATGATACAATGGGAAAGCACCAATTTTCACTCTTGGAGATTTTTTTTTAAACCAACTCTCTTAGTAAATAACAACGAATACAAGAAGCAGAAACTTATCAGTGAGAAAAAAAACATAATTAACACATTAACCTAATTGACATATATGGAAACAGGGCACCTCAAACCTGAGATTTCATTGTATTATCAAGCATATTTTGAGTGCTTAAAATTTTTATATCATCTTGCTGAATTGAATATTTTATAATTTTAGTAATGTTCTTAATCATTCCTCTTTGTCATACTTGTTTCTATTTTCTTTCTTCTGAAGTCTACTTTATCTGATATTATAGCCACTCCAAATATTTTTGATTAGCTTGGTATAACTTTTTACATTCCTTTACTATTTACCTACTTATAGCATAATATTAGAAGTAAGGTTCTTATAAACTGCATTTAGCTGAATAACTTTTTTAATCCATTCCAACAATCTCTGGTTTTTAATTGGTTTGTTTAGACTACTCACATTAAATGAAATTATTGATATTTTAGAATTAAAACTGTCATTTTATTACTTATTTTATGTTTGTCCCCTTGGTTTTTTGTTCCTCTATTTCCCCGTCCCTCTCTTGCTCTGGGTTACTTGAACATTTTTATATTCTGTCTTGTTTTATAGTTTTTGAGTATAGTTTTTTTTTTTCCCACAGGTTGCTCTAGAGATTACAATATACATATGTAGTTTATGAGTTAGGTCCTTTTATCCTCTTTTTTATGTTATAATTGTCTTAAATATTACTTTACTTGAATTGAGAACATCAAACAATTTGATTTATTTGTTTTGCTTTTAACTGTCACACAATACAAAAATCTGAAGAAAAAAGAAAGGTTTATTATTTTCCCCATTTATTTACCATTTCATTGCTCTTTCTTCAGTTTATATGTTCATCTGTTATATATTTTCTGCTTGAATAGATTTCTTTGATCATTCTTTTAGCAGCAGTTATATTAGAGGCAGATTCTCTTAGTTTTCCTTCATCTGAGAATATATTTCACCTTCATTTTTGAAGGATATTTTAGCTTCACATAGAAGTCAAATGGTCATGACTTTTGAGTTGCTAGTTCTTCTTCTCAGGATTTTAAAAATATGGTGTCACTTTCTTCTGTCCTTTATGACTCTTGATGAGCAATCTGCTCTCAGTTGAATTGTTCTCTAAAGTAGTGGTTCAGCTTGGAGTTGTTTTGTCCACATGAGCACATTTGACAATGTCTGCAGCCATTTTTCACTATCAGAACTGAGGGGTGAGGCCAAGTATGTTGATAAACATCCTAAAATACACAGGGCAGCCTCCCTCAAAATGAATTTTCTGGCTCAATATTTCAGTAGTGCTGAGTCTGAGAAACCTTGCCCTATAGGTAATGTTATTTTAATTTCTCTCTAGCTGGTTTCAATATATTTTGTGTTGTTGTCTCTAGTTTTCAGAAAGTTGATTACACTGTGTCAAAACATGGATTTTTTGTTTTTTGAGTTTATCTTGTCTGGTACTCACTCAGCTTCTTCAAACTGTAGATTTATATATTTCACCAAATTTGAAAAGTTTTACTCATTATTTCTTCAAATATTTTTTCAGTACTATATCTGTTCCCATTCTATCTGAGACTCCAATGACATGAATACTAGATCTTTTAAAAATTGCCCCAAAGCTAAGTTTTCTCTGTTGCTTAAGTTGAATAATCTCTATTGCTCTATCTTAAATTTTACTGATTTCTTTCTTCTGTTTGTTTCAAGAGTCTTTGTAATAGCTTGTTAGAGCATTTTTATCTGATAATTTCACTATAAGTGTCACCTCATTGTTATTGCTTATTGATTGTTGTTTTCCCATTTGAGTTGAGATATTCCTGCTTTGTGGTATAACAAGTATGTTATACTTGGACAGTATGCTCAGTATTTTGAGTATTATGTCATGGGACTCTGGTTTGTGTTAAATCTTGTGCTTTAGCAGGTACTCAACTTGTTTAGGCTCAAAATTCACATGCTGGCTCACTTTCATAGTATATGATTCAAATTGAAATTTAATATATATTATAAAATATATATGGCATAGTTATATGTATATGTATAATATATAGTATGTATATATATATATAATATAATATAAAATAGGCAAAATCAAAATGTTTATACAGTGATGATAGTAATCATCTAAAGGAACCAGTAAAATGTTGATTTTAGAGAAACATTCTGAAACAGGTGAGAGGAGATGGAATGTAGAGTACACATAAGCAGTTGTTCTTAGATATAAGAGAGGCATATGTTTCATTACAGAAGAAAAGACAGATTATGAAGGTCTGCATTCAAATATGGGTTGTATTTTCTAGTGAGAAAATGAGTTGCTTCTCAATTGACTATATCTGGTTTCTGAACGCAATATGAGATGAGGTCATCAGATGAGCTAAAGGAGGAAGAAATGGAAAAAAATATGAAATAGTTACCTTGGAATGGGGACAAGTGTGTGTTCTCAAGAAATTTATTAGAATTGTCCTGACTGTATTTAATGTCCATTTGAGATTTGTAGCCATCCTAGAGTCTATTTGGTTAACAAATCTAAGAAATTGTTCAAAAGACCATGAAAACAGAAAATTAATGGTGAATGACTGAAGTTATTAAATATAATGTTAAACACCTGAATAAGGTGAATTTATGAAAATTATCTAATTACTGTTCACTTTGTTTTATGTGGGCCAACAGAGCCTTAAGTAGAGTTTCTGTCTGAATTACCTGTTTTTAGGCTCAAAAAAGATTATGCTAAAGGCATATTAATAATTTATCTATCTGTACCTTCATCAAAGTATTTATTGAATTACTTGTTAAGTTATACATTCAATTTTTTTCTGTGGCTATTTATAAACTTACTCTCAAATACTCTCTTTGCAAATTATAATAGTGCTGTGATTTTCTTCCTGAGCAACTATATTTTTGGCCTATATATTTTTTTAAAAGGGAGGACGTGTATTACAAGTAATTATTTAAAAATAAGGAAATATGAAAATCATAAATGAGTAAATAAGTTCACACATTGTACCACCCGAAGAAATAGCTTTTAAGAAGAAATGGAGTAAATTCATCTTTAGATTTCATTTTATGCAAGAAGCATAATTCTTCACTACTTTTCCCAAATATAAAATCAGTTGGAAATTCTAAAAACGATTCAGGAAAGCAGACTAGCTTGTAGATGTAAGATACTCAAGTCAATTTAGAATCAAACACTCTAATGTTGACTTTATAAAAAATTATGTTCAACTTCAATAAAGAAAATAAAGAGGAGAAAGAATAATTTATGCAAACTGGAAAATACTATACTGGAAGAAATTTGGTTGACTCAAAATCATCCATTTTATAAAAAAATATGGGACTTCACTTTCCCAGCTTTGTCAATCACAATGAAACTTTTCCAAGTTATTCTTATTTAGAAAAGTGTGGCTAACAATGGTCAACCATTTATTTTCCCACATAATCAGTAGGAAAGTCAAAGTTTAGTAGTAAGGATGTTTAATCATACTCATATGAAGCTGGATTAGAATCTTAGTTTAATTTAATCTAGTAAATTGGCAAATTTGACAAAATTGCCTGTTGGCTATCTCTGCTCCCTGATGTTAGGATAAACACAATCAGAAGTTACTACTGTGAGTCCTAGTCTTTCAGTGATTATTTGTTGATCTATCACATGATAAATACTGCACTAATAGTTGGGTAAAACAAAGATGAAATAGGCTCTGTGTGCAATTTGTTTGCAACCTAGTGGGGAAGAAATGCATGTAAATATATTTGAAATGTAATATGTGAATTTTATCTCAGTAACTTTAGTGAAGGAAATAGGCAATTTCAGAAAAGGGGAAATAAACAATCCAGAATTATAGAAAGTGAGGACTGGGAAAGTATTGGATTATTTATATTTCTGACCAGGAGTTATGAGACAGACATTGATATTTTTACATGACTCAGAATCAATTAGATGACTTGGAAATCAGAGTTACATATGTTTTTATTTTTGAAATTTCATAAATACTGTTTTTAAATACTTTTAGGGAAATTTTCTAACATATATGTCAAAGTAGAGTTCATGATATATTATACATTTATTTATCTATTATCCAGCTTCAACAATAATCCAAACATGGTCAATTTCATGTCATATAGACTCTTACACAAATTTTAGAGATGCTTTTATTGACAAGAGAGTTTAGTAAAGAAAATATTAATTATGTGTACTAAGAATATGCTGTGCCAGGGTGCCACTTTGCATGTTATTTAGTGTTTATAATAACCCATAACCGAGATAATTATATTACCATTTTACAGATAAGAAGCTATAAAAGCTTGTGTGCCACTTCAGGTCCTCTTGAGTTTATGATCTTTGTTAAAGCTCTTGCCTCAGCTTTGTTCCAGCTGGGTTTGGGCTTCTGCACAGGTGCCAGTTGAATATCCCTTCCCTCATGCCCCTGTCTCAGACATTTTTTCTCTTTCTCATGCTTCCCTGTTGATACCTTTTATCAAACCTTAACTGAAGTCTATGCATTCACAATCAAGAAAGGTGTGGGTCAAATTTTGATCCATAAGAGATAAGAAAGGGGTAATTTTCTCCTTTCCTCCTCTTTGATGAACAGTCTTGTGATGCCATTGACTTTGCTCCCTGGGGGACAATTCCATATGACTGAGCAACTGGTTTCACTTAGTGGCAACCATCTTGATAACGTATCTTCCTTGTGGCTCTCCCTGCAACCTCCTCCTCATCCATCACTCTTGCTATCTGGCATAGCAATCCATCGTGAAGTAATAGAATACAAACCTTCTGTCTTAGGCCATGTTCTCTGTGAAACTCAGTCTGAAACATCAGCTAACTAATTTAAGAATTTTGCCCAAGTGTATTCAGCTGTTATGTGACAGAATTAACATTCAAACTAAGAGTTTTCTTAATCCAAAGCCTGTGCTCTTTTTCTACAACATTTAGGATTATAAGTGAGAACCAACTGTGTCTGCATATCAGATTAGGATGGATAATATGGCCTGCTTTCCAAAGTATATTCCTGAATCTTAGACAAGTTTTAATTTATGATATGAGAAAGGGGATTATTCAGTTTAGGGCCATATTTGAGGATTTTTAAAAAATATCAAGGCATCCTTGGGTGGATTCCTGTTGGAGAGTGGTAAAAACTTATTGATTAGAAGCTGTTTTGTGTGATCAGTCTTATTGACTAGAGGACTTTATCATTGTATGATCAGGAAGAGACCCCGATATATAATGGAAGAGCTTTAAATATTGGTGCCTGTAGACTATTTTCCTAGGGACATTCCATTTTTCTGAAGAAGAACCCTCCAGCACCCAACCTGGCAGAAGGAATCAATGCTGCTGAGCAGGATGAGCTGAGTCTTACTGTTCATTCCAGATTTTCATATAGTATCTCCATTTCAGTATAAAACCCTCTCCCCACAGCTTTCCTTTGCTTGGTGTACCCAAGAGGCTGGAGGCAATCCGATTTGATTTTTCTAGACAATAAATCTCTTGTCTACCCTGAGTTCTTGAAAAGGGAACTGCTTAACTGCTTGAAATGATGGAAGGGACATGGAAGTGTAGTATCTTATGAAACATATTTTAATTAATCCACTGTTTCTCATCCCATATTTCTCTTTCATCATTTGAGGTGATTGGAGCTTCCCATTCCTGATTTAGCTGTGAGTTGCCTTATTTTGGAAACATCTTCTGCCTGCACAGAAAGATCTTACCACTCTGTGTCCTGCCAAATCTATTAATAATGTCACAACATTTTCCATCTTCCAAAAATTAGTTGACATCTCTCATCCATTCTTATTCATTTTGCACTCATGATATTACATCTTTTCATTCACAGTTATTATATTGTAGCTTGAGAAAGATTAGAAATAAATGTGTATATTTAATGTGACATAGGTGACTAAAAGTTCAATGTTATATTTTCCATAGTCTATTTTCTGCTCTCTTTTAAAGCTACAATTCTCATATTTCCCCCAGTGTTTCTTCCAAGATTCAGAGAGGATAATATTTATAGGTTAATGTTATATAACATATAATTATTTGTTATTTAGTCATAGGACAATTCTAAGATTTGACTCATTTGAAATGGTTTAGAGGAAAATTAAGCATTTGATAACAATTTGGAATAGAATAACTAATTCAATCCATCAATTAATATGCATCAAATTTATGCTAGGTTTGGGTAGGTAGAGATGAAAAGAAGAAATAGGATCCTTGTGTGTTGGATAAATTTTAAGAGAACAGGTATGACTCTAAGAATTGTAGGTAAAGGCAAGCAATAAGGTAGAGGGCCAGGGCAAAGTGAGATCATGCATTTACTGTAGGCTAAGCTAAATGATGGTTTTATTCTTAATATAAAAGAAAACTATTGAGACATTTTTATCAAGAGAGTAACATGAGTTAAGATATGTAAATGAATAAATGCAATAATGGATTGCAGCTACCAAAACAGGATAACCCAAAGCCATTTACTCTGTGATCATAATGGTCTACATAACAGATGATTGGGACTTGAAAAAAATATATGGCAGTATATAAGCATAGAAGTAGAAAAAAATGACTGATTTCACATGTATCTGGGAATAGATTTTATAGAATTTGTTATGTATTGGACATCAGAGGTGACGGAGACAAATTTTCTACTAATGACTTTTAGTTCTTTGCCTTTGATAGAGAGTGAGAACATTTTTTTTTGAGATTAAAAAGGAATGGCAAAGATTCTGGAAAGAGTGCTGGCAAGAATATCAAAATTTGAATACTTTGGAACATGCCAAATTTCTGATTATCTTGAGATATTTGCAGAGTGGTATCAGGAAGACGTTTGGACATTTAAGTCTGAGGCAAGAAATACAGTGTTCAGAGTCATCAGTACACTTATAATCCCCAAATATATGGAAATTGGTGAGATTTTCTAAGAGCATATGAGAGAGAAGTACAAGGTAGTTGAATTATTTAGATTTTATAAGAGGATTCAGAGAAAAAAAGGGCTACAGTTTTTAAAGTACTGGTGAAAGAATAGTGACCAAGAAAGGATTTTGAGAGAGAGTAGTGAGAAAGAAGAATCAAAAAATATGGTACATAATATTTCAGGAGGGAAAGAACAGTCAACACTGCTGAATGATGCTGCAAGGTTTATAAAAGTAAGGACCAAAAATACCTATTGAATCCTTGGCAAGAGGTATGTGAATAGAGTGGGAGGAGCAGTAGGCATATGGAAAAGAGTCGACAATGATAATAGGAGTACATAATTGTAGATACTGGTGTAAACAGCAATTTCAAGAAATATGTAATCTTTTTAACATGTGAGGTACTACAGCTTATTTGTTTATCAGTGGAATTATCCAGTTGACAGAGAAAGGTAAAGATGTTACAGTGGGAGTAACTGAAGGAACAAATGGGCTGAGAAAACAAGGTCTGCATTCAGAGAAGCTGACCTCTGATGAGAGCAGGGTCATTTTCACTGTTGTAAAAAGGAGGAAGAAGGAGAAATATGATAGAGATGATGGTGATAGGATGGTCATGGCTTCTATTTTGTTAGCAAAGCCCTTTGTACAAGTTATCTAGCTTGTTCAGGTTGGAGGGTGTAGGAAGATACAAAAGTATTACTGATGATGAGAGAATAAACTTAGAAGATAAATAGTACAGTATTTCTGTGTGTAGTTTATGTGCTCTTTTGAAGTTGGTTATAATGAATTATTACTGAGTGTTACCCATCTGCTGGAATGAGCCACAGTCTCAAGCAGTGCTTCAGAGAACATATGTGCAGAAACCAAAAAAAAAAAAGCAAGAAAAAGCAGGTGGTTGATTTCATATACGTGTGTGCTTTTACCAGTAAGTACTGTGAATGGAGAGGGTTACTGACATCGATTGTATGTATTAACTATGGAATGTGGAAACAATAGTCAGAGAGATAAAAACAAGGTGATGGAGAGACAACGGATATATAGAAAGGAGTGAAATGGAACTCTTAATAAGTTAAAGGAGAATTCCAGATCAGATCCTTGATCAAGTGAGTTGGAAAGATAAGAAGAAATTGTAGAGAAGTGGGTGGTTGGGTTCCTGATTTTAATGGGTGGTTTCTGATACTTGATAAAGTTAAGGCATTTGCCCTGAGAGTAAGTAGATAAAGTGGAATAGAGGGAAAGGTCGTGGTAGAAGAGGCCAAAGAAGTGAGTGTCTAGGTGTTGGATCCACATAGATGTTTACTATATTAAGCAGGATGACTGGCATTGGGTGAAGATGAAGGAAGTGAGATTGGATTAAATAACTATGATCCTTAATCGTGAGATGTGACAGTTCTGACTTTCAATTTTAATCACATTATTTATGTGCTGTATTTTCTCAATCATAATTACTTTTTTGTCAGCCTTCAATAAATATTTAATAAATTTGATTTTGCAAAAATAACAATATCTCTTGGTGTTGTTTTGTCATCTGTAAAAGGGAGATCAAACTGTACCAAAGTCACATGAAGACCTCTTTCAGTTCCAACAGCATCAGCCCATGAGCTCTTCTTCAAACAACAGGTTTGTTTGGTCATGGTACAGCATGACTGTGAGTGTGTGTCGGTGTGTTTGTGCAAATGTGGTCAGGGGTGTAAACTTGAAACCAGCCAGCCCGAACAGGATAAAATTTGCACAATTGGACTGTGGCTCTTGGATGCTGATGGGCTGCTCTTCCTGTTCTGACTTTGGAGATGGTATGCTACTTCAGGAAGTAACTCTTTTTCTAAATTTGACATGATTATGTTTTAATAAAAGGAAACATGGTCAAATAAATATCTTTTCTGAAGATTGTGACCAGCAGTTTCTCATTTTTTTCCAAAAATTTAGATACAAATTTAAGGTGAAAAAATGTATCTCAAATTACAGTCATCATTAAAATTCTACAAAGAAAATTGTATCTCATTATTCAAAACTCCAATATTATGCATGGCATATGTAAATTGAAAGAATTACCTTTGATACTCATTATTTCTGTTGAAACTGTTAGGTCTTTTAGAGATAAAAAATATGTATATTTTTACACACATGCAGAGCATTGGTAATAGGCACTGGTTTTAATCCTCTATTCTCTTACACTACTTGATCTATAGAATTCAGGTGTCAAAGAAAAGAATGAACTGCTTCATATTGCATAGGATTTGGCTAGTAGAAAAAGAAGCAAATGAAACTGGCTTTTTTTTTGAAAAAAAAGAAATATAGTTGTTTTGCAATCATATATTAGTTTCATGTGTACAACATAATTATTCCATATTTTTATAGACTATGATCCATTTAAAGTTACAAAACATTGGCTATATTCCCCATGTTGTACAATCCTTGCAGCTTACTTATTTTGTACATAGTAGTTTGTACCTCTTAATCCTTTACCCCTAATTTGCTCCTCTCCCTTTCTTCTCCCCAATGATGACCACCAATTTGGTCTGAATATCTGGGAGTGTGTTTCTATTTTTTTATATTTATTCATTTGTTTTATTTTTGATTCCACATATATGTGATAACATACAGTATTTGTCTTTCTCTGTCTGACTTATTTTTCTAAGCATAGTACCTTCTATGTCCATGTGTGCTGTTGCAAGTGGCAGAATTTCATTCGTTTTTATGGCTGAGTAATAATAATATACATATGTGTGTGTGTATATCTATATCTATATCTATATCTATATCTATATATCTATATATATATATATCTCACAACTTGTTTATCCATTCATCTGTTGATGAACACTTAGGTTGCTTCCATATCTTGACTATTGTAAAAAATGCTGCTATGAACATTGGGGTGCATGTATCTTTTCAAATTAGGGTTTTCCTTTTCTTAAGATATATATCCGGATGTGGAATGCTGGATCATATGGTAGTTCTAATTTTAGTTTATTGAGGAACCTCCATACTGTTCACCATAGTGGCTGTACCAATTTCCATTCCCAATAAGAGTGTACTAGAGTTTCCTCTTCTCCACCTCCTCCCCAACATTTGTTGTTTGTAGACTTTTTTTATTTTTATTTTTTTGCACTACGCTGGCCTCTCACTGTTGTGGCCTCTCTCGTTGCGGAGCACAGGCTCCGGACGCACAGGCTCAGTGGCCATGGCTCATGGGCCTAGTCACTCCGCGGCATGTGGGATCTTCCCGGACCGGGGCACGAACCCGTGTCCCCTGCATCGGCAGGTGGACTCTCAACCACTGCGCCACCAGGGAAACCCTGTAGACTTTTTAAATGATGGCCATTCTGGCAGGTGTGAGGTGATATCTCATTGTGGTTTTGATCTGCATTTCTTGAAATTGAATTTTTATTGCATATTATACATTGCAGTGCAATATAGTAGATCCACCTGCTGAAAATGAATTTTCAAACTGGGAATTCATTATTATTTAAAAAGTACTTTTAATTCAGCTATTCTGTGGACATTGGTGTAAACTTGTTCAGGGAAATACTGGATAAATTGTTTAAATAATTTCTTAGAATGTAGTCATCTCCCTCTCCTTCTCTCTGTGTGTCTATATGTCTATATGTATATATATATATATATATATATATATACACACACACATGTGTATGCATATCACATCTATATACATGAAAATATTAATAAAGAATAAGAAAATTAATTTCTGCAAGGTAGAACAAAATTGGAGAAATAGCTGACTTTTTAGAAAAATTGAATCCAGTTGTTATAACAGCATATACATCCAAATTTTATTTCAAAAGTTATTGTACCCAGTTATACTCAGACTGTCATAGCACTGTTTGATTATCAGAAAATTAAAGTGATCTATTAAAAGATGCGGGTGCAGATGTGAATGCAAATGTGTGGCAAATATGTGTATAATTCCTTCTAAAAATACTAAGGCCTAAATTGGCTGAGGATTGTGAATATGTGCAAAGAACCACTAACAGGGCTTTTAAAACATCTGTTTGAATGGAAAGAACAGGGTCAGAATTTGCAATGATAAAGGTAAAATAGAACTACTTCTCTGTCACATGCTTTGATGTGTCACATAAGCTTTCTGGGTTCAAATTGCCTACAGAGTAATCACCCATGTTTCAGTGGCTCTACCTGTTCTCTTAATAAAGGGTCCTTTACTCTCCACTGCCATTCCTGAGTACAATTTCCCCTTGTACTAGCCAGTATCACTGCATGTGCCAGGCACCACTATTTCCACCAGACCCAACAGGCAAGGTGTGGGGTGGAGCTAGCATGGCTGATGAGCAGTAACCATGTCTATTCCATTCAACAGTGTACACCCAGAGGTTAGCACAGTACTTGGAACAGTACTGTGCTTTAAATTTTTGTTGTTGATATATACAGTATTTAATATACAAGTGAACAGAAAATGACAATGGAAGTGATAAATTCTGGTGTAACCCAGCATTAGAGCCTGCTGTGTCAGGGACTTACTGCTAGCTAGTTACAAACATTCAAGAAATCAAAAGGCATCCAAAAAACAGTAGTTTACTTTGGACTCATTAGGAAAGTGTATGATTTTTGTCTACCTTCTTCTACTGGTTTCATCTTGCTTTGGTAGTTTTTTTTTGTTTTTTGTTACCGGTGTTGGTTTATCACCTGTAGGAATCCCATGTGGTCAGGGCAGAGTCCAAGTGCGTGTAGAGGGCAGGCAGTAAAAGTGAAAAAGAATAGAAACTGTGGTGAATAAAAGAGTCTGTGCTCTATCTCAAGGAGCACATGCCCTCAACTGCAGTTGACTTGTGCCCCTGGAAATGCTAATCCAGTGCTGCTGCATCTTCTGCATGTCAAGAGTAGTTGAAATAGCTCCCTATTTTAATATATTGGCAAATAAATCCCACAAATCAGAAACAATAATGTTTCACTGGAGACCAAATAGAACACGCCTGTGACATAGACCAGCCCATGGTCACCCACTGAAGACCTCTCTTTCATCCTTTTTGTGTCTCATCACTAGGTCCCCACCCTCATTGTGCTAAGTTTAAATCTGTAAAGTGCAGAAAGTTTCCTGATAAATGATATACAATTATCTTAAATGCTTGACAGAAGGAAGTCCTTCACAGTGATCTGAGCTGTGTTGTGGTAACTGTGAAATAAGTATCCCTTTTACTCTGCCAAGTAGTAATATCAGTTTCTTCTCCTGTGTACTGCATTTCTACAATCATAATTTTTCTCATGCTCTCATTGTCATCTGGCTTGTGGTTTCCTAGTAGAGGAGGGAAAAAGCAAAGGAAAGGCTAATATTGCTTTTCTTGTGAAACAGAGTGCTGTGGAACACCTGGATGGAACCGCCATCCCAGAGTAGGGAGGGGAAACATTGACCAGGAGACCTGTGTTTCCTGCAGGCTAGTCAAGTTCCTAATCCTGGTGTGTTCAGACAGGCAAAATAACCTTTGTGAAGGTTATCATTCAAGATTATTGTATAGGATGGAGCCTGAATCAGAGCTAACACAATCCTTATATTCTTTATAACTCTGAGACTTTTGTAAAACAAAAGAAATCAATTTCAATTTGTAGCTCAAATTCTAGAAATTTCCTTCCTTAAGTCCAGCTCTAAACATCAATGTTTAATCAGCCTGAACCGTAGGGTCAGAAATAATTTGTTATTGCCTTCTGTTTATGGATAGTATTTTGATCATCACATCTGTGCTGTGTATGATACTAAACACATAGTAAGTGATCAATAAACACTTGCAAAATCAAATTGGATTCACAACTACAGGTTTCAGCCTGCCACAGTACACATATGGCCTTAATTTATGTTGGAGCCAGAATATTTAAGAATAGATTAAAGTACTACCTGCCAAATTTCTAAAACCAAGGGAAAACATATTTATACAATAATTGGAAGAGGAGATGAGAAAATAAGCACAGAGGCCAAAGACCAGATTTTACTCATTCCATTTTAATGCAACATACAATAATGAGTGTCTAATCTGCAAAGTTTCTGTGCTCAGTGCTGTGGTGATGTGAAGGTGTTTAAGGACAGCTCTGGCCTGAATTATGAAGATGTGATTCTCCCCTTCATCCTTGTGATTACAGAAACTACAAATACAGTGTTCATAGGGCAAGAACTGTATGAGAACATCAAAATAACTGAGTTCATATTTACCACATTTAAGCAAAAATAGTCATGGATGCTGTCTTTCAGGGATATGGTGTTATTACCATTAATGCTGTAACCAGCTTAGAATTGTATTTAACACAGAACCCTGAGAGCTGTGAAGTCCATGGACCAAATGGAAGGGGCGAAGTGGTGGCAATCACACTAGAGTATCCTTCAAGGCCACTTGATATGAGATTTTGAAAGCAGTCCCTTCCTAAAGAATGCAAGCTTGATCAGATGACAGCCTACCCTACCTAATAACAACGGAGAAACACAACTCTGTCATATATAGGAAGGAAATCATTCTTTCCTATACATGAATGGGCCAATCATTCCTCAAATGATTTGCATCCAAAGGGAGAATTCTTTTCCTAACCCATGTCAGAAGTGGTGTGGAAGTCTAACTGGAGGGAAGGTCAGCCCTGGCATGGCTGGTTGTGTTGGGGAATGCTGGAATGAGAGGAAGTTTTTAATGCTACTAGAGGTGTTGCTATGGGCACTGATGCATGAGTCAGATACAGTGGAAGGAAAATAATGAAAAATGCTGATGAGGAGCTCAGAGAAAGGAATGGAACATTTGTGCTCTCCAATAAAATGTAATGCTCTGTTAATCTATTTCTTGGCTGTCCTTACTATGTAGGATTTTAAAATACACTTTTGTTCCTCATTTAGTTCCTTAAACTATATTTCCTCCTTTCTCATCACTTTTCCTATTTTGACATTAACTTTAATTGTGAATAGATTCAACTCTGCATGGGCCTGAATATGAAATATAATGTCAGCATCAAGAGAATCAATGCTTTTTGCTTCATATGAAATCAACAATGTTAGATATAGATAGTGCATATTAGAACCATCTCCAATAGATGCTCGGGAAAAGATCACTGTCAAAGCCATGCAGAGAATTTCTGAATTTCTGGGGTAGAGAAATGCCTCATGCCCTTAAATATCCATGACACAGATTTAAATATGAATACATATGTGTGTATAGGCAAAATTTATCAGATCTGTTTATGTAAATTTGTCAAGAGAGCTATTAGACCTGAATGACTCTTCGTTAGCTCTTTGTCAGTGATGTTCAAATTAAGCTTATAAACAGAACTTCATTTCAGTTCTAGAAATAAGAGGAATTTAAAACGTGTTAGTCCCAATATCTAGCCATATTCCTTTTTTAAAAAAACTTATCATCTGTAAACCTTGCTATCTGTAACATCCTGTAATTCTATTTTCCATCTTGCCACTTTATTTCCTCCTCATGTCACTTCTGCATAATGGAAAATCTTGAGGCTACAGTCTACCATCCCAGCTCAACTTCAGATATGTTAACCAATATCCTTTTCTTTTTCAACTTTCTATTTCCTTAATTCTACAAGGTGGCTATATTTGATTTCTATATATGTGATCTTTACGCTTCATAAAAAACAGAAAATATTTGACATTTTAAAAGAGTGTGTTGACATCAACACCTGTTGTTTCTTTGGGTATATGATTTATTTTCACACTTTGATGTTTTAGGATATCCAGTTTCTTAAATGTCACCTCTATTCCTGCAGACAAAAAAAATGTTGGCTTGTCATTGGTAAGATGTCATCAATGTTGACCTCACTGTGGGTGAAATCTAGATCATGGAATGAAGCAGCATGCTTTAACTAGTGGGACTATACAAACTGAGGGTCGCCATGATGAAGAGGAAGGCTACTCTATAGACTTTCCCAGAGAGCCTGGTTTTTGGTGTCTATCCTGCAAAGGACCAAAACGGAACACTTAAACCTTGTCTCCCCAGGAGATGTATCTCCTCCTTCAACACAACCATCCTGTAAGAAAATAAAGAATTGAGTTCAGGCAGGGAGTACATGTGGTCAAATGTAATAGGATACCACTGCTATCTGGTGGCACAGATTTAGTCTCCAGGTACAGAGCTGCTGATTTCATTTAGGGTAGCAGTTTTTAAGAGCAGAAGGAACTGCTTGCGCAAATGGTGGCCCTCTTAGCCAAGCATACTTTCCAACTGTCCTGAATTTAGGAGGAAGTAAAAAAGAGCCATAAGAGGGAGAAAGGGAGGGAGAGAACATGGTGGCAGATCGATTGAAGAGTTGGGCTGTAGCTCACTCGGAGGAATTCCATTAAATGAACTCATCCATCATCTTGCCTTTTATTGATGAGTGGCATTTCTTGGTGGCAAGTGACATAGCAGAACAAATAGCATCAGAGTCCTGGCTCCTGCTCCGCAGCACACAAAGACTCATGGGCCCCCAAACAATGAGTCATTACTTATTACATCCATTATTAACTCAGCTCAGCCTCATTAGGCCTAGAAATTGAGAAGAGAAAAAAAAAATCAGAAGCTAAGTAACACCAAGTACCCACAATTTAGGAGGAAGGGGGTGGTGTGGGAGAGACAGTGAACAAGTGAAGGGCAGTTAAAACGAGCAACTCAGCAATTGTGACATTTTCAAATCCTGAGGGTCATGGATAGTTGATTGTGTGTTTTCCCTTTTCTGACATAATTCCACTGAGGACAACATTTTAAAGTAGTAGGGCTGAAGTGAAGAGTATAGGAAGTACATCATTATCTATCACCAGCCCTTCAAGATAAAGTTTATTAGGAAGTGGTGCAGTCCCTTTATTAATGGATGCTTGGAGGTTGCTATATGCTGAAACCCATATGCATGATCACATCTTCTAAATGGACTTCTAGAAGTGACAGGGACAGCCTGCTTCTGCTGTAAAGCAGTATGCTTACTAACAGCATTGCAAGAATGCAGGGGAATCTTTTTCTTATTGTTGTTGCTCCTATGTCTTCCTGTGCTTTCTCAAAGATGGTGCTGCACCCTAAAGTAAACACGTTTTCTGGAGTTTAATTGCTCTAACACAGAATTCAGATAAGTAGAAGAGAAAATTGCTTTTATATGTTAGCAATGGTGCATGATGATGGAAATACTATAAAGTATTGGAACTAGTTCTTTGGAAATTATTGTCTTCTGGAACTAAATATGGACTCATGTTTAGAACAACTTAGGGAAGCATCTCTTTTTTTACTGTTAACCATGAGTAAAAATGATGTTTTATATGACTCCATGTGAGACTAATTGATCAACTCTGTCAACTAAATTCCTGGTTAAGTCAAAATATTGGCTATAATTTTTTTCTCCCTGAATATTAATAAAATAAACAAATTTGCCCATGTGGCTATGACTTCTTGATTCTGCATACCTAATCAGTATTATTCCTAGGCTTTCACATTCTTTCTTTTTGAATACAGTCTTTTAAGGTTTCAATCTCTTAAGATAGTATAAGAATAGATTGTATTTCTTGAGAATTCTCTCATTTGGACTGCTGAAACACTTATTTTTCTATGAGGCAGTTGAAACTTATAGTAATGTTTATTTTGCATCATATATACAGTAGATTGTTCAGCCAAAGTATGTTTACAGACTGGCAATTGATTAAATTGGAAAGTCACTGAGAGAAGGGAAAAAATTCAAATCCATAGTATTTAAGACAAATGTTAAAGTTTGTCCTTTTGTAGAGCTGTTATTTTGTTAAAATAATATTTTCTACAGGAAATAAATGGAAATTGGTCACCAAACTTGGTGAAATATACAGCTATATAAATAAAGCTTATCAACGTTAACTTTCTCTCTGTGGGTTTTCTATGTCTACATTTAATTACATATTTGGAAAATAATTAAATGTTCTTAGAATGTGGAGTTATATACACTAACAGATTGTAGGATATGGAGTTTGATTACACATATATTTGAGATCTATTTTAACACTTCATAAAAATAATTGATTTATTCCATTATACATTCATCTAGTTATCTAATATAGTGTTATTTAATGTGTACTATAATTATGAAATTATGAACAGTAAAACCACACTATAACCTCTCATCTTACCATATAAATGAATGCTATTTCTCTCCTGACACTAGTATTAAAGAAGAAAAAAGAAGAAAGAGAGCAGAAAAAGAAGAAAAAGAGAGGAGGAGGAGGAAGAGAAATATATTTTAGTTTGTCTTGTTAATTTTGAAATTTAAGTTTCTGATTATAATATTTCCAAAATATCACCTAATTTATTTTATTTTGTTCTCCTTCAGACTGGATTAGGCATTTGTCTGTTAGCTGTGGTTTGGATGAAGGCATCTAGCAGAGAAGAATGTATTAGATATAAATGATATTCACTTTTTGATTTTGTTCTTGAGCAACTTCTACCTCAAAATATGTTCGTAGTTATTCATTCATTTAGACTTTTATGCTAGGAGGGGTAGATCTATCAGTTTTATATGTCTGTAAGTCTGCATTGTCATAAGTTCTCCCTCTGGAATAACAGAATAAATCTATCTTTTCCATCAAATGTCCTCAAAACTATTCAAAGATAATTATGATGTCTTTTAACATTCTTTTGTTTTCCAGTTTCTGCACACTCAATTTGCTCAACTCTACTGTATGGAAGAGTCATTTTATGCCAAGTCAGCATGTAGAGAATAAAAATGTCTCTGAAGTAGGAATGTAGTAGCAACTTGGTGGCTTCATGTGCTCTCCAACACACCCTTTTGCCCAGGAGACTCCTTCATCTTTATTCTTCTAGTTCAAGGGGGCTGGACCCAAAGGATAGTAAATATTTTCTTAATGCAGAGCTGTCTTTCCAATGATGAGGTCATGTGCCCTAGAAAATACCACTGACGAAAATTTCCTCTTACACTTGGAGGTCTCTCTATTAAAGAACTGGCTCTTGTCCAATTCACCTGACTTCCCACTAAAAATTTCCAGTGTTTTCCTTTCTAAACCAGCAGATTTGTCTGTGGGTTATTGATGAGAAATGCTCCTCTCACAACAAAATGCCTTATACTACAGAGCAAAACTGATGTGTATCTTCATTTTTTACAAATATGCTCCAGTGGTATAGAATTCCACCTGATTTTACCTTTGTTGCTACCTTTTCTTCTTTGAACTCACTATGACCTGAAGAAAGCAAGGACACAAGAAAATGTGAGTGACATTTTACTACCATGTAATCCATAACCTTCAACCTCTGACTCTAACCCTTGTCTTGCATCAAGTTTAAACACAAATCTCTCTCTTGAAGGTGAACTTGCCCACCCACCCCACTTCCAGTATACCACCAGGGACATGCAGTAGTTACTCATGTCTCTCACAGCTATGGATCTCAGTCCTTGTGAATTCACCAAGAAGGTACACTTTTAGTGAGACTTGCTTGCTAGACTCCCACCACTCAAACACTTCTGACTATTCAGGAGAAACACTTTCCCTGAAATTCCTTCCACATATTTGCCAAGATTTGCAAAAAATTTGGTCTCAGATATTCCTATGAACCCTTTTGGCAATAGCCTTCTACTTGGTCAAGAATTCTCTTAAAGCATCATGAACACTTCCAAGCAGAGCTTTTACAAGTCTGATCATTTGTATGTGGTGTACAGGACATCAGCCTCCTGGCTTCTCGGTCTAGTGGGAGACCCACCCTTTGCTGAAGTATAGCTAATCCAATCAGGTTACCATTTAATGCATACCACTGTCTGATCTGATATATACATTCACTGCCTTGACTGCTCAGGTTAAACCAAAGTTACTTCAAATAAATTTCAAAGATTTTCCACTTTAAATTTATTTTCTCTTTAGATTCCAGATATAACGTCTGGATATACTGATGTTCATTATAGCTAAGTTCAAGCATTTTTTTTTTTCCCATAGGTATTGACCTATGAAAAAGGCGGGAGCATTAAATCACCCCAGTAGAGATCTAGAGAAGCATATTGCAAAGAGAGATCCAACGCTGTGATTGAGTGAGTTTTTGAATGGGACTTAAAAACCCTGTAGAATTAGCCACAGGCAAGGGCTGAGTAAGCACCTGTCTGCTGGTATGATTGAGGAGTGACAGGTAATCTCACTGCCCAAATGTATGCATATCTCCTAAACTGCCATGCTGATATTAGAGAATCATTCCTTTGGGTATTATTTCTAAAATGTCTGTGTAAAAATGCAAATAATTTACCTAGAAGTAATGGAACATTAAGCCATTTATAGTCATTTACATTTTAGTTAGGCTTATAACATTGACACAGAGCTAGAGTAAATCCAGGAAAACAGGGTATATGACAGAATTATTGATTTAGAAGATGGAAAGTAGTAACTTGAAGAAGGCGATGAAAACTTGAAGATGGGAGAGAGTTGCACATTGGAGACAACAATACCTTGGTAGGGCAGTTTAAGGATCAGTAGGTAAAAAAGGGAAGTGAAGTAGCATCAATGAATGTCTTTCCAAAATTTTCCAAATTCACCAAGATCTGACCCTGACACTCTGAGCTAAACCAAAACTGATTACTTTGAGTATTTAGACCATGTTAGGAATGGCTGGTTGTTGACTAGAAATAGCTTAGGATCCAGGAATCTCAAACTTTAAATTTGCCCTTGGATGTTTGAGAGTATACAGTCTGCCCTCCATATACACTGGAGTCTGCATTTTCAGATTCAACCAACTGCTGAGAGGTCTGGGGTTGGTAAAATCTGCATATGTGGAACTCACAGATAGGAAGGGCCAACTGTAGGACGTCATTTTATATAAGGGTCTGGTATGGGGGCTCTGAGTGTCCTGGAACCAATCCCCCATGGATACTGAGGGATGACTGGGCCCGAGTTTCATTTATTTAGTGGAAATAATTGGCATACCTTTCCCTCAAATATTATCTTTATATCATCATTATTATTTTCTTCATTACCCTGCAGAGTGTAGAAGAAAAATCAAATAGCATGGCATTGGACAGACTTTATTTAAGACTATTTCAGTAGGGTAGAGAGAGTTAATTCAATACCACTAAAAGAAAAGGAAGATTTTTTTTTTGTTTATATGATAAGAACTTGTAAGATCCACTCTCTTAGCAACTTTCCATTATTCAATACATTGTTATTAAGTGTAGTCGACATTCTGTACATTACATCCTCATTATTTAATTATTTTTTAACTAGAAATTTGTATCTTTTGACTCCCTTATTCCATTTGCCCACCTCTCACCCCCTACATCCCCAGTCTGGTAACCACCAATCTATTCTCGGTATCTATGAGCTTTTAGTTTGTTTGTTTGTTTCCACATGCAAGTGAGATCATACATCATTTGTTTTTCTCTTTCTCACCAATTTCACTGAATATAATGCCCTCAGGGTCCATCCATGTTGCTGCAAATGGCAAGATTTTACTCTTTTTATGGCTGAATAATATTATAGTATCATTCTTTGTAGAATCATCCATAGATGGACATTTGGTTGTTTCCTTATCTTGACTATTGTAAATAATGCAGCAATGAACATGTAGGTACATATATTTTTTAAAGTGAATATTTTCAGTTTCTTTGGAAAAATATCCAAAAGTGGAATTGCTGGATCATATTGTAGTTCTATTTTTAAATTTTTAAGGAAACCCCATACTGTTTTCCATAGTGGCTGCACAAATATACATTCCCACAAGCAGTGCACAAGGGTTCCCTTTTCTCCACATTCTTGCCAATATTTGTTATTTCTTGTCTTTTTGATAGTAGTCCTTCTAATGAGTGTGAGGTAATACCTCATGGAAGAGGATTTTTAAAAGCCTAAGTGAGTTAATGGAAAACTACTGGAGGACTTTGTGTCCACAGGTATTGGTAATTGTCCCTTACTGAAGTTAGACTCTCACTCTCCCACAGTGACTTGGAGTTAAGGAATGCAGTATCCTTCAATGACTGCATTTCAAAAAGATGACACAGATCTTTGAGAAAAACATTTCTGGATTGTAGAAGACTTGCATCTCAAAGGGACAGAGAAATAATTTATAATTGAAAGTTTTCTAAAGTAAATGTTCTAAGGAAAAGGAGGACATTTTAGGAAGAAGCCTATCTAAAGTTTAGTCAAGGTGTATGATCCTTTTTATGTATTGTTGTATTCAGTTTGCTAATATTTTTTTGAGGATCTTTGTACCTATATTTATCATGTATATTGTCCTGTAGTTTTCATTTTTTATAGTGTCTTTGTCTGGTTTTGGTATCAGGGTAATTGTAGCTTCATAGAATTGAATTTGGGAGTATTCCATTCTCTTCAATTTTTTGGAATAGTTTGAGAAAAATAGGTATCAGCTCTTCTTTTTGTGTTTCATATAATTCTCCTGTGAAGCTGTCCAGTCCTGGACTTTTATTTGCTGGGAGTTTTTTTTTTTTTTTTTTAACTTAAATTTCACAACTAGTGATCAGTCTGTTTAGATTGTCTATTCCTCCTTGTTTCAGTCTTTGAAGGTTTATGTTTCTAGAAATGTGTTCATTTCTTCTAGGTTGTCCAATTTGTTGTATCTCTGTGATATCGGTTGTTATTTCTCCTCTTTCATTTATTATTTTGTTTATTTGGATCTTCTCTCTTTTCTTCTTGAGGAGTCTGGCTGAAGATAGGAACTTTTTTATCTTTTCAAAAAAATTAGCTCTTGGTTTCATTGATCTTTTCTATCTTTTTTTTTTTTGGTCTCTATTTAATTTTTTCTCTGATCATTATTACTTCCTTCCTTCTGCTGACTTTCAGCTTTGTTTGTTCTTTTTATAATTCCTTTAGGTTGTAGGTTGGGTTGTTTATTTGATATCTTTCTTATTTCATAAGGTAGTCCTATATCACTATAAACTTCCCAATTAGAAATGCTTTTGATACATCCCATAAATTTTGAAAAGTTGTTTCCATTTTCATTTGTCCTGAAGTATTTCTGATTTCCTCTTTGACTTCTTCATTGGCCCACTGGATTTTAGTAACATGTTGTTTAGTTTCCATGTGTTTGTGGTTCTCCCATGTGTCTTTGTGTAATTGATTTCTAGTTTCATACCACTGTGGTTGGAAAAATGCTTGATATCATTTCTATATTCTTAAATTTGCTTTGTGGCCTAACATATGATTTGTCCTGTAGAACATCCCATGTGCACTTGAATAAAATGTGTATTCTGTTGCTTTTGTATGACATTTAGTGATTTTTGTCTGGGTGATCTGTCAATTGATGTAAGTGGAGTATTAAACTACCCAGCTATCATTGTATTATTGTCAGCTTCTCCCTTTATGTCTATTAATGTTTGCTTTATATATTTAGGTGCTTGTGTACCAGGTACATATGTGTTAATGAGTATAATATCTTCTTTTTTATTGATCCATTTATCATTATATAATGCCCTTCTTAGTCTTTCGTTACAGACTTTGTTTTAAAATCTACTTGCAAATGATATGACTGATAGGAGGTTAATATCCAAAATGTATAAACAGCTTATATAATTCAAAATCAAAAACACAAACAACCCGATTAAAACATGGGCAGAAAATATGAATAGACATTTTCCAAAGAAGACATACAGACAGCCAGAGGCACATGAAGAGGTGCTCAACATTGCTAATCATCAGAGAAATGTAAATCAAAGCCACAATGAGATATCACTTTGCACTTGGCAGAATGGCTAACATCAAAAAGTCTACAAATAACAAATGTTGGAGAGGATGTGAAGAAAATGGAACCCTTGTACACAGTTGTTGGAAATGTAAATTGGTGCATCCATATGGAAAACAGTATGGAGTTTCCTTTAAAAAATTAAAAATAGAACAACCTTGTGATCCAGCAAGTCCACTTCTAGGTATATATCCAAAGAAAATGAAAACACTAATTCAAGAAGATACATGCACCCCAATGTTCATAGCAGCATTATTTACAATAGCCAAGATATGAAAGCAACCTAAGTGTCAATCAACAGATGAATGGATAAATAAGTTGTGATATATATTTATACAATGGAATATTAGTCATAAAAATAATAAATTCTGCCATTTGCAACAACACAGATGGAACTAGAAGGTATTATGCTTAGTGAAATAAGTCAGAGAAAGGAAAATACTCTACGTTATTACTTATATGCAGAATATAAAGAAAGAAACAGACTCACAGATATAGAGAACAAATTGGTGGTTACCAGTGGGGAGAAGGAAAAAGGAACCGACAAGATAAGGGTGTGGGATAAGAGATACAAACTACTATATATAAAGTAAATATGCTACAAGGATATGTTGTACAGCACAGAGAACATATAGCAATTATTTTGTAATAACTTTAAATGGAGTACAATCTATAAAAATACTGAATCATTATGATGTACACTTGAAACTAATATAATATTATAAATCAACTATATTTCAATAAAAAAATAAAGTTTAGTCAAGCTGAGGAAAACATTAAGGACACCTTTGTCAAAAGAGAACTCCAAGTAATTAATTTATTATTCTTTTTTTCTACAATTTGACCTCAGCTAATTGCCTCAGACTTTTCCCTCTTCCCCTTTATTCTGGACATTATGTAATATCCAGACACTATATAAAATACACACACAGCAGAAACATTTGATTCAACTTTTGTTTAAACTTTTTTATTTGGTTAAACTTTTTCTTTGTATACATAATTACACTTTACATTTAGGAAACATTCTTATTTTTTTCAAATAATTTATATCATTTACTTTGATTTTTTTCTTTGCTACAAACCTAAACAAAGCAGGCTTGTTCCTATTTTACAACTGCAGACAGACACCATTTTTTTACACAGGGTCACATGGGTTGGTTCATGTCTCATGTTTGCACAGCCATGCTGCAATTGTTATCACTAAGGAGCTCAGTCTCTGTTTAGTTTTATCTATCTCATCTTTTAAATTTGATCTCAACACTTTATCTTCATCCCAAACCCAAAGAGAGCTGATGCCAGTGGAGCCAGTGGGGACAGAAGTGGGTTAGAGAAAGATGAGTTGTGAAAGGGTAGATCTTCTCCATGTTATTCTCTGAGGAGCTGGCTTCCAAGTTCTTCTTGGCAAGTGAGTGAGTATTTGAATGTCTCACAGTGTTAATTAATTCTAAAAAGAAAAGTAGAGGAAAGTAGAACTGCTTCACAGCTGCCCTACACATCAAAGTGTCAATGCCAGTTAACAGATGCCACTGATCAGCTGCTTTCAACTTGTTTTCGTAAGTCTATCAGCAGAATGGCAGGAAGATTTTATAATTTCTTTCATGGCTTTAGACTCAAGCAAAATAGTACTTCCTCTAAAAATACACATTCAATATATGTACTTCCTTGGACATTATAGCCTTTGCCAGTGGTTGCTAATTTTCATGTGCTCCTGACTATCATCAGTAGCAGCTACAAAATTTTATTGGGCATCTACCGTGTGCAAGCATCTACAGTGAAAATTAAGTAGTATAAAAAGATGCAGACAAAAGCTTTACTCTTAAAGGGCTTAAAATCTAGAATAAGAAAAGCATAACAGTACACAAAAATATAAGACAATATTTACTAAGAACTAAAATAATATTAACAGCAAGAAATACTGACATTATTAAAGCTGGGACTCAAATATTTTTACAACTTCAATTATTTTCCTCTTGGCTGATATCTCTCTCTTTTCTTCTTTTGGTCTTAGTATGATATTCCAAAGTACCTCTTAAATCCACAGAGCTGCTTCTATAGGAGTCATTAGTTGTTGTTAATTAAAGAAGCTTTATTCTTGCCCTTGAGCAAAAAGAGTCAGTGTTGAATGAAAGTGCCTGATCTGGAAAGTGACTGGGAAGACTGAGTAATTTTTGCAGGTTAAGTCAGAAGTCTACTCATTTCAAGAATTTTAGTAGACTTTAATAATGAAAAATAACAATATAATAGCAACATTTTAAAATTTTATTATTCATTATAGTTAAAGAAACTTACATAAAGAGACTCACTTAATTCCTATATAAATTCTGTGATGTTTTCAACAATTGATATTGTCTTTTTAGAAATTAGGAAACTGAAGCTCTAGATTAAGGTTGTAAGGTTGAAGCTAAGGATCAGAATTCATGGTGTTCCCACTCTGACCACTTTCACACTATTACATTGTATCTAAAATTCCAAGACCCCAAAGCAAATTTACTGAAGAGTGAATTATAAGACCTTATTCGAAGACCTTCTTATCTACCACTTTACTTCTCCAAGCCCAGCTGTTGCCTCCCTCTAGGAGAAAGGCTTTTATTGCTTCATCTTTCTTGACAGAAACAAAGGAGGAGATCATGTGGATAGCCTGTAGAAATTGCCTGATACTATTATTGTGTATCTGCTATATCTTTCTACATAATCCTTCTGGTCCAAGGTTAGGAAAGGGACTTTGGAAAGGTTAATATTAGGAACTCAATAGCAAGGTTTATTTATCCTTCAACTTTCCACTAGAGTTACCTCCTCTTGGGAATCTCTCAGGTACACACAGCATGAGTTGACTTACCTTCCTCTGTCTTTGGTAGCTTCCTAGACTTATCTCTATTGCAGCAGAATGTGTACATTCTATTATAATAAAATGCTTTTCTTGTAATTGTCTTCTCATTGAATGTGAGAGCTTTAAGAAAAGCATTCTATCCTCTTTACCTTTATCCTGAGCACCAAGCTAGTTTTATAAGCCAAAGCCAAGGTGAAAACAATTGGGAGAGAAAAGCTATAAAACAAAGTAGATCAAAGGATGTGATTTGATCAAAACTCTCCCAACAGTCTTTCAGGTTTTCTTCTCCTTGCATTAAGGGGCTTTTAGTTGCAATTATAATCAACTGAGTCAAAGTAGTATTCAGACCACCTGGAAGCAGGCAGTAGTATTGGTTCAAGCCCCAAATACATCTAATTTGGTTCTATTTATCTGATTGGTGGGACATATTTTTCTGAGATTCATTTTAGCTTCTCCTCTAAGACTCGTGCCACACTCCAGCAATTTGAAGTCAATTTCAAATCAACTAGATCCTATTTCTAAATGTGATTAAGTAAATCAATAACAATAAGTAGGCAATTGAAGCTTTTTCTTTTCTTCCTAAATTCAACAAATTTAAGATTTGGAAAAATATTCCCCAAGTCTCTGAGACTTAGCTTAGTAAGTAGAGAGTCAGAAAACTTTTAGCTTACAGAAAAGAAAATGTATAAAACTGTGTATTTATATACTATTTTTCATTAAAACATTTCTTTACAAATAAGCTGTCCTGATTGTCCTCACAACAGTCTTCTGAAATAAGATATGCATTATCATCCTAAATTTCTACCTAAACAAATCTTATAGATATATGTATCAGCCACCCATAGTAGGAGAAACCACCTAAGAACCAGTGAATGAGTGGGTGTTTATCTCTTAGGTCAAGAGAAATAATAAAATATGAGGATAGTAGTCATGTTTGGGGGCACAGATCAGAGGAGCCTTGAGACAGGGTATTTACTGGTGTTGTGGGATGAGGTTTTAGGCAGCATGCAAAATATTCCTGGATTTACAGCAGCATGTAAAATATTCCCCAACTACATCAGTCAAGGTTTGATCAGTAAAACAGAACTGCTAGGAACTATGTATGTGTCTGTGAGAGAGAGAGAGAGAGAGGGAGAGAGAGAGAGAGAGAGAGACTGATTCAATAGGGACTTGATCATATTCAATTTTGAGAACTGAGAACTGAATTCTTTGCAACTGAGCCTGAAATAATCGGGGAACTAGGGGAAGGCAGGGACAAACTAGAAACCATGAGGATGAACTAAAACCCACAGGATGGATTGGAACACATGTTTATCTCTCACTACATCTAAACCACAAACTTCAATGATGTAAGTGACCTTACGGAAAACCTGGTCCCCTTTGTCATGGAACAAAACACATGTGGTTCAGAAGTTGAAAAAACTAAAGAGGGGCTTCCCTGGTGGTGCAGTGGCTGAGAGTCCGCCTGCCAATGCAGGCGACGCAGGTTCGTGCCCTGGTCCAGGAGGATCCCACATGCTGCGGAGCGGCTGGGCCCGTGAGCCATTGCCGCTGAGCCTGCATGTCCAGAGCCTGTGCTCCGCAACAGGAGAGGCCACAACAGGGAGAGGCCACAACAGTGTGAGGCCCGCATAGCACAAAAAAAAAAAAAAAAAAAAAAAAAACTAAAGAGGAACAAGTGGAAACCGAAAGAACTGCTGGCCCAGTGATTGCCCCACCCACACCAACAGGATGAGCTCACCCATCCATAAGTGACAGTGAACATGAGTTACAGCAGTCCCTGGTACTTCTGCATTGACCTTCCAAACTTAAAACTACAGCTTGACTTTTTATTTTCAAATCTCAAAATGTTGCTCAAAGCCCATGCAATTTCGGAACTACATAGGGAAAGTGATATCTGGAAAATGTATAGTCCAGGTGAGCTATATTGAATTGATAAAATTCATTATACTACCATCAGGGGTGTGTGTGTATGTGTCTGTGTGCCTGTGTGTGTGTGTTAAATGCATACAAAAATTTATAAAGAGAAGACGTCCAATTCATAAATATTAAAAGCTAATAAAAAATATCAAGGAAAAGACAGGGTTTTTTGTTAACTATTTAGTAGATTTAAATGAGGTGCTGAAAAGTTGATTATATATAAGGTTTTGAGAATCTAACTGTATTTATCAGACTCATACTTTTAGATTCAAAGAAGATTTGTGATAAGCCTGAGAAGGAAATGACATGTAAGGTAAGATTCAAGGCTAGATTAGAAATTAATAAGGGCAAAAGTCGTTGATTTTCCCAAGAATGGAACCACTTTCTAGCTTCACCTGCTAATTTAACAATATAAAAATAAATGACCAACTTGCTGAAGAGACTTTAGTAACATTATGGAGATTATGTCTTCAAAGAAATGTGGACACTGCCAGATTATAAGGATATGAAAATAATGAAAATCACAAAATGGTGAGGAAAAAATACAATAAAAATAACAGAGGCTGGAATTCTCGCTAAGCCCACCAGTTAAACATTGATTAAATAGAAGCAGTGTCAATGTGCAAACTTCTAATATTTTTCCCATTAAAACAAAAATAGATATAACTTTACCAAATCAAGAGTCTTTCCTATTGAGTGCATTAAAAATTATATTCATAAAATAATTTTGAATTTTATGAAAATTTTATCTACCTGTTGCATTGATACATTTTTCTTGAAAATTTATTTGATCTCTTCTATAAAACTATTGTAACTAATGTTTTATTTCTGGGAATTTTTTTTTTTTTTTTTTTTTTTTTTTTTGCGGTACGCGGGCCTCTCACTGTTGTGGCCTCTCCCGTTGCGGAGCACAGGCTCCGGACACGCAGGCTCAGCGGCCATGGCTCACGGGCCCAGCCGCTCCATGACATGTGGGATCTTCCCAGACCGGGGCACGAATCCGCGTCCCGGATCTTTGTTCTATCTATTATTCTGTACTACTTTACTTTCTAAATGTTTCTTGTCTTTTCTGTTTTACTTCATTAATCTAATTCTAAATTTGTATATCTTACATTAGTTTTGTAATAATCAAGTTTTGGCCTTCTTGAACTTCTGTTTTCTATTGTTTATGTTAATAAATTTTGGTTTCTGTTATCCAATGTTTTCTGTATTTTAATTTTTTCTTTCCTACTACTTTCCTTGGTTTTTGTTCCTTTTCAATTGTCCCTTAGTTAATTTATGTTTAGTTTTCTTTAGCACTAATATCAGAATTTAAGGCTGAATGTCAAACATAGTAAAGTTTTTAACTCCATCCCACAAATTATGTAGTGTATTTAGCCTTTAGGTTTTTAATAATTTTAAAGTTTTATTATTTATTTTGTAACCCAAGAATTACTTATTATTATTATTTTTTTTCTTAAATGGGTATCTTAAACTATAGTTTTGGTATTGTCTCTTTACTTTGTATGGTGGTACAAAAAAAAGTAAGTCTATGTACTAAGACATTTTTGACATTTGGTGTGACAATTTTCTCTCTTATTTCATGTTGATTTTTATAACTGTTCAGTGGGTACTCAAGAAAAAATGTGCATTCACTATTTGTGGGTAAAGACTTCTGTATATATGTAATAGGTGAAGATTGTTAATTGTATTGCTCAAAATATCTGCAGCTTTATTTTGGGGATGTAGGAAGCTGATTGACTTTTCAATTTTTCAGAATGATCTTGAAATATCCCAGTATAATGGAGAATTTGCCAATTTCTTCCTTTCTTCCTTTCTTTCTTAAAATTTCTCATGTATTTTGAGAATATTTTATTATTATTTAGTTGAATATTTTATTATTATATAACGGCCCCTATCTATCACTAGTAACAAGTAATTTTAAAAAGTCTATCTGACATAACTGTAGTATCCCCTTTCCCTTGATTAGTATTTGCTTGTTGTAACTTTGTGTATCTTTTTCTTTTCAAAGTTTACGAAGCCTTGTGTTTTAATTGTACCTCTTATAATTGCATATAGCTGTACTTTCCTATTATATAATTTTAGAATATCATTTATGTAACAAATAAGATGTACCGTGTTTTTCATAAATGTTGAGATTGACATGTTTCTGACTATTCTACTCTTGAATATTAGCTTATTCTTCTTTTGTACGCTTCCTTCTCCTTTCTTATTTTTCTTCAGTTAACTGTTTTAGCTTTGCTCTTATTGTTTACTTTTGTATTTTACACATCATATTTTGTAGAGATTATCCTTTATCTATAATCATAAATATTTAAAGTCCAAAGTACACAAAATATTTTATCACACTTCCAAAAAAATAAGGACCCTGTAGAAATTTATTTCTGTTTACTCTCTGCTGACTATACAATCTACTACTTTTGTACCATTTTAGTATTTTCTATCTATATTTTAATTCCACAAGTGACAAATTGTTTATATATCTACATACATATGCATATATGTATATGTATGTATGTATATATATAATATATATATAAATGTATATATATATTATATATATATATATATTATTTGCACACCATTTCTAACTAAATCTCCAGTTGTGCTTCTCACATTAGGCCTAGTAGAAATGCATTTGGTAGAAGACATTTTCTGACACACTTTTTGTTAACTATATATTTATATTTTATCATCATTCTTTAAAAATAATTTTGATGTGAGCACATTTCTAAGTTGACAGTTATTTTCTTTCAAAATATTGAATGTACTTTGTCTTTGAGCTACCAATTTTAATATTGAAAAGTCCTTTGTGGTTGAGCTGCATTTTCTTCTGTGACTATTTTTAATAGTTCCTTATTTTTCATGTCCTTCCATGATATTTTAATGTATCTTTGTATATATTTCTTTATAATTATTCTGCTTTGAATATATTATACTTTCTGCATCTATGTATTCACACTTTTAGTCAACTCCCGAATAGTCTGAATAATGGTCTCTATAAATATTTCCCTTTGTCCATTTTCTCTATTGTCTTCTCCTGAGGATCAAATCAGAAACATTTTGAGTCTCTTCATCCCATCCTCTATATCTTGTAATTTCCCTCCATATTTCTATATTTTCATCCTGTTAATTTCATTCTGAGCACAGTTGTTTTTGCTTCTTCTGACACTCATACATTGCTACTTCTCTATTCTTGTTGATCTTTTATTGTGGACTGATTGGATGATAGTAAGCCATGGAATCTCTGGATGCATACATTAAGGATGCTTTCCTCAGGATTGAATTTGCATACAATTCTTCTGGGCACCAGAGAATGCTAATGGCACCAATTCAGTCCCCAGCTGAGGGTTATAGCTCAATATAGATGTTCTGGGCTCAATTCCCATATAATGCTGGCTCAGTTGACAATGGCTCATTATCAAGATCTCAGTGATGCTATTGGCATCTACTTTCAGGGCAACCATGCCCTCTTGTCTGCCCACCTTTTCTTAGCACTAATCACTCTTCGTTCTGCCACTGGATACAGCTCCTTTTTTCCTTCTTCTCCTTTCTTTTTCTTTTTCCTTTTTATCTTTCTTTCCTTTCTTTCTTCTGAATGTCAGGGAGCTTAGAGACATTCTCTACCCCTTACAATCCCAGTGATAATATTGTCCCTGTTTTAAAGTTGTCTTATCCAAGATCTAATTTTTCAAGATTGGGAGGATCCCTCATCTTACTTGGTTAACTATATTACAGTTCAACCTAAAGACATACATTTTTCTTTGACTCTAGAATTTTCTCAGCCATTGTTTCTTTAGTTATAACTTTTCTGCCATTTTCTGTTAGGGATGGAGTAGTAGCAGTGGTAACAGAAGTAAAGTAAGTATTGGTAGTAGTGTGTTACGCTGGCACTTTCAGTGATTTTGAGTAAAGACAGAGACTAATCTAGATGAGTAAACCAGTGCAGCCTTATTGACCAAATGAAAACATATTGGAGTAGCTTATAGTCGAAATATTGATAATTTAATTAGGGAAGAGGTAAAGATCATCTTTTGATAGTGGCCTTAGGAATTTTTAACAGAAGAAAGGAGGGGCATCTTGTATGTTTTATAAATCAAATCAACCCTGCAACTGCGAATAGATCATGGGGATTAAGTACCATGGGAAGTTTTGTTGATAAAGGATTACCTGTGAGCAGAGAGTCAAAATTAATACTCCTCTGAAAGACAATCACCATTAAAAGAAGCAATAAAGGCTTCCCTGGTGGCGCAGTGGTTGAGAGTCCGCCTGCCAATGCAGGGGACATGGGTTCATGCCCTGGTCCAGGAAGATCCCACATGCCACGGAGCGGCGGGGCCCATGAGCCATGGCTGCTGAGCCTGCGCATCCGGAGCCTGTGCTCCACAATGGGAGAGGCCACAACAGTCAGAGGCCCGCGAAACACAAAAAAATAAAATAAAATAAAAGAAGCAATAAGATGTAAAATTATGATCAGCATTCATTGTGAATTCCTTAATTTTTATCTTCTAAATTAATTAATTCTCCTGGATATTGCTCAAACTCATCTTCTTGGTACTGAAATCCATTCACTTGGTTTCTCAACCTGCAAACTTCAGAGTCACATTTGAAAACATGTCTTATTGATGCTTCCTTTCTTTGCATCTCTCTGCTCATTAATTTTTCTGCCTACTCACTGTTTTTGTCACCACTGATTCACCAGGACAATTGTAACTTGGTATGCCTGCCTCCTATCCATAGAAATCACTTAAATAACTTTTTCTCAGATTCATATCTGATCTTGCCACTTCCTTATTTGTTTTATGACTTCAGTGTCTTCTACTTGTTTCTTGGTCTCAGCATTTTGTTTTACCATCTTCATCTGTGTTTTCCTCTTCTGACACTCCCATACCACACTAGATGCAACTATTTCCCCAAATACCACTGATATATGATTTTGCGTCACAATTTTTTTTTTAATTTTGGGAGATTGCAATGAAAAGATTCTATCAATCACAGTGTGGCACAGAAAATAATGTGTATTGTATGGTAGAAATCCATATTCCAAAACACCAGATACTTCCCTGGGATTTTCCACTTTTGTAATTAAATCAGTTAGTCAAGGGTTTTATCTAAATGAAGAGTCATTATGCTTCTCCCCTTAGAGGGCAAGTATGGTTTTCAACAATACTTTTTCCTCTGATATTATGGAATATAGGAAGTTTCTTCTCTGCTCTTCCCTCATCCTACCTCACACACCACACCAAACTTCAAATGATTAATTATTCTTCGGCCTTTGCAAAAATAGTCTGTGGGCTGAATGCCCTTATTCCTGCCTCCAGTCTAGTTAAAGTCATGGATGTTCCCTGTCCAGTGACCTGACCCCTTGGAGCTCTATAGTATTAGTGCCTTTGAATGTTTATTATAACCTTTGTAACACAGGACACATATTTATCTGTTTCTCATGAATACCAGTGTTCCTTAAAAACAGGCATTTCTTTCCTGGTATGGCAGCTGGAACAAAGTAGGTAGGTATTGCCAGCTAAAAATTGTGACTTGCCATCTGCCCCTACAAGGATTAAGTCACTAGCCATTGCAGCCAGTGAGCGTCAAGACACCCTGAAAGTTCAGGGTGGAGATCAGGAATGAGGCACTCTATGTTCTGGGAAAAACTGGCAGAACAGGCCTTCAGATAGTTAGATATTTTCAGAAGATTTTATGAGTCCAAATTCTTGCATATCTAGAAAAACACTAAAATTATTAATGGTGATACATGCTCCTTGTGACTAGCAGGAAGCCTCTGCCAAAATGTGTGCTTGACTGCATGTAACCCCCCTTCACTAAAATCATATATAACACTGACCTTCCCCCCTACCTCTTCAGAGCAGTTCCTCAGAGCTATCTGAGATGCTGTCTCCTGAGATATAGTCCTCATTTTGCCCCCCAAAAAACTTAAGTCACAACTCACACATTGTGCTTTTTCTTTCAGTCGACAGTATGTTATACATTTTTATTAATTGAATGATATTTTGTGTCCCTCAAATTTCTCCAAAAATATCTATCAAATAAATTCTGCCCTCAGAAAAACAAGGAAGAGTCCATTTATTAGTATAATAAAATTTATGAAATCATGAGAAACATTATAAAATAATAATCACTAGCACAAGAACACTAAAATATATTTATAAATGCCAAGTACATTACAATCATTATCACTAAACTTCAAAATAACTTTGAGAAGTAGGTATTAAATCCTGATTTTGTAGACAAGGAAATTAGTCTCAGAACTATTAAACAAAGTGCCAAAAGATGAACTATTAAGAATTTATGTTAGGATATTTCCTCCTAGAAGAGGGTCTTTTCTATCACAAATCATAACTATTTTTTAAAAAAATAATTGTTGGATTTGCTTTATATAATTTTATAATGCTTTTTACCTTTTATAAATTAAAACTTTTAAGAAACTTTGGGAGTTTCAAGTGCTACAATACAAATAGTATGGTAAACTGGCAGGGAGTTGCAGATATCAACATCTGACTAAACTTTAGTCAAAGAAAGCAAGGATAAGGCAGATCCACCATTTTCAAAATATGTGAAGAGAATTGAGGTCACCTAATTACCAATTTCCAGTGTTAAGTGATAGACCCTGGGTCTCCTACTGTAGCATCATACTCTGCGTGATGCTCTTCAATATCTTGGCCAATCAAGTTTATAATTGTCCTAAGGTGTTGATATACTAGCTTCAAGGAAAACATTATTTCACAGTCAGAGATTTTCATGACTAAGCTTCTGTTTTTGAGGATTATCCAAAATTGTCATTTCTTTCTCTATATACTTTCATCCAACCTCATTCAAATTTGTTCTCTCTGTCTTAATTGCCTGCAAAATTTACTATTTAGGAGGGACAAGGATGATATTTCAGTTAAAACTTATCTTTACCTGAAATCATGTATGCTTCTTCAGAATATAAAAGGACAGGTAAGCTTGAGAAGCATTGAATAGGGGGAGAAGAGGCAGATCTTTTTTCATATATTCCAAAAATAGTGAGTAACCTACTTTATATCCAATACAATGTAAGGCACTTAGAAAATAAAAGTAAAAAAGAGGAAAGGACATTATTTCTTCTCTCAGTGAGCATATAGGACAAAAAGAGAGCTTAACAGGTAATTAAAATACTGGTTTACAGCTACTCTGTGAATGAGACATGTCCTTAACTAGGTTTGGATGGTCCAGGAAGCCTTCCCAGACTAAGTGCCAACTCAACCTGAGCAACTCCACAGAGAAGCACAAGGAAGAGCATTATAGGAGGAGAGATGTACATAAGAAAATGTTAATGGCAAGAAATCATGTTAGTTTCAGGAAACTTAGTATGGCTGAGATGTGACTGGAGGGAAATTGTGGTTCAGACTAATGTGTAAAACAAAGCAGGAATCACGGGAGTGAAGGACAGCATTAGAAAAGTGTCTCCTAAAAACAAAACAACAATAACAAAAACAACCCCAATACTTACCACTTGCTATTATTGTATTATATCATTTGAACTTTATTTATTTATTTATTTATTTTTCGTATTAGTCCCTATAATTTCTTTTTTTTTTTTTACATTTTTATTGGAGTATAATTGCTTTACAATGTTGTGTTAGTTTCTGCTTTATAACAAAGTGAATCAGTTATACATATACATATGTTCCCATATCTCTTCCCTCTTGCGTCTCCCTCCCTGCAACCCTCCCTATCCCACCCCTCTAGGTGGTCACAAACCACTGAGCTGACCTCCCTGGGCTATGCAGCTGCTTCCCACTAGCTATCTATTTTACGTTTGGTAGTGTATATATTTCCATGCCACTCTCTCACTTTGTCACAACTTACCCTTCCCCCTCCCCATATCCTCAAGTCCATTCTCTAGTGCTTTATTTCATTGAGTCTTTTGTTATCTCCCAGAGCCTCCCATTAAAATGCAAATGTAGTTGGAAGGTGTGTTAATCAAAGCTCCTTTGTAAACAAAGAACTTGGTGGAGTTTAGAATAACTGAGGAGTGTAGGTGGAAACTTGCCAAAGGAAACTTCACCCATTCTACAATTTTGCTGCAGGCTACCTCCACTTGTAATTATCAAATCCCCTTACTAATCCCTGTGAGGAGCTGTATTAATGCTTCAGTGCCAAGACCTTAAGGCAGGGGCTTCCAGGCTGGCTGGAAGCAAACAGTAGAGAAAATGTCATAAGCACATCCTCAATAGATTTCCACCAATTTCTGCAGACTCTGAGATGTGATTCCAAAGTTTTCTGGGTAAGCATCCAACTCTAGCCTTCTGAGATTCACCCATCACCAGTCTTTAATCCTTTCAAATGTTTGAAAATGATAATCATATCCCTCTTCCCTTGAGCTGTGAAGGTTGCATTTTACTTGGTTCTTCATAAATCAATCCTTCCTGACACATAGGTGATGGCTTTGCAGCAAAGAGATTTACAATTCTATTGTTAATTTAGGACATGATCAGTATATTTCCACGTACACATTAATTTAAAAAAAAAATTCTAAATGGATAGGCAGGAAGAACAACTGTGCCATATTTAAACGTGAACTCAACGATTCTGGATATCTATATTGCTCATCCATCTCTATTTTTCACCTCAGAGACACAATAGGAAAACGCTTAACATAGGATGTGTAATTGGTTCAACCCTCTTGGTATCCAGTATTCTTTATTTTATGATTTTGAGACTCATTCCCATTGGAATTTTGAACCTAGAGACATAATTTTTCTTGAAAGGAAGGAGCGCTTAATAGGGCTTAACAGGCAGGTAAAGGAAGTGAGAAGTATAGATAAATGCATGAAAAAGAAGAATGCTGAGTGGGTGGCTTTTGCAGATATCTTTAAACAGTACCCATAAGGATAACATGGACCCCTAACTCTAACATAATGTATTGCCTTCCTTCCTTCCTTCCTTTTGTGCTAATAACTGTTATGATTCGTGAATTTGAACATTTGGGTGGGGATCTAAATATCCATTTGTATAAGATTTAGACATGGTTGAGTTTAGATCTCCAGTGGCTGTTTTTGCCTCAGACTTGATATATGTGCACTGGATAATGGAAGAGAACTTGAAATAATAAGAGCAGAATTTAAAATATGCATTTTATTTATTTGAAATATACAACATTGTGGTAGAGGTCACTAAGACTCATTGTACTATGCAAGATATAATATTCTATTTTGAAAATGAAAAATAATTTCAGTATCTATTTTTACCTATATAAGGAATATAATTACCAAATTCATAAAATTTTGACTCTCTCTCTTTCTCCCTTCCTAAACCTTTTTTCCAGACTAGATATGTGCCTTTGGCTGTTGGCTTGATGAAATGAACCAGATAATTTCCAAATTTTTACTTTATTATGTGCCCATGTAGACACACTCTAATTGGACCATATAATGAAATGTTTAAATATATCCATACATTTTGTACAAAATGAAGCCCCAAACTAATCCTCCCCTAGAACTTGGTCACTAGGGTATTTAAGGATGCACAATTGCAGCTGATGCAGAAGTTCTTTCCCAGATGTTCAATTTGACCTGGGGCAGCTCAATCAAAATTTGTAAGGTTTCCAACATTCCTAGTGGGAATTTTCAGAAAAGGAAGCATATGGATTATTCTGGCAAGTGGATATACAGGCAGAAACTTGTGTGCAATGACTCCAGAACTTGAAACCTCCCTGAGAGCAAGTCAAATAATAACATTATTTGTAACAATAATATTAATAAACAATGAAAGGACCGGTGTTAGTGTTTTTCAAAGAAATGAATCAACCATCCACAAAGCAATGGGAGTATAGGAAGTGAGGCTACATGCTGGGAGCCAGAGAAGAGACACAGAAAGAAGAGAAAAAAAAAAGAAAGGGGGCTAAAACCTCATAAACCTCATGCATGACACCTATATGGTAAGGGACAAAGGCAAGTAGAGTTCAGGGGCAACTCCTGTCTCAAAAGTTGTTGTCCACATCCCAAATCAATCAGCTTTCATTCCATCTTTAGGCCAAGATGTCCAAGCTGTGTCCAAGCCATAAGGCAAGTAAAACAAGCAAACTCATTTTTATTTTGGAGCTATTAAATTCAAACCAACAGTTAAACACTAAGAGTTTAATCATGTGTTCAGCAATGTCCTGGGCACTCTGGAGGAAGACAGGAGTTTAGGGCTTTAGACTCAGTTTTAAAATAGTTTTGTGAAATTTTCAAGGCATTTGAACTTTAACACCATTTTGATCATTTGTAAAAATAAAGGTATTAAACTTCCATACCCATTCTTTTCTTTCTGAGTGTTAAAATATGTATAAATATTACATTATTAACAAAAACAATAGACCTGTGTACAATTTGTGGATTAAAGATTGGGTTGTGATGTAGGCAGTGCAGTTATTCTAAGAAAAGAGAGCTCGATGATGGATGAAAAGACTGTAGGAGGTTTCCTGAGAGTGAAGATTGACTTGAGCCTAGAATATCTTATTAGCTAGAGAGGATTGCAGAGAGCATCTTCCCCAAGTTCAAAACAGTGAAACACCAATCAGTGGTATTAGAAGGACTACCAGACAGACCTGGATTGAAGAGGAATTGTGCTGAGTATGAAAGATGAGAGCAGTGAGAAATATGACTGCATGAAGAAGGCAGAATTACAGAAATGAAAGAGACATCAAGCATGTTCTGAATGCTCATTCCCCATGTCCTTATGATGTTGGAGTGACCTGATTCTTGAATTTTTTAATGGTCTTTACCAATGGACTCTGCCTTACCCTCACACACTTCAACCATTACCTCCCCCCACTCTCTGGTAATCACATAGATCTGTGGATACACCTGTGGGTGCTCTGTTGTGGTGACAGGATGAGTGTTACACACAGAAGACCTGTTACTTTCTTCTCCTCCCCTCAAAGCAGGTTATGTCAAGATGTAGTTGCAGGTATCGTTGCAAGGCACAGAAGGGTGGTGGGTTACCTGGGTGATTAGGAAGAGGAAGAGCTGAAAAATGAGTGAAATGTGTGCCTGGGAATTATTTATGGTTCAAATCTGATAAAGAAAATCTATCATATGGTCCACAGAGTGCAGAAGATGGAATCAAGCAGAAGATGGAATCAAAGTTAAAAAGTTTGGAAGTCAGACTGGTCCCAGGAACACACAGACAGGTTAAAGAAATGTAAAGGCAAAAGAAAGCATCCAAGACTTGTGCCACAGATTAGGTTAAAAACTTGCTATTTTTGAACAAGACATTTGTTCAAGGGAAGAATGGAATCCCTTCAGTCTTTTCCTGGGAATCAGATTCCATGGCATGTGGTGTATATACTTAATTTCCAAAGAGTATTTATGTAGTATTCTCACTTTCTTGAACTTTTCTGTTTGGAACATTGAGAATATATTCTTCTTTATCTTTCTTAACCTCCCTAATCAATAGTGTATGTTTCCTTGCTGGACCTTCTTCTTTGCATTCTTCTTAAATTCTGGTATTCCATAAAGCTGAAATGAAGGGATTACAAAGAAAGAAGTCACCTCACTCTTTCCTGTGTTTTAAAAAGGTAGCATTCTTTACCTTTTGTGCTCTCATTTCATCAAATGCAAGGCTCTTGTCTGTGACATATCACACTCTATTTGTAAGCAGTTTCAGTGTATATCTACATTCCTCAACTCTGAGCTCCTTGAAGGCATAGGTCATTGTTGCAGAAATAATGAATACACCAATGGATTTAATGAACGCATACAAAAATATTTGATTGTCTCTACCCAAATGGTATGGAGAGGTCTTTCAAAGATACATTTGAACATAGCTCAGTAGCTTAATACTCTTCAGAATTGCCTTTTTCTCTCATTTATCTATTCACACGAATCATCTATGCTTTTACGCTATAAAAGGCCACCATCATCTCTTGTCAAAGCATCTGAAAATTTTCTCTCTGAATCTATTCTTGATGGATCCAGTCCATTCTGATAATGGGGATAGAGAGATTGTTTTAAAAACAAATCTGATTCTGCCAATCCCCATCCCATCCCCACATTAAAACCTTCAAAAATCCCTATTGTTCTTAGAATAAATTAAAATTTCTTACCATGATTTAAATAGTATTTTACTTTACGTTTTCTTGATATATAATTGGTATACAGAACTGCTTAAGTTTAAGGTGTACAGAATAAAGATTTGACTTGCATACATCATAAAATAATCATCACAATATGTTGAGTGAACATCCATCATCTCATACGGGTACAAAATTAAAGAAAAAGAAAACAAGAAAGATTTTTCCTTGTGATTAAAGCACTTAGGATTTACTCTCTTAGTAACTTTCATGGATAACATATGGCAATATTAATTATATTTAACATGTTGTACACTTATTTATCTTACAACTGATAGTTTGTACCTTTTGACTGCCTTCATCCAATTCCCATGCCCCCTCCCCCACTGCTGGTAACCACAAATCTGATCTCTTTTTCTGTGAGTTTGTTTGATTGTTTTGGAAGTATAATTGATCTACAACACTTGTTAGTTCCTGTTACACAATATAATGATTCTATATTTCTGTATATTTCAAAATGACCACCATAATAATTTTAGTCACAGTATGTCACCACACAAAGATATTATAAATTTATTGACTAAGTTCCCATACTGTATATTTCATACCCATGACTCATTCATTTTGTAACTGGAAATTTGTAATTCTTTCTCTCCCTCACCTATTTCTTTCCTTCCCCTCTAGTGGTTACCTGTTTGTTCCCTGTATCTATAACTCTGGTTCCGTTTTATGCTTGTTCATTTATTTTGTTTTAGAGATTCTACATATAAGTGAAATCAAATAGCAGCTACCTTTCTCTCTCTGACTTATTTCACTGAGTATAATACCCTCTAGGTCTATTCATGTTGTTGCAAATGGCAAGATTTAATTCTTTCTGGCATCTGAGTAATAATCCATCTTATCAATATATACATACATATATATATATATATATATATATATATATATATATATATATATACCACTCTTTATTTATCCATTCATCTATCTCTGGGCACTTAGGTTGCTTCTATATCTTGGAAATTGTAAACAATGCTACAATGAATAAAGGGCTAAATGTTTCTTTTTGAGTTAACATTTCCATTTTATTTGGATAAATATCCAGGAGTGGATTGCTGTGTCATGTGATAGTTCTATTTATAATTTTTTGAGGAATCTCCATATTTTTTCATAGTGACTGTACCAGCTTACATTCCCATGAACAGTGCACAAGTGTTCCTTTTTCTCCAGATCCTCGCCAACACTTAATATTTGTTGTATTTTTGATATTAGTCATTCTGACAGGGGTGAGGTGATATCTCATTGCAGTCTTGGTTTTCATTTCCCTGATGATTAGTAATGTTGGGCATTTTTCCTGTGCCTCTTGGATGTCTGTATGTCTTCTTTGGAAAAATATCTGTTCAGGTCCACTGTCCATTTTTTAATTGGATTGTTTGATTTTTTTTTTTTGAGATGTATATGTTCTTTGTCAAAGGCTTTATCTGCATCTATTGAGATGATCATATTGTTTTCATTCTTCAGTTTTTTAATGTGGTGTATCACATTGATTTGTGGATATCAAACCATAATTGCATCCCTGGGATAAATCTCACTTGGTCATGGTGAATGATCCTTTTAATGTATCGTTGACTTTGGTTTGGTAATGTTTTGTTGAGGATTTTTGCATCTATGTTCATCAGTGATATTTGTCTGTAATTTTCTTTTTTTGTGATATCTTTGTCTGATCTTGGTATCAGGGTGATGCTGGCTTCAAAGAATGACTTTGGAAATGTTCCTTTCTCTGCAAGTTTTTGGAATAGTTTAAGAATAAGTGTTAACTCTTCTCCAGCGTTTGGTAGAATTCACCTCTGAAGCCATCTGGTCCTGGAATTTGTTTGTTGGGAGTTGTTTTTCTTTTTTTTTTTTTAATTACTGATTCAATTTTATTACTGGTAGTTTGTTAATGTTTTCTATTTCTTCCTGGTTCAGTCTTGGGAGATTATACATTTCTAGGAAATTGTCCATTTCTTCTAGATTGTCCATTATATCAGCATATAATTGTGCATAGTTATATCTTATGATGCTTTGCATTTCTGTGGTGTCAGTTGTAACTCTTTTTTTTTTTTTTTTTTTTTTTTTTTTTTTTTTTGCGGTATGCGGGCCTCTCACTGTTGCAGCCTCTCCTGTTGTGGAGCACAGGCTCAGGACGTGCAGGATCAGCAGCCATATCTCATGGGCCTAGCCGCTCTGTGGCAAGTGGGATATTCCAGGACCCTGGAATGAACCCGTGTCCCCTGCATCGGCAGGCGGACTCTCAACCACTGCGCCACCAGGGAAGCCCTGTAACTCCTTTTTCATTTCTGATTTTATTGATTTGAGCCCTCTCTCTTCCTCAATGATTCTGGCTAAAAGTTTATCAATTTCATCTTTTCAAGAACCATCTCTTATTTTCATTGATCTTTTCTATTGCTTTTTAGTCTCCATTTCATTTATTTCTGCTCTGATCTTTATACTTTATGTCTTTCTACTAACTTTGGGTTTAATTTGTTCTTCTTTTTCTGTTTCCTTTAGGTCTAAGTGTAGATTCTTTATTTGAGATTTTTCTTGTTTCCTTAGGTAGCCTTGTATCATTATAAACTTCCTTCTTAGAACTGCTTTTACTGCATCTCATAGGTTTATGATCATTGTGTTTTCATTTTCTTTTGTCTCCAAGGTGTTTTTTGATTTCTTCAGTTACACATTGGTTGTTTAGTAGTGTATCACTTAGCCTCTGTGTATATGTGGGCTTTTTTTTTTTTTTCTTGTAGTTGATTCCTAGTCTCATATCATTGTAGTCCAAAAAGATGCTTGATATGATTTCAATTTTCTTCAATTTGCTGTGACATGTTTATGCCCTAGCATGTGATCTATCCTGGAGAATGTTTCATGTGCACTTGAAAAGAATATGTATTCTGTTGCTTTTGGATGGAATGCTCTATCTATCTATCTATCTATCTATCATTTATCGATCTATCTACCTATACATGATTCTTTTAATTTGCTGACCTCTTAAGTTCAAACATAGTTTTAAAACCATGCATTCTTACTCCCTCTCCCATGTTTACTGTTTTGACACCATATTTTCTATCTTTTTGTTTTGTTTCTCCCTTAAATACTTATTGTGGATATAGTTGGTTTTATTATGTTTGCCTTTTAACCTTCCTACTAGCTTTATATGTGATTGATTTTCTACCTTTACTGTATATTTGCTTTTACTGATGAGATTTTTTTTCTTTTGTAATTTTTGTATTTTTAATTGTGGCCTTTTCTTTCTTGCTTAGAGGAGTCTCTAACATTTCTTGTAAATCTGGTTTGGTGATGCTGAACTCTTGCTTTTGCAGAGCTGGTGTCACCTTGTTGGTAGGTGGGACAAAGGGTTAATGTCAGCTTACTGGTAGGAGGATCCAAGTCCCAGGGTATCTGGTTGTGGGACCCTGAGGGTCCTGGAGTTGGTGTGTTGGCCCACTGGTGAGTGGAGCCAGGACCCAGAGTGTCCTTGGGTTGGTATCTGCCCAATGGTGGGTGAGGCTAGTCTTAAGCCTAGTGCCAGCCCACTGGGTCCTGGCCTCTCTGGCTGTAGGGCCTTGGGGTCCTGGAGCTAGTGCCAGTACATGTTGTGTGGGCTTGGTTCCTGGGCCTTCTGGTGAACAGGGCCAGGTCCCAGGGTGGTTGTTGGCTCAAAGGATCTTAAGGCAGCAGGTCTGCTGGTGAATGGGGCTGTGTCCCTGCCCAGCTTGCTGCTTGGCCTGAAGCATCCTAGTACTGATGCTCATAAGCTAGTGGACAGGGATGGGTACCAACATTAATAAGCTAGATGGAGGATTTAAAAATAGCTCTTGCTGTTACCTGTGTCCTTGTGGTAGAAAGAGCTCCCAATAATGGCTGTCGCCAGTGTCTATGTCCCCAGGGTGGGTTCCAGTTGCCTCTTGCCTCTCCAAGAAGTTCTCCAAGATGAGTAGGTGGGTTTGACCTAGGATACTTTCAAATTACTGCTTTTTCAATGGGTCCTAGAGTATGTAAGATTTCATGTGTGCTCTTTAAGAGTGGAGTTTATATTTCTCACAGCCTTCTGGTTCTCCCAAAAATAATGTATCTGGCCTCCAAACATTCTGAAGGCTCATCTTCCAGTACAGGACCCCTTGGTTGTGAAGCCCAATGTGGGACTTGGACCCCTTGCTCCTTGGGGAGAGCCCAATTATTCTTCTGTTTGTGTATTGACCAAATGGTGTATAGCTCTTGACTGTACTGCATCTCCACCCTTCCTACCCATCTCAGTGTTGTTCCTTCCTTATATATTTTATTGTGTAAGATCTGTTCTGCTATTCTTCTGGTCTTTCTCATCAGTAGTAACTAGTTGTGATTTTGGTTTTCCCATGGGAGCAAGTGAATTCAAGGTCTTCCTATTCCACCATCTTGGACACTTTCCCCTTAAAATAGTATCTTAAATATTTGGAGAACACCCTGTTAATGAACCATAATATACTATTTTAAAAAACAAAAAATAGAAAATACCAAAGAATATAATTCAAATTTAGGTAATTATTATTTTAGGAAAAGTATGTGTGTGTGTGTGTGTGTGTGTGTGTGTGTGTGTGTGTGTGTGTGTGTTTCACATGTACACGGTTATGGGTTTCCAATGTAAAATGTAATTTTTACTGTAAATTATAGTTTAATGCTTTTGCAAACTCTGGATTCTGTTGATATTGCCATTTTCGATTCTTGTTATTCTTTCTCTCCTGATAGCCACACCTATCTTCCTTTACTTAGCCATTCCATCTTTTCTACTTCAAGGACTTTGTACAATACATCATCCCTGAAAAGTTCTTCTTCTCTCTATCTTCCTTCCTAAAGTATCCTATAATCCATAGCTTAAACAAAACTTCTTCAGGGAAATTTCCTCATCCCTAAGGTGAGATTAGTTCTCTTTTTTGTATATTATCCAAACATTTAAGTGTGTGTTATGTTTTCCTAACATAGAATTTTTGTCCTTGTCCATTATCTATTAAAGAGTATTATATAATTATTGTGAAACTATTATTAACATCAGACTTTAATTATCCAGTTTGGGGACTTTACATTAATGTGTGAGAAATTTCTAGATATACATATTATCATGGTTATTGGTTTATATATGGGATAACAGTATTTTGGAAAATTTAATAACAATTAATTTCTTCCAGTTTTATTAAAATAGCCATTTAGAGCACAGACTGTCCTCTGTTTCTCTATTTAAGAAGTCTACTTTGTCATTCCAACTCATTCTTAGTCTTTCTATTCTCCTCTTCAAGCACCTCTGGAAAATCAATATTATAATGTCATTCCTCTTTTGTTTCTTTAAGCATAAACCAGGTATTTAGGCTTAAAATACTTTAATTCATGGTCCATCTATGAAAACATCTATCCTTTTATTCAAAGAGCATATATTTATTACACATTATTTGTAGTACTATAGGTGAAGCTACTATAATCAAAATGCTCTAAAATATGTGATTAAAAAATAAAACAAAATCAGACGTGTATTTCTCTTTCACACAGCAGTCAAAAGTGAGGATTTCAGAATGTCAGTAGATCAACTCCAGGGACCAAATATGATGGGAATTTTACTGTCTCCAACATGCAATTTCCAAAGTCACTGTCCTTATTGGCATACCCAGTAACCCAGAGGGAAAAGATAGAAAGTTCAGAACTAGAAAAAGCATCTTAAAAAAAAATTATGTGGAAGTTCACATGTTTTCTCAAGTCATTCCATTGATGAGAGCTTATATGAAGAGATCTAGCAGAAAGAGAGGCTGGAAATCATAGCTTCAGGTAGTGTTACCATGTTCTGTTTTCATCTCTGTTACTATGGAAGAGCAGATTTAGGTAGTCAATTTTCAGTCTCCACCATATCCATTTTGAGAAAGGAGATGTGAAAGGTAAAGAAAATTTAATAATAGAAATTCACAGAAAAGAGAAAAGTTGCATGTAATGTGGCTGAAAAGTTTCAGGATGTTGATGAGAGGTGAGCTGAGTCTTAATAAATGAGGCTTCAGCAGGTTAAAGTAATTGTTAGAAATTTATATTTCTCCCTAAGCTCTCTGTTGCTCAATTATTTCCTTTCTTGAACATAAATTTTACCTACTCTAAAATTTAAAGCCACATAAACAGGAACATCATATTTTAAGAAATTATTGTTTATTCATAATAGCTGCTCAGTATCCTGTATTTTAAGTTTTGTGGGAAAATATTTTTTCATGAAATTGAATTAATTGAAAATCACCCCTTTTAGAACTCTAAAATATTTTTATCAATGTAATGGGAATATATAGGCTCATTTGGGGGATCTAACTCCATCCACATGGAATTATTGAATCAATGTTTCTGAATAAGTTGGCATGTGAGTTGAGTCAAAAGCTGCTCATGAGCAGTACAAAGGTATTAGTCAAAATCAGAACAAGGTCAGAAAGCTGCAAGAGAAACCTGTTGTTCATTAGGGTCAGAGATGATGCCATTACTTCACATTGCTTCCAAGGTGACATGAAAATATTTATTTTGTCATGCATTTTTCAGGCTCAAGTACAATGCTCATAATAGTGGGTATCCACAGTCTCATGTGCAAATATATGATGAGTTAATAGATGTTGAAAAGAGAAACTAAGAGGGACCATTATGTTGTCTATCCCAAGAAAAGTAAAAGGCTGGCTTTTCTTTTGTTTTACTGCTTCTATGAAGTAAATATTTATTCTCCTACAGAATATTTGAGGGTCATCCTTTTGACTTCCCACAGAAATTTTGACAATAGATGTAACAAATAGATTGACTTCTACTTCTTATTATCTAAACTGGCCTAAGCTTTCAGGGGTCTGAGATATTACCCTTTTCAGCTGGGTTTCGGCCAATCTTCTTGCCCATCTGCTGCCCTTCCAAACCAATTCTCTACCCCCAACTGGTATTTCAGAAGCATAATGTTTTCAAGTTCTCACAAATTTAAAAAATGACCACAGTGTGTAGGAGTATACCACCTGGTTCCTAACTCAACAGAAGGTAAGGAGACACTGTTGCTAGCTATTGATAAGAAATGGTGAGCATTAACATCTAACCACAGTTCATGTGCTTTATCTCAACTATTTTCAAGGCCTAAATTTTGTCTCAAAACAGCTCACAGTTTTTGATAATGTGTATTTTATTAGCATAATCTTAGTCTTTTCCTCATAACCTCTTGATTTTTTTTTTCCTTTGATCTGTTTTGTCTCTGCTACTTTCTTACTTTCAAATAAAATTATATGACTTTACTCAGTATGTGATGTAGTACAATACATGTGTGCCATATACGGATGTATTTATCATTCAGTCTTCCGTGAATAACAGTGTACTCAGTTAACACACTTGAAAATCTGTGTTGTATTATATTAAATGCTAAAGCAAACAAACTATTGACATTAGTTGGGATATTAGCTAAGGTTTGTGAAGAAGAAAAGAAAAGAAAGAAAAAGATACAGTGTCTTGAATACAGTGTCTGAAACAGAAGTTTATTTCTCTAATCGTTTCCCAGTCAAGTTATATTCTAGAAGTCCAGGGTTGACAGTGGTACTGTAGTTCTTCACAAGTGTTTTCTGCAAGTGGAAGTTCCCAAGTTCTCATTATTTTTGAGCAGCTGGTAGGAATAAAGAGCCAGGAAAGCACATGGCTAAGGTTTTTTCAGGGCAATACGTGGGACTGACACACATTAGTTCTCCTAATCTCTGTCGCCAGAACGTGGTCACATGACTATAAGTGGCAGAAAAGGATGGTGGGGAATGTAGTTTTTAGTTGGATGGCCATGTGCCTGGCTAAAATGCTATTACTATAAATTAAGTAGAAACGGATATTAGTCTACAGCTAACTACCTTCCATGCATTCATTTTGTGCTGGAAATTTGTAAGAGCTGGGATTTTACCAAGGCCATTAGCATCCTTTAATTGCAGATACAAAAACAGTCAATTTATCAAAGAGTAAATTCTTCTTGATTTACCTCCTCTCTAAGCAGAAGTCAGAGGTTTCTGCAGGAATGCAAGTTGCTTTAAATGCAAGTTACTTTAAGGTATAGCTCATAGACCAACTCTTTATAATGGTATATTCTTTCCAACTGAAAAAAATGTTCCATCAAAATCAAGCTCTAAACTATTTTTTTTCCAATATGCCACATCTGAACAATACTTATTAGAAATTTCTTTTTTTTTTTTAAAAAAAAGCCTTGTTGTACCTCATTTTCATTTAAAAAATTTCACCCATTTATCCTAAACTTAATTTTTCATTAAAATTTAATGTCTCCTCTTACTTTAAAATCCCTGAGGTGGTATTTTACGTGTATGCTTCTCTCCATGCTGGAGACTTAACCTGCAATAACCTGCACATATTTTTGTAAAACACTGTTTTACCTGACAATTTCTCCTATAACAAAGAATAAATCAGCTAGCTTTAATTGGCATTAATTATGTACTGAAACTTATTCTACTATTATTTTAAAAAATACTTCACTTTAGTTTTCTTTATCCAAATGTTTAATACACAGATTTTTTTAAGTGGTATTTTAAAATATGGTTTGGTAATTGAGTGGAATTCAACAAAAACTTTTTTTTAAAATCCCACCTTACGAGCTAGACCTGATGAGGAATTAAAACAAAAAGTACCCCATAATACACTTGCCTTTATGAAATGTGTTCTTTACTTAGAAAAACAGAATCCACTTTCATTGAACTATTAACGTGAAAATATAGTACATGATTAAGAGGCAAATGTTATGTTATAGACAATAAACGTTTTCAGGTATTTATGTAAGAGGAACTCCTAAATAGCAACTCTTTTTCCCTCCTTTTCTATATTTTGCCTGTGCTAAATGAATGCATCAGTATTTTCTATCCTGAATCAGGACATTAAAATGTTTGGCCCTAGGTTGAATGGAGATGAAACAAAGAAAGGGGATCTGATTCAGGAAGGAATGTATAAAAAAGAAAAAGGTCAACATTGAATGGAAGAGGACTACACGAGGTCAAACTAGCTGATTAGAAAAAATGGTTTTTCACATTTATTATGTAGTTAGATTCTACTACCTGCCTAGGTATTCAGAGATGCTAACTTCTCTGTGAGATGGAGATTAAGAGGTGGAGACAAGGTGAAAGCCTTCCTTACCCAAATGCACACTACTTCACATTCAGAGATATGTGGTCACCTGTGCATCCTAAAAATGGTAAAAATCCCTAGGCCTACAGAAAGAAGGTACTAAATTTCAGGGTAAAAGAGGTTGATCTACTTGGCCTCTGAGTGCCATGTCAGTAGAACGCATTAACTTTTCACAGCGCACTCAATTGCCCTGTCCTTCACAACTGCATCACTGTGCTGAAAAATGTGATTTTCACAGAAATGTTCAATTTTGCAGCTTAGAGACTTTGTGAAGGGAAAAAATATCATTTTTGCACTTAAACTGCTCCTCAAATTGCTCACTTTAGACAGTTAAAATTGTCCCTGAATATAATGACACTGGACCAATATGTGTTGGGTATCTTTAACCCTTTCATCTTTAGTTAATTAACTCTGCTGTCCTTTGAGTGTCTACCTCAGGTCAAACTTCCAAACCAGAATGAAGTAAAGTCTTTCAAACTTTAGCTTTCCCACCCTGCCTCAAACAATTCCAAGTATTTAAATATTAAGAAATACTCAGATTTTAGGGCTTTTTTTTTTCTTTATTTAGCTACTCAAAGATGAGTAAGAAATTTTACATTGAATTCTGCACATTAGGACTACAGAGGACCATGGAAATCTTTCCTTGAAAGAGGTTGCTTTTAGCTCATTATCCTTCATCAACCACCTCCTCCCCCAATACTCCGATGAGTTCTGACTGCATTTTTATTCTCAGTCTGCTGGTTTACAAGTCTCTGCAAAGGAACTTCCATTCCTGTGGTTTGACTAGGATAAAGCAGTAAGGTTTTAGTCACACACATTTAAAAGTGCAGTTGAAAGAGTCTTCACATCAGAAGATAAAGCTGTATATTTATCTTTTTAAAAATAAAATCATTGAGTGCTTTCTGAAGTTCTCTTTGACAACTTATCTATCATGGTTCCCCTATTGAATATTCTAACACCATGCCTATTTAAACTTCAGATGTACACAAAATTTACTTTTTTACATCTCCTGCACTATCTGACAAAAAATTGAAAATTGAATGTTAATTTATCTTTGAAAAGCAACTATCCACAGTAATGAAAATACCCCCAATAAGCAAAATGCTCATAGCATGGTAAATACTTCCTTTTTCTTATCTCTCTTACTCATTCTTTCCATCATGATTAACGGAGCAAATATTTATGCAATAGTCACTATAAATAAACCCATTTTGTGGCATCATAGGGAGGAACAAAAAAATCCACCCTTGTCTTTCCATGTCTGCCTTATTAATATTATTTAATAATATTAATTATTATTAAAATATCCTATGGTGAAAAAATCCCTCTCTTCATCATCCCTGTCTCCACTCCCAACAATAAATATTTATTCAGCAGTGACCATTCACAATTCACTATTTTTGGCAAGTAAGGAGGAAAAGAAATACTAGGTACAGTCCCTGTGTTTAAGTAATTTGCATTCTAATAGGAGAGAAAAACAGCTGGTTATACAATTTAGGAGCAATAAACAAACAAATAAATAATCAATACTTTAGATGGGGCTCTCAAATTTCTGATCATAAGAATTTCCTGACGTGCTTCTTCAAAATAGTTTCCTGAACGCTTCTGAGCTGGAGGTTGATTCTCACCTTTAATGTTCAGGTGAAAATGCTGGTTCACCCCCTCACTCTGAGTACCAAGGCTCAAGGATGTACTGAATCTAATTTTATGGGAAAGGATCGGATAAACTGTATTTTTTATGAGGACCCTAGGTTTGATCATGCTGTGTTCTGTAACTCTGATCTTATTTTCACAGATGAGAAAAAAATTGCACAGCCTGACTAAATCAGTGTTTCCCAAAGCTAGCTATGGATCAAGGTGTCTTTTCAAAAAACTCTTACTTTACTGAATAGCACTCTCTTGGGAGGTGGCCTGGGAACTGCACTTTTGAAAAACTGCTCAGAGGATTATTATGCATAATCAAGTTAGGCACCTGTGCTCTAAGATTTGCTCACATTTACTACAGCAAGTTAGAGGTTGAGCTAATATCTTTTTCTCATATAGAGAAATAGGATATTAGTGATTGGAGCCCACAGAATGAAGTGTGAATCTGAATCATCACTCAATTTTATAATCTCTGCTAATCATGGTAGTCATTGTTACTATTCTCCTCCCAGGCACAGAATAGAACTGCATTTCCTTGCCCTGTGTTGTTGGGTTGGGCCAAATGACAAGTTCATATTGTAGGGGAAGAAAAAAGGTGAACGTGAAATGTCAAGGCCTTTCTCTAGCACGTTTATGTGCCTAAAGGGTGAGATTTAGAGTAGATCGACCCCTTTATTTCACCTAGCATGTTACTAAACCTTTGGATATAAAAAAAGTAGGTAAGGCAATTTATCTGAAAGTAGAGTGCTGAAGTGTTCCACATGATCAAGGGTGAAGAACTGATTTTAGAAGTAGCAGTCATGAGCCAAAGAAGAGGGACTCCACAAAACTGAGGACCAGGGACATGAGATGAGAGAAGAGTCCAGGGTTGGAAGAATGGAGGTAGGTATTGGGAAAGAAACATCTAGAAAATAAATAAGAAAATTTATGAAAAGCTGAACTACACAGGGATAAGAATAGTAACACAACTCTCAGGGTAAAGGACTTTTAAGAAGAGGATTGTAGGTATTTAGTTTTAGTAATTTATATATCTGTCATATAACTTTTAGTAGAGGTGTCTTAACTACTTGTGTGTGTGTCTGTGTGTGTGCTTGCATTTAATAGGTATGTATTGGAGACTTGAGCCTAAAGAAATGAGCTCTAAGACCTTGAAAATATTTATAAGGATTTATAACTTAGTATATGATCTTTGCAAAATTGAAAGAAATGAAAATTATCTTTGATGCCTACTCATTCCCCCTATAAACTCCTGTTCATTATTGCTTATAGACCTACCTCTTCCTTTTCCTGAATTATCAGTACAAACATCTATACGATATTCTGTTTCTTTTGTTTTTTACTTGATTTCCTATCGATTTCAACTCATCTTTTTTGGCTCTTGGTGGTGTTTTATGCTACTTCTCCAAGGGCATTTTCATATTGGGAAATTCATAAACAAACAAATATTTATAGCATATGAGCATTTAGGGTTGACATCATAGTGACTGTGTAGGTAAGACAGATTGATATTTTAGCCTGGGAAAGTGCAATATAAGGATACCTAATAAAATTACTGTAATTAATGAAGTATTTTAAGGACCAACACTAAAATACCTGGAAGAGGAAGAGAATGCTATCTTTAAGACATTTTGCAGAGCTTTTCACATATAAATTTCTCAACAACCTGTGAACCTGTGAGCTAGGTATTTTATTACCAAGTTATATATGACTACCAATAAATCAACAACAAATTGAAGTGAGACATAATAACTTTGTCTACACAACATGCCCATAGAGGATTGGTGGAACCGAGACCCAACTCTTGATGGTAAGATTTTGAAGATAAGTCAATTTTCATTCTACCTCAACTCATGGAAATCTTTAGTCTGTTTTGCATCTAGAAACCTGGGTGGAATTTAAAAGATGAAGATTTTATTAATTTGTTTTAAAACATAAGACTATCTAAAAATGGAATAAGTTGCCTCAGAAGTAGTTTCTTCTGCCACACAGAAAGGGCTCCGAGGGAAGAAGGATGATAATCAGGGGGGATATTGCAGAACAGACCCCTTTTCTTCTCTGATGTTGGATTAGATGTCAGCTAAAATCCCTTCTAAATCCCCAGTTCTATGCCTCTATTGTCCTAACTGCTTTGTAGTGTGGTGCAAAATATAAATGAAATAAGTTGAAAGAAGTGATCAACAACAGATATTTATTACCATTCTACAATATGCTGAGCGCAAGGCTGCTCTTCTCATACCATGGAGACAGCTGCTTTTCCTGCTTATTCCCTCAACTTTGAGAGGATGAATCAGACTGTGTGACAGGAAGGATGAAACCAAGAGGGAAAAGCTCTCAGAAAAAAGACCAGAAAAAAAGTCAAATGTTGACTTCTCACCATTTACTCAAGTCTGGCTTTTCCATGAGCATCTTGTTAAAGTTCTATTTTGACCTCTCCCCCTTCCCTGGGTGTCAGAATGTAGAAGAAAAATCCTGCTGATTGACTCATGAAACACATTACCAGAAGCTCTCTATTTTAACAGTTAAGGCCATGGAAGCAATTTGTACTTTACTTAGAAGTTTATTGCATTTTGATAATTGCTTTTCCCCTTGAACTGTAGAGTTTTAAAATATAATTTTTGACTGACTACAAAATGGAAAAAAAAAAATCCATACAACTTTAAGAGCATTTTCAAAGCTTTTAAAGTCTTCACTAAGCTAAAGCAGCCCAAAGTTACCTTGTTGGGTTGTTTCAAGTTAGCATCATAATTAATTTTTTTAACCCTCTGACATCCAAGGCACCGAGAGAAAAAGAAATGACAGAGATATTCTCTCCTTATAGAGCATTCTATCCAGGAACTATGTTTCTGAAGAGCACAGTGATGGGAAGAGAACATCAAATAGCTTGTCAATGAGCTTGGCAGGGTTCTGTTTGTACACACACAAATAAACAATGAGTCTGAAGTGCTGAAACTCATAGAGCTCAGTAGTTAGTCAAACAGCATCAATAAACAAACTTAGTGGATACCTTTTCCTGTGGATGGCTATTTTCAAGTGTGAACTTGAATATGTACTGTTAGTCAAAGGTCTATGTTGGTTTATAAACATTATGAAGGACCAGCCTTTTATGAATTACAAAACACTTTCACAAATCTTCCCATATAGATTGTCTATATATGGAAATATTTGCTTTGCATAGATCCAGACAGATAACGAGGATAATGGTAGTTTAAATTCTATATGCCATTCTAAAATATTTCCAAGATTGCTTTTGAATTTTCCCACTTCCCTCTAGCTGTGTTTGTATTAGACTTATATTTAATTAAACTGGCTAGTGTTTGATTTCAACACACAATTCTTCACAAGCGTTGCTTAGTAAACCATCTGAAAATCAAAGGAACAATCCCCTACTTGTCTATAATAATTTATGCTCAATAAACTATGTTCAAACTATTTATTTATCATGCATCTTTTATAGTATTATAATTTCTACTTTCTAGAAGAGGTCACCAAGTTAGCACAAAGGTTTATTCACTTTCCAGGATCCCACAGGTAGATAGCAAAAAAGTGAAATTATCAGAATCAATAATCAATAATTCAAGATTTAAAATCAATAATTCAAGATTTAAAATAGGAGTACCCATTCTAACACCAGTAAGGCAAATTACCTTCCACCAGAGTTGATCCCTCTTCATCTCTGTCTATGATCATATAAAATTGTGAATATACAGGAAAGTACAAACACAGTGGAGTAGGAGGTACTTTTCCACAAATGACTTATACCAGAAATAAAAATATTTCAAGGAGGGGTCATTTCATAGAAGGCTCTCATTTTTGAAATATGTTTCCTTTTCTAGTGTAACCAATCTCCAGTTTATTATCCTATCTATGTAATAAATTCATGGATGATGGATCCATAATTGGTGATAAAGGGAAATTAGGTTAATAACAATAACTCATTTATCTAACGCTCCATACTTTTCAAAGTGCTTTCAATTATAAATAGTATTTGATGAAACATCCCAGTGAGGTTGACAAGGCAGAGATTCATAGTGTTTGGCAATAAGACTCATTAAATGACACTATTATTTTGCAAAATTGAAAGCCTTGTGAATAATATATACCGTATTATGTACATAAATGTCCTAAAAGATTAATGATAATATCCAGCCCAAAACAACAAATGAACTCTTCAATTGAATCACGTTACTTGTACACATATGCAGGGTGAGCCATCTTCAATTTAAAGATGAGGAGACAAAGGCAGTTAGAAAAGCAGTTAGTGCAGAACCAGCCAAAGATTGCTTGAAGATTTGAAGCTAAGAAGGGACAACCACACTTCTTTTCACTGTGTCCCCTACTGTCTCTGTGAGAGGCAAACTCTTTTCTAGGTGGGTCGTAAGTCCATGCATTATGGCACTTCTTGTCATTTTTGACAAGAAGCCATATCTAGTGGTGTACGTTTAAAACACTGGCTTTTATCCATGGGATTTGCGGAAGCTTTTTCACTCTTTGTATCACAAGGTTGTTCTATATTGTATTGGGAAGCACTTTGAACTCCTAGGAAGATAAGTGCTATTTAATTGCAAACTGTTATTAGTCCTATGACTGTCATTATGTGCACCAGAACAATTTTACAGTTAATGCATCTCAATATTACTGCTGTTGATGTCCTTCACTTTTTTTTTTTTTTTTTAAACTGGCTCAATGGCAGAATTGGATGTCTCAGGGGACTGGTTATTGGAAATTGGATTCAGAGTCTCTTGCCTCTAGGTCTTTAATATCCAACGTGTTGCCCTATTACCCCATGTTGAATGGTATTTTAGTAGCATCAATACTGTCCTCACGCATGATTCACAATCCTGCAACATTATGCATTGGGTCCACATGATGGGAAAAGATCAATTTGCAGAGAGATACAATTCTTATCCAGACTTAATTATTTTTTAACTTTTCTACCTGTAAAGATAATTTATTTCACTAATCGTATCCTATTTTTCTTCTTTCTTTGTAAAAGAGACATTTTGAGTTAAAATGTTTAATCTGTACTTGCTAAGACAATCTCATGTGGTGTATTCTTTTAGGTTCCTACTTCTCTCTACTATTTCTGCCCACAATTCACTCCAAATGCAAATCTCCTACTGAGACACAGATGCTCATTTCTGGTTTCTTATCTGTTGACAAGAAAGGCAGTAATATATAAAATATATCGTGTTATATCCCATTTTGATCAACTACAACTCAGTTCTTTGCCATAGTACAAAGTTCATTGCTTTTGTTACTTACCTCTCACCCCATTTTGTTGGCATTTATGCCCTGAATTGTCAAATTCTCTATCTGCCACTCACCACACCCTGGTGTTGGCTCTTCAGAAGGTTGAAAATATAGAGTTTTATTTTGGTATGAGGTAGGTAGAATTTTTGCACAGAAAACAAACACTTACAGAGCTAAATGTCAAATGAATCAAAGAGGCAAATAACTATTTCATCTTCCAAAACAAAGCTACATATAAGGACCTCATTTTGTTCTTAATGTTCTCTGTCTATAAAAAATGAGCAAAAATTATAAATATAATAAATTATGGCAAATGGAAACATGGTGATATGCGGGACAAAATAGTCCTTGCAGTTTAAAAGAGTTAGGGTATGAGACTTTCTTATGAAAGTTTTATACTAAATTTCTGTTCTTTAATTATTAGTGTGTATTTTATACAGTTCAATTCAATTGGTTCAATGTCTCACATGTTCAATGTCAGTCACCAAGTGTATATGTCACATTTCTTTCTGCATGTGGTTTTCATCAAGCACCTTAAAATATCACTGAGTAAATATAGCCTATATATGTGAAAAAATAAAGCAAAATATATGGATTAATAGATTCTGTAGCTCAAAGCACTCTGGCAAAGCAAATAGTATTATACAATTCAAATCAATATTATTATCATGACATAATAAATTATGCAGTAAAAGCAAGCTGTACTTTAGGGAATCAGAAAGGAGATGCCAAAATGATTTAGATGAGGGTAGAAAGGCTTGAAGAAAAAAAAAGAAAAAAAAAGTAAAGGTTTTGATTTGAACTCTAAATGCTATGCCAGGCTTGGGTGATCAGATTTAGGAAGTTGGCCTTTGTCTTAAGTTGTATTCCCCCAGAAGTAAACCCTGAGACAAGGATTCAAATGCACAGAGTTTACATGGGAGGTGCCAGAGTGGGAAATAATGCAGGGAAGACAAACTAGTAAGCCTAAGAGGCTACTAGAACTAGTCACCTAGGAGGTGACAGGAAATTAGGGAAACTTGCTTCAGAATTATCCCATCCAAAAGGCAAGGGAGCTAGGTTATTTATAGACCAACTACAAAGAGTCGTTGGTTGAAGACTGCTGGTGATGGTGTTAATTGCTTGGGCTGGCCAGACAGAGTGACCTTCCAGAGTTCATGAACATAACTCAGCTAGAAAGACCCTTCTCCTCTTTGTCTAACCCTTATATAAATGGCTGTTCTCGGGGAACATAAGTACTGTAAATCTCCAGATTAGGACGCTTCCTCTTTCACTTCTAAAGGCACAAAACTGGAATGTCCACAGGAGAGCTCTGCTCTGTCTTTTCTCAAACTAATTCTACTTCCTGAAGGAGAACTAGAAGGCAGAGTGTACGGTCACCAAAGAATGATTTTGAATTGGCAATACAGAGGAGAAAATATAATTCATTGGATTAAAATATCAGTGGAAATGTGAATTGGGAATGGGTTTTATAAAGGAGAGACTGTCAGCTACACTAAGAAACTAATAAGCTGATTTCCATCCACTGGGACAAAGGAGAAGGGAAGTACAATGAATCACCATTTTCCACTATAACAATGACAGTTGGAAGACTGTTATGACTCTTCCAATGATAATAATTTCCATTTTGATAGGCTCCTTTTCCAAGACGTCTAAAGTACTTTACAAGTGATTTTTGCCATCCATCCTTATGTCTCAAAAAGGAGAGATGCAAATATTTCCATCCTCATTTCATAGGCAGCAAATCTGTCTGAACGTTTCCGAATACACTGCATTTTTTCCAAAGAAATTTTTAATAAGGTATGTAGAAACTGAACCATTCGGTCATATCTAAGAAGAAAAAGAAAGATAGAAGTATAATATTTGGATACAAAACACCATACTAGTTCTTATTTTCTTCCCATAACCCATCTTGTGAAAAGGAGAAAATTGAAGGATAAAATAATATTATCTGTATTTATGATATTGTGGCTTTTTATTAATATCAATTTTAGTCTTTAACATTTAGTCTTTATATACTTCTCTGATTCAGACATTGTTCTTTCCTCCCTCATATCATAATACTTGTTATCTTTTATCTATGCTAACATCTAGGAAGGGGTGAGCATGAATTAGATGCTCTGTAAAGTTATATTTACTTGGTGAGGGTACATAAACTCAGGCGTGGAATAAAGGTCTATAAAAGCATTCAGCACAAGAAAGGAACATATCCATTAAGAGAGATAGCCTGTAAATGGTGAGGATTGCCCCAATTCTTCCGCTTTCTTCTAATTTAGAATATAATTGCACAATGGTATTGTCTTTCTCCCAGTTTTTCACTCATTAAAAAGGGGTGACTTCCCTGGTGGCGCAGTGGTTGAGAGTCCGCCTGCCGATGCAGAGGACGCAGGTTCATACCCCCGGTCCTGGAGGGTCCCACATGCCACGGAGCAGCTCGGCCCGTGGGCCGTGGCCGCTGAGCCTGCGCGTCCGGAGCGTGTGCTCCGCAACGGGAGAGGCCACAACAGTGAGAGGCCCGCGTACCGCAAAAAAAAAAAAAAAGGGGGGGGGGGAATTGTGGTAATTTTGTATGGCAGTCAGAGTAAGGTTTACCCCAAGATGTCCACATCCTAACCCCCCAAACCTCTGAAAGTGTCATGTTTGTGGAAAAGGGGAATTAAGTTTGCAGATGAAATAAGAGTTGCTAATCAGCTAACCATAAAATATGGAGAATATCTTGGATTATTTGGATGGGTCCAGTATAATGAAAAAATTCTATAAATATAGAAGAGGGAGGCAGAAGGCTCAGTGTCAGAGTAATAGAATGTTAAAAAGACTCAACTGGCTATTGCTGGCTTTGGCTTTCCATGAACCAAGGAATGTAGGCAGCCTCTAGAAGCTGGAAAAGACAATAAAATCAATTTCTCCCTAGAGCCTCCAGAAAGTAACATGGTCCTGCTGGCACCTTAATTTTAGCCCTGTGAAACCCACTTCAGACTTCTGATCTCCAGAATTGTAAAATTATGAATTTGTGTTATTTTAAGCAACTAAGTTTGTGGCAATATGCTACAGCAGCAATAAGAAACTAATATAGTATGAAATACATGTTTAGTAAATAACTGAATGATGGATGAACCAACTAGAATAAGTCAATTCCTGTCACTTACTCACATCCAAAATTTGAAAATGAGTTGGGAGAACTAGAGTTCATGGGCTAGTTTCAAAAAACAAAAATTCAAAATTATACATGGCAATTGCAATGCCCATATACATAATTTTAGTCCCAGTTTCATGCCTTCACTTACATCTGTGATGTAAAAGCATGGTATTGGAAAAGGAATAAGCAGTTGTCCATGAAGTGTCCCAAAGGATTTTTTGGAAGTGCCCCAGTTCTGCAAAAATAGCTATGTTAACATAGTGTTTAGTTTGTTCTTACTATGTGCAAGCAATTTACATATATCAACTAGCTTGGTCTTCACAACAATTCTATGAGGAAGGTACTTTCATTATCTCCATATATATTAAACAATGTATTCAATCTAAAAACAACCCTCCCACTTCCCAGTGCCACTCTTAATAGATAGCCTTTGCTTTGAGTATTTATTAATATGTTTTATTGGCCCATGTGAAGGTTGAAGCTAAAGATATTCTAGAGTGAGGAAACAGTATAAGAATAAAAGCCAAGTGAAAGCCAGAGAAGTGCTTTGCTGTGGTCTAAGACACATGAAAACTGTGCTGAAAAATGAAACTAGGGTATTTGTGGTTGGTTTTCAGAAGTTTCTCAACTCTAGCATAGGAGATTTAAGTCTATCCAGCCATCATTAGAAATATTAGTTTTTAAGTTGTGATTGGTTTTTGTTTGTTTGTTTTCTGTGTTGTTGCTGTTGTGGTTTTCACAGAAATAAAGCAATGAGAGTTTTCATGTTGGACAGGTTAATGTATCTTAGCTCATGTCAAGGGTGATGACAGTAGTCGATAAGGCATGTCCTTCAGTGAGAAGAACACTGTAGTCTCACAACTGAAGAACACTGGGAATCTGAAGAAAGGGAAGTGGCCACTGGAGTGGAACAGAGGGATTTAGATGAAAGCCATAGTAGGGAGATAGAATTGATTTGCAAGTCCCTTGAATGGTGAGAAAAACAAGCATGGATGGCTTTGAGCATTTGAGACTGGATAACAGGGAAACAGAGGAACTTGAGTAGAGGGAAAGGACAGAGGAAAAGAGCAGTTTGAGAGCAGAGGATAGTGAATTCAGTTTGGGAAAACACCACTGATACTGAAGGAATTATATACATCTCAAGTATTTAACCCCATGAAAAAGTGTCTGGTTTGTGACTGGCTTTTAGATATTTTGCAAACTCCTATTAGGCCTTCACTCTGAAGCTGCTATTCTAATTTTCATTGATTGTAACAATACATATATCACATTAAAAATCCCAGGGTCTCACTTTGATTCCTAAATACTCCATCAATCATTCCTAAGTTCTCCTACCCTGCTACCTGTTCACACCTTCAATTTCAGTTCAGTGGTTGCTCTGTACACAGAGATGAGAACCTCCTGATATAAATAGACATTTTGGAAATTAGTAGCATCTCTATTATGTAAGCAGATGCAACCACATAATATGCGTCAGGACTAGAATTCTCCATCACCCTTAGAGATCTTCAGGGACTCCTGAAAATCCATGTGTCAACTGTGCTACAGAATGTATTTCTTACCCACTTGCTACAGATACCTCAGACCCAAGAGGCTCTTGGAATATTGTTTTTCTACCCCTCTGATTTAAAAATATACAGACCTTCAGTGCTTTTCCCTAGGGAGGTAGATGTTTCAAACATAGAAATAGGGCCTACATTCACCAGCCTAGCCTATGCACTCCTCTGCTATATAACTTGCTTCTTCATTGCTTATTTCAAACTCCTAAGCCATGGATGTCTATAATGTTGCCTGACAATCTTCTTTCAATTGACTGCCCCCAGTTCCATGTAGTTTAAAAATTCATCATACTTGAAAGTCATAATAAGATGTGCAGATTCTCATTTTTGTTAGAATCCATCATAATGCCTCACAATCTATTGCAGCAATTACATTCAATCATTATAGGAAAGCTCTCACAAAGTTTATTACAATAATGTTAAATACAGCTTCTCCACTGGTCTTTAAGCAAAGCAATTTTTATTTTGGAGTATAGTTTTATGAAGCTTGTCAAGTGTCAATGTTCTCTTTTAGATCAAGGAAACATCCAAATTAGTGTTTGGTTATTTGAATCTTCCTTGATTCCACCTGCCTCACCTCCAATTGAAATTTTCTCCCTCTTTTCTTCCTTCACTACACCTTCTACATATTTCTAATTCTGTACCTTAGGTTTTTATTTCTACACATCTTTAATCTTCCCACTGAACTATGAGATCTCTGAGAGCAGTATGGTTTGGCTCATGAATGTAAGAATCAGAAAAAGCTGGTTCTGTATCCAGGTTCCATCACATCCCTACAGTGTGTGACCAAATCTCTCCAATATTCACTTTCCTCACTGAAATATGGCACTGATTACAACATCCTATTTCTTATATACCTCAAAGTGGTGTTATGCAAATCAAATGAGAACGCTTTGTAAAGTACAGGTGCTCTAGAACTACAGATCTGATTTTCACTTGCCAGCCTATTTACTTTCTCCAGTCTGGAGTTCTTGGCCCACCCTGCCCCATTGTTGTTCAATATTAACATGATATTATTTCTGGTCTGAAATAAAAGAGAGTAACAAAAACACATATTTGAATTTTCAGACATACACACACACACACACACACACACACAGAGAGAAAACAACTGCTTCCTGTAGTGTCCTCCTTGAACAGAGAGGACAATGGTATAAATAGCCCATGTGTGTGTGTGCAAGAACAGGGATCCACAGCACAGTCCGACCCTTCCCAATGTCCACTGGGAAATTAGACCTTATCAGTGTCAAGCATCAATTCACAATCACCACAACAAAGTGGCAGAAGTTGCTAGAGTGACACGCTCTGCTGCTGATGCCAAGACTGTCACAAAGAAATGAAGAAGGACAATTATCCTGAGATTTAAGTCTGTGTAGACAGCCACTTTATATCATTTAGGACCAAAATTTCACATTGTTAGAGCTCCTCAATGACTGCCCCCAACTACTGTCATATTACTCCCTATAGCTCATATTACTTTTTACAGAGTAAACTGGATCTGAACTTGGAGTCTAAAGGGGGAGAAGGGTCACCACCAAATTACACTTGGTAAGTCTTGACAGCCTCAGGCAACCCGAGAAGCCAAGAGCTATAGTCCCCCGGGGTCCCCCTCAAAAATGACACATGTATCTCATGAAGTTATCCTATCAGGTAGCATTTGAAAATAAGTCTCACTTTAGAACACTGTCAGGTAATAATATTGAGTGGCTTCAGCAACTAAAGACATCAGCCTCTTGGAGATATGCTAATCTGCTTGTGTCTACGAGAAGGAAGGATGAACTGGCAGATAAAAGTCTGAGGCTGTCACTGCCTACAGGGAAGTGATGGGTGAACATCAAACTTCAATTCAGATGAACATCTCAATGCCTGGATAGGAATTTCATTGCCAAGATCAGTTGATCGGGAAGGATCCAAAGGAAAGGAAATAAACAATACATGCACCTCAGGGTGGTATGGAATTTTTATAAAGGGCAAATGGAAAAAATAGGTGCTGAATTCTACACATGATAAACTCTCAATAAACGTTAACAGCAAGAGGAAAGAAGCTTCCCAACAGTCAGTTATGAATTCTGGCCACAAGTTAGTGCAGTACACTGACAAATAATAATACCCCTGAGATGCATACGCTTACCAAGAAGGGAAAAACATTCAAATTTAAGCTAAATGCATATCCCAATATAATGTTTAATATTCAGGATAAATAAGGTCAGACTGTGAAAGTACTGTCATGGGGCAATACTTTTTGCTTATCAATAAGGCAAGAATTCTACCTAGAGACATTTCTTGAAAGTTTTTTTCTAATATTCAGTGGTTTGGTTGGTTCAAATTAAAATCTTAAGGAAATGTTTGCAAGTTAATTGGATTTTAATTTATCACATGACTCTGATGGGATCTTTTTGAGATTTTTAATTTTTAATTCTTAAAATTTCACTTCAAAACAGTATCTATGCAATGCCAGAATGGCTGCATATACAGAAAATTATGCCATCACAACAACCAAAATAAAAATGTTTGGGGTGTTTTTCTACTCTAGGCCCTATGTCCTGCATTTTAAACAAATTATGCCATCTGATCCTTACATTAACTATGTAAAGTTGGTGTTATTAATTCCACTTTATAAATAAGTGAACTGAGGCTTAGAATATCTAAATAATACAACCAGGTCATATAAATAGTAATGGATAGAGCAAGAATTTGAACTCAAAGAGTCTAAAACCAAAGTTTCCACTTTGAAGATGTATATCATGTCCCTTTTATTTAACTGTTTGTGATCAAATGTGGTCAGATTTTTTGTTGAGTTCTTACATTACTATAGGACACACATCAATTGGCCATGCAATATTATAGTGTACATCATACATTTCTTCAGACAAGCCATAATCCATCAAAATTGTTGATCAAACAGGTTCAAAAGCACACAATTTAGCAGAAACAACCTGGAGAGCTTAGTTATAAAACCAACCATGGTAAAAATTTTGAGCTATAGTATTATATATATTTTTTCTTTTTTTAACATCTTTATTGGAGTACAATTGCTTTACAATGGTGTGTTAGTTGCCACTGTATAACAAAGTGAATCAGCTATATGTATACATATATTCCCATATTGCCTCGTTCTTGTGTGTCCCTTCCACACTCCCTATCCCACCCCTCTACGTTGTCACAAAGCACCAAGCTGATCTCCCTGTGCTATACAGCTGCTTCCCACTAGCTATCTATTTTACATTTGGTAGTGTATATATGTCAAGGTCACTCTCTCACTTTATCCCAGTTTACCCTTCCCCCACCCTGTGTCCTCAAGGCCATTCTCTACATCTGCATCTTTATTCCTGTCTTGCCCCTATGTTCATCAGAACCATTCTCTTTTTTTTTAGATTCCATATATATGTGTTAGCATACTGTATTTGTTTTATTCTTTCTGACTTATTTCACTCTGTATGACAGTCTCTAGGTCCATCCATCTCATGACAAATAACTCAGTTTTGTTTCCTTTTATGGCTGAGTAATATTCCATTGTATATATGTGCCACATCTTCTTTATCCCTTCATCTGTCTATGGACACTTAGGTTGCTTCCATTTCCTGGTTATTGTAAATAGTGCTGCAATGAACATTGCGCTACATGTCTCTCTTTGAATTATGGTCTACGCTCAGTAGTGGGATTGCTGGGTCTTATGGTAGCTCTATTTTTAGTTTCTAAGGAACCTCCATACTGTTCTCCATAGTGGCTATATCAATTTACATTCCCACCAACAGTGCAAGAGGGTTCCCTTTTCTCCACACCCTCTCCAGCATGTATCGTTTGTAGATTTTTTGATGATGGCCATTCTGACTGGTGTGAGGTGATACCTCATTGTAGTTTTGATTTGCATTTCTCAAATGATTCGTGATGTTGAGCATCCTTTGACGTGTTTGTTGACAATACGTATATCTTCTTTGGAGAAATGTCTATTTAGGTCTTCTGCCCATTTTTGGATTGGGTTGTTTGTTTTTTTGTTATTGAGATGCATGAGCTGCTTGCATATATTGGAGATTAACCCTTTGTCAGTTGCTTCATTCGCAAATATTTTCTCCAATTCTGAGGGTTGTCTTTTCATTTTGTTTATGGTTTCCTTTGCTGTGTGAAAGCTTTTAAGTTCATTAGGTCCCATTTGTTTATTTTTGTTTTTATTTGCATTTGTTGAAGAGGTGGGTCAAAAAAGGGTCTTGCTGTGATTTATGTCATAGAGTGTTCTACCTATGCTTTCTTCTAAGACATTTATAGTGTCTGGCCTTACATTTAGGTCTTTAATCCATCTGGAGTTTATTTTTGTGTATGGTGTTAGGGAGTGTTCTAATTTCATTCTTTTACCTGTAGCTGTCCAGTTTTCCAAGAACCACTTATTGAAGGGGCTGTCTTTTCTCCATTGTATATTCTTGCCTCCTTCATCAAAGATTATGTGACCATATGTGTGTGGGTTTATCTCTGGGCTTTCTATCCTGTACAATTGATCTATATTTCTGTTTTTTGGCCAGTACCATATTGTCTTGATTACTGTAGCTTTGTAGTATAGTCGGAAGTCTGGGAGCCTGTTTACTCCAGCTCCGTTTTTCTTTCTCAAGATTGCTTTGGCTATTCGGGGTCTTTTGTGTTTCCATACAAATTGTTCTAGCTCCGAAAAATGCCATTAGTAGTTTGATAGGGATTGCATTGAATATGTAGATTGCTTTTGGTAGTGGAGTCATTTTCACAATGTTAATTCTTCCAATCTAAAATATGGTATATCTCTCCATCTATTTGTATCATCTTTAATTACTTTCCTCAGTGTCTTATAGTTTTCTGCATACAGGTCGTTTGACTCCTTAGGTAGGTTTATTCCTAGGTATTTTATTCTTTATGTTGCAGTGATAAATGGGAGTGTTTCCTTAATTTCTCTTTCAGATTTTTCATCATTAGTGTATAGGAATGCCAGAGATTTCTGTGCATTAATTTTGTATCCTGCTACTTTACCAAATTCATTGATTAGCTCTAGTAGTGTTCTGGTAGCATCTTTAGGATTCTCTATGTAGAGTGTCATGTCATCTGCAAACAGTGACAGTTTTACTTCTTCTTTTCTGAGTTGGAATCATTTTATTTCTTTTTCTTCTCTGATTGCTGTGGCTAAAACTTCCAAAACTATTTTGAAATAAAGAGTGAGAGTGGGCAACCTTGTCTTGTTCCTAATCTTAGTGGAAATGGTTTCAGCTTTTCATCATTAAGAAAAATGTTGGCTGTGGGTTTATCAAATATGGCCCTTATTATGTTGAAGTAAGTTCCCTCTATGCCTACTTTCTGGAGGGTTTTTATCATAAATATTTGATTTTTCTTGAAAGATTTTTCTGCATCTATTGAGATGATCATATGGTTTTTGTTTGTTTGTTTGTTTTGTGGTACACGGGCCTCTCACTGTTGTGGCCTCTCCTGTTGCGGAGCACAGGCTCCAGACGCGCAGGCTCAGCGGCCACGGCTCATGGGCCTAGCCACTCCATGGCATGTGGGATCTTCCCGGACTGGGGCACAAACCCATGTCCCCTTCATTGGCAGGCAGACTCTCAACCACTGTGCCACCAGGGAAGCCCAATTATGTGGTTTTTATCCTTCAGTTTGTTAATATAGTGTATCACATTGATTGATTTGTGTATATTGAAGAATCCTTGCATTCCTGTGATAATCCCCACTTAATCTTTATGTATATCCTTTTAATGTTCTGTTGGATTCTGTGTGCTATTGTTTTGTTGAGGATTTTTGCATCTATGTTCATCAGTGATATCGGCCTGTAGTTTTCTTTTTTTGTGACATCCTTGTCTGGTTTTCGTATCAGGGTGATATTCACCTCATAGAATTAGTTTGGGAGTGTTCCTCTCTCTGCTATATTTTGGAAGAGTATGAGAAGGATAGGTGTTAGCTCTTCTCTAAATGTTTGACAGAATTTGCCTGTGAATCCATCTGGTCCTGGGCTTTTGTTTGTTGGAAGATTTTTAGTCACAGTTTCAATTTCAGTGCTTGTGACTGGTCTGTTTATATTTTCTACTTCTTCCTGGTTCAGTCATGGAAGGTTGTGCTTTTCCAAGAATTTGTCCATTTCTACCAGGTTGTCCATTTTATTGGCATATAGTTGCTTGTAGTAATCTCTCATGATCTTTTGTGTTTCTGCATTGCCAGTTGTTACTACTCCTTTTTCATTTCTAATTCTGTTGATTTGAGTCTTCTGTTTTTTTTGTGTGTTTTGTTTGTTTGTTTGTTTGTTTGTTTTTGATGAGTCTGGCTAATGGTTTATCAATTTTGTTTATCTTCTCAAAGAACAAGCTTTTAGTTTTACTGATCTTTGCTATTGTTTCCTTCATTTAATTTTCATGTATTTCTGATCTGATCTTTATGATTTCTTTCTTTCTGCTAATTTTTGTATTTTTTTGTTCTTCTTTCTCTAATTGCTTTAGGTGCAAGGTTAGGTTGTTTATTGAGATGTTTCTTGTTTCTTGAGGTAGGATTGTATTGCTATAAACTTCCCTCTTGGAACTGTTTTTGCTGCATCCTATGGGTTTGGGGTCATCGTGTTTTCATTGTCATTTGTTTCTAGGTATATTTTGATTTCCTCTTTGATTTCTTTAGTGATCTCTTCATTATTTAGTAGAATATTGTTTAGCGTCCATGAGTTTTATTTTTTACAGTTTTTTTTTTCCTGTAATTGATATCTAGTCTCATAGCATTGTGGTTGGAAATGATACTTGATACAATTTTCTTAGATTTATCAAGGCTTGATTTGTGATCCAAGATTTGATCTATCCTGGAGAATATTCAGTGAGTACTTGAGCAGAAATTGGATTCTGTTGTTTCTGGATTCAATGTACTATAAATATCAATTAAGTCCATATTGTTTAATGTGTCTTTTAAAGCTTTTGTTTCCATATTTATGTTCATTTTGGATGATCTGTCCATTGGTGAAAGTGGAGTGTTAAAGTTCCCTACTATGATTGTGTTACTGTCAATTTCCCTTTTTATGGCTATTAGCATTTGCCTTATGAATCGAGGTGCTCCTATGTTGGCTGCATACATATTTACAATTGTAATATCTTCTTATTGGATTGATCCCTTGATAAGTATGTAGTGTCCTTCTTTGTCTCTTGTAATTGTCTTTATTTTAAAGTCTATTTTTTTCTGATATGAGAATTGCTACTCCAGCTTTCTTTTGTTTCCATTTGCATGGAATATCTTTTCCATCCCCTCACTCTCTGTCTGTATGTGTCCCTTGGCCTGAAGTAGGTCTCTTGTAGACAGCATATATACGTGTCTTGTTTTTGTATCCATTCAGCCAGTCTATGTCTTTTGGTTGGAGCATTTAACCCATTTACATTTAAGGTAATTATCGATATGTATGTTCCTATTATCATTTTCTTAATTGTTTTTTGTTTGTTATTGTAAATATCTTCCTTCTCTTGTTTTTCCTGCCTAGAGAAGTCCCTTTAGTATTTGTTGTAAAGCTGGTTTGGTGGTGCTGAATTCTCTTTGCTTTTGCTTGTCTGTATGGGTTTTAATTTCTCCCTCAAATCTGAATGAGATCCTTGCTGGGTAGAGTAATCTTGGTTGTAGATGTTTCCCTTTCATCACTTTAAATATGTCCTGCCACTCCCTTTTGGCTTGCAGAGTTTGTGCTGAGAGATCAGCTATTAAAATTATGGGGATTCCCTTTTATGGTATTTGTTTTTCCCTTGCTGCTTTTAATATTTTTTCTTTGTATTTAATTTTTGACAGTTTGATTAATATGTTTCTTGGTGTATTTCTCTTTGGATTTATCCTATATGAGACTCTCTGTGCTTGCTGGACTTGATTAGGTATTTCCTTTCCCATATTAGGGAATTTTTCAACTATAATCTCTTCAAATATTTTTTCAGTCCCTTTCTTTTTCTCTCTTTTCTGGGACCCCTATAATTAGAATGTTGGTGTGTTTAATGTTGTCCCAAAAGTCTCTGAAACTGTCCTCAATTATTTTCATTCTTTTTTCTTTATTCTTCTCTGTTTTAGTTATTTCCAATATTTTGTCTTCTAGGTCACTTGTCTGTTCTTCTACCTCAGTTATTCTGCTATTGATTCTTTCTAGAGAATTTTTGATTTCATTTATTGTGTTGTTCATCACTATTTGCTGCTCTTTAGTTTTTCCGGGTCCTTGTTAAACATTTCTTGTATTTTCTCCATTCTATTTCCAAAAGTTTGTATCATCTTTACTATCATTACTCTGAATTCTTTTTCAGGTAGACTGCCTATTTCCTCTTCATTTCTTTGGTCTGGTGGGTTTTTACTTTGCTCCTTCATCTGTTGCATGTTTCTCTGGCTTCTCATTTTTCTTAACTTACTGTGTTTGTCTTCTCCTTTTCACAGGCTGCTGGTTCATAGTTCCCATTGTTTTTAGTGTCTGCCCCCAGTGGGGAAGGTTGGTTCTGTGGTTTTTGTAAGCTTCCTTGTGGAGGTGACTGGTGCCTGTGTTCTGGTGGATGAGGCTGAATCTTGTCTTTCTGGTGGGCAGGACCACGTTAAGTGTTGTGTTTTGGGGTGTCTGTGAATGTAGTACGATTTTAGGCAGCTTCTCTGCTAATGGGTGAGAATGTGTTCCTGTCTTTCTAGTTGTTTGGCATGGGGTGTCTAGCACTGGAGCTTGCTGGTCTTTGAGTGGAGCTGGGTCTTAGCTTTGAGACAGAGATCTCTGGGAGAGCTCTCATTGACTGATATTATGTGGGGCTGGGAGCTCTCTGGTGGTCCAATGTCCTGAACTTGGCTCTCCCACCACAGAGGCCCAAGGCTGACACCTGGCTGGAACACCAAGCCCCTGTCAGCCACACAGAAGTTTTGTCCTGTTGGTCATACGTAGATCTTCACTCCCTGCCAGACAGGATCTTAAAAGCTTTTCAGTATTTATATATATATATATAATATATTCAGTATTATATATATATTATATATATTATAATATATAATTATATATATATTATTATTATTATATTACTTTCTTAACTTGGAATGGGAGAACAAAATGCATTTCACTGAAGAATTGCAGCTATGTGAAGAAAGGGCATCCCCTAGACCTACCACTCACAGGAAATGTTTATTCTATGTATTTCTTAATTTTCCCAAGGCAGTTCTAATTCCCTGTAGTGTGTCATTTTGCCCTTATTTTTGAATCCCCACATTTTATTTGCAAAATATAACCACTCTATTCTTAAGAGTACTGCTGTTCATTAATTAAGAAGTTAAATATGGCTGTTTTTACATATAGATATTAAATAATGTATATATATATGTGCATATGCATATTGAAGATAGACATGTCTACTATTTTAGCTATCTACTGATTTCTATCATAAAACTAAGCATGAATTTCTGGGGAAGTAAATAAAACATAACTCTAAGATATAATATAATCATCTTTAAGAATGTGGCAAATACTTTAACATCATGCATTGAAAAAATTCAATGTTATAATAAAATGCTAAAAGATACTAGAAATATGTCATAAAATGCAAATGTAAAATTAGTTAGTATTATTTTTTTATGTATGGGAAAATATACTGAACATCCACTGGGATAAAAAGATAGACATGCCTGAGAGAAAAGAACACACCAGAGTGTAAAGTTCTCCAGCATTCAAAGACCTTTGGTTCCAACATTCTTCTACAGGATGACATGTCACTGTCTTCCTTCCTCAAATCCTGTGGCCAGCACTTCATGGAAGTTGCTGCCTTTAAGAGATTATGTAGATTGACCTGAACTTATAAGGAGAGGGTCATTCTCTCCCTGTCTCCCTCCCTCTCTCCCTCTGTACACAAACAAACAGATGCACATGCACATATTCACATACCTGTAAAGGTTAAAAAAGTGAACACTTCTTTGTTTTGATATAAAAACAATGTATGTTCACAGTAAACAATCTGAAAATGTAGAAAACAATAGAAAGAAGCATCAAACATAATCCATAACCTAAAAGCCAAAGAAATTAATTGGTAAATCTTTGCTCTCAATCTCTGTATGTATTTGAATAGAAATAATTACATATTTATATCATGATAATTTTGTCATATTATATGATTTTAAATCCTTTTCTGATGTATTTAATAGAATTTTGAATGCCTATGATAGAATGAAGAAAGGGATTTATTTATTTGTTTGTTTATTCATTTATTGTAGGAAGGATATGATTGTTTCCAGACAAAGATTTAAGGACCCAAGGAGGAAAGAGTAATAGAACATTCCAGTGTTTCACAGAAGAGATGCTGTCAAAGACAGAACTTTTTTTTTTTAAACATTTTTATTAGAGTATAATTGCTTTACAATGGTGTGTTAGTTTCTGCTTTATAACAAAGTGAATCAGTAATACATATACATATGTTCCCATATCTCTTACCTCTTGCATCTCCCTCCCTCCAACTCTCCCTATTCACACCCCTAGGTGGTCACAAAGCACCAAGATGATCTCCCTGGGCTATGTGGCTGCTTCCCACTAGCAATCTATTTTACTTTTGGTAGTGTATATACGTCCATGCCACTCTCTCACTTTTTCACAGCTTACCCTTCCCCTCCCCATATCCTCAAGTCCATTCTCTAGTAGGTCTGTGTATTTATTCCTTTCTTACCCCAAGTTCTTCATGACCGCTTTTTTGTTTATTTTGTTTTGTTCTTTTGTTAGATTCCATATATATGTGTGTGTGTGTGTGTGTGTGTGTGTGTGTGTGTGTGTGTTAGCATACGGTATTTGTTTTTCTCCTTCTGACTTACTTCACTCTGTATGACAGACTCTAGGTCCATCCATCTCACTACAAATAACTCAATCTCATTTCCTTTTATGGCTGAGTAATATTCCACTGTATATATGTGCCACAGCTTCTTTATCCATTCTTCCAATGATGGACACTTAGGTTGCTTCCATGTCCTGGCTATTGTAAATAGAGCTGCAATGAACATTTTGGTACATGACTCTTTTTGAATTTTGGTTTTCTCAGGGTATATGCCCAGTAGTGGGATTGCTGGTTCATATGGTAGTTCTATTTGTAATTTTTTAAGGAACCTCCATGTTGTTATCCATAGTGGCTGTATCAATTTACATTCTCACCAACAGTGCAAGAGTGTTCCCTTTTCTCCACACCCTCTCCAGCATTTATTGTTTCTAGATTTTCTAATGATGGTCTTTCTGACCGGTGTGAGATGATATCTCATTGTAGTTTTGATTTGCATTTCTCTAATGATTAATGATGCTGAGCATTCTTTCTTGTGTTTGTTGGCAATCTGTATATCTTCTTGGAGAAATGTCTATTTAGGTCTTCTGCCCATTTTTGGATATGCTTTCTTGTTTTCTTGTTATTGAGCTGCATGAGCTGCTTGTAAATTTTGGAGATTAATCATTTGTTGCTTCATTTGCAAATTTTTTTTTTCCATTCTGAGAGTTGTCTTTTTGTCTTGTTTATGGTTTCCTTTGCTGTGCATAAGCTTTTAAGTTTCATTAGGTCCCATTTGTTTATTTTTGTTTTTATTTCCATTTCACTAGGAGGTAGGTCAAAAAGGATCTTGCTGTGATTTATGTCATAGATTGTTCTGCTTATGTTTTCCTCCAAGAATTTCACAGTTTCTGGCCTTACATTTAGGTCTTTAATCAATTTTGAGCTTATTTTTTTGTATGGTGTTAGGGAGTGTTCTAATCTCCTACTTTTACATGCACCTGTCCAGTTTTCCCAGCACCACTTATTGAAGAGGCTGTCTTTTCTCTACTGTATATTCTTCTTCCTTTATCAAAGATAAGGTCACCATATGTGCATGGGTTTATCTCTGGGGATTCTATCTTGTTCCATTGATCTATATTTCTGTTTTTGTGCCAATACCATACTCTCTTGATTATTGTAGCTTTGTAGAATAGTCTGAAGTCAGGGAGCCTGATTCCTCCAGCTCCATATTTCTTTCTCAAGATTGCTTTCGTTATTTGGGGTCTTTTGTTTCCATACAGAATGTGAATTTTTTTGTTCTAGTCCTGTGAAAACTGCCAGTGGTAGCTTGATAAGGATTGCATTGAATCTGTAATTGCTTTGGGTAGTAGAGTCGTTTTCACAATGTAGACTCTTCCAATCCAAGAACATGGTATATTTCTCCATCTATTTGTATCATCTTTAATTTCTTTCATCAGTGTCTTATAATTTTCTTCATACAGGTCTTCTGTCTCCTTAGGTAGGTTTATTCCTAGATATTTTATTCTTTATGTTGTAATGGTAAATGGGAGTGTTTTCTTGATTTCACTTTCAGATTTTTCATCATTAGTGTATAGGAATGCCAGAGATTTCTGTGCATTAATTTTGTATCCTGCTACTTTACCAAATTCATTGATTAGCTCTAGTAGTTTTCTGGTAGCATCTTTAGGATTCTCTATGTATAGTATCATGTCATGTGCAAACAGTGACAGCTTTACTTCTTCTTTTCTGATTTGGATTCCTTTTATTTCCTTTTCTTCTCTGATTGCTGTGGCTAAAACTTCCAAAACTATGTTGAATAAGAGTGGTGAGAGTGGGCAACTTTGTCTTGTTCCTGATCTTAGTGGAAATGCTTTCAGTTTTTCACCATTGAGGACGATGTTGGCTGTGGGTTTGTCATATAGGGCCTTTATTATGTTGAGGAAAGTTCCCTCTATGCCTACTTTATGAATGGTTTTTATCATAAATCGGTGTTGAATTTTGTCAAAAGTTTCTCTGCATCTATTGAGATGATCATATGTTTTTTCTCCTTCAATTTGTTAATATGGTGTATCACATTGATTGATTTGCGTATATTGAAGAATCCTTGCATTCCTAGAATAAACCTCACTTGATCGTGGTGTATGATCTTTTCAATGTGCTGTTGGATTCTGTTTGCTAATATTTTGTTGAGGATTTTTGCATCTATGTTCATCAGTGATATTGGCCTGTAGTTTTCTTTCTGTGTGACATCTTTGTCTTGTTTTGGTATCAGGGTGATGGTGGCCTTGTAGAATGAGATTGGGAATGTTCCTCCCTCTGCTATATTTTGAAAGAGTTTGAGAAGGATAGGTGTTAGCTCTTCTCTAAATGTTTGGTAGAATTCGCCTATGAAGCCATCTGGTCCTGGGCTTTTGTTTGTTGGAAGATTTTTAATCACAGTTTCAATTTCAGTGTTTGTGATTGGTCTGTTCATATTTTTCATTTCTTCCTGGTTCAGTCTTGGCAGGTTGGGCATTTCTCAGAATTTGTCCATTTCTTCCAAGTTGTTCATTTTATTGGCATATAGTTGCTTGTAGTAATCTCTCATGATCTTTTGTATTTCTGCAGTGTCAGTTGTTACTTCTTTTTCATTTCTAATTCTATTGACTTGGGTCTTCTCCCTTTTTTTCTTGATGAGTCTGGCTAATGGTATATTAATTTTATTTATCTTCTGAAAGAACTAGCTTTTAGTTTTATTGATCTTTGCTATCAATTCCTTCATTTTTTTTTCATTTCTTTCTGATCTGATCTTTATGATTTCTTTCCTTCTGCTAACTCTGGGTGTTTTTTTGTTCTTCTTTCTCTAATTTCTTTACGTGCAGGCTTAGGTTGTTTATTTGAGATGATTCCTGTTTCTTAAGGTAGATTGTATTGCTATAAGCTTCCCTCTTAGAACTGCTTTTGCTGCATCCCATAGGTTTTGGGTCATCATGTCCCCATTACCATTTGTTTCTAGGTGTATTTTGATTTCCTCTTTGATTTCTTCAGTGATCACTTCGTTATTAAGTAGCATATAGTTTAGCCTTCATGAGTTTGTGTTTTTTACAGATTTTTCCTGTAATTGATATCTAGTGTCATAGTGTTGTGCTTGGAGAAGATATTTGGTATGATTTCAAGTTTCTTAAATTTACCAAGGCTTGATTTGTGACCCAAGATATGATATAACCTGGAGAATGTTCCATGAGCACTTGAGAAGAAAATGTATTCTGTTGTTTTTAGATGAAATGTCCTATAAATATCAATCAGGTCCATCTTGTTTAATGTATCATTTGAAGCTTGTGTTTCCTTATTTATTTTCATTTTGGATGATATACCCATTTGTGAAAGTGGGGTATTGAAGTCCCTACTATGAATGTGTTACTGTCGATTTCCCCTTTTATGGCTGTTAGTATTTGCCTCATGTATTGAGGTGCTCCTATGTTGGGTGCATGAATGTTTACAATTTTTATATCTTCTCTTGGATTGATCCCTTTATCATTATGTAGTGTCCTTTTTGTCTCTTGTAATAGTCTTTATTTTAAAGTCTATTTTGTCTGATATGAGAATTGCTACTCCAGCTGTCTTCTGAACTCCATTTGCATGGAATGTCTTCTTCCATCCCCTCACTTTCACTTTGTATGTGTCCCTAGGTCTGAAGTGGGTCTCTTGTAGACAGCATATATATGGGTTTTGTTTTTGTATCCCTTCAGCCAGTCTGTGTCTTTTGGTGGGAGCATTTAATCCATTTCCATTTAATGTAATTATAGATATGTATGTTCCTCTTCCCATTTTCTTAATTGTTTTGGGTTTGTTATTGTAGGCCTTTCCTTCTCTTGTGTTTCTTGCCTAGAGAAGATCCTTCAGCATTTGTTGTAAAGCTGGTTTGGTGGTGCTGAACTCTCTCAGCTTTTGCTTGTCTGTAAAGGCTTTAATTTCTCCATGAAATCTGAATGAGATCCGTGCTGGGTAGAGTAATCTTGTAATCTTGTTTGTAGGTTTTTCTCCTTCATCACATTAAATATGTCCTGCCACTCCCTTCTGGCTTGCAGAATTTCTGCTGAAAGATCAGCTGTTAACCTTATGGGGATTCCCTTGTGTGTTATTTGTTGTTTTTCTCTTGGTGTTTTTCATATGTTTTCTTTGTATTTAATTTTTGATAGTTTGATTAATATGTGTCTTGGCATTTTTCTCCTTAGATTAATCCTGTATGGTACTCTCTGTGCTTCCTGAACTTGATTAACTATTTCCTTTCCCATATTAGGGAAGTTTTCAACTATAATCTCTTCAAATATTTTCTCAGTCCCTTTCTTTTTCTCTTCTTCTTCTGGATTCCCTATAATTCGAATATTGGTGTGTTTAATGTGTCCCAGAGGTCTCTGAAACTGTCTTCAGTTCTTTTCATTCTTTTTTCTTTATTCTGCTCTGCAGTAGTTGTTTCCACCATTTTATCTTCCAGGTCACTTATCCGTTCTTCTGCCTCAGTTATTCTGCTATTGATCCCTTCTAGAGTATTTTCAATTTCATTTATTGTGTTGTTCATCGTTGCTTGTTTCCTCTTTAGTTCTTCTAGGTCCTTGTTAAATGTTTCTTGCATTTTCTCTATTCTATTTCCAAGATTTTGGATCATGTTTACTATCATTTTTCTGAATTCTTTTTCAGGTAGACTGCCTATTTCCTCTTCATTTGTTAGGTCTGGTGGGTTTTTACCTTGCTTCTTCATCTGTTGTGTGTTTTCTGTGTTTTCATTTTGCTTATCTTACTGTGTTTGGGGTCTCCTTTTTGCAGGCTGCAGGTTTGTAGTTCCTGTTGTTTGTCTTGTCTGTCCCCAGTAGCTAAAGTTGGTTCAGTGGGTTGTGTAGGCTTCCTGGTTGAGGGGAGTAGTGCCTGTGTTCTTGTGGGTGAGGCTGGATCTTGTCTTTCTGGTGGGCAGGTCCACGTCTGGTGGTGTATTTTGGGGTGTCTGTGGCCTTATTATGATTTTAGGTAGCCTCTCTGATAATGGGTGGGTTGTGTTCCTGTCTTGCTGGTTGTTTGGCATAGAGTGTACAGCCCTGTAGCTTGCTGGTCATTGAGTGAAACTGGGTCTTGGTGTTGAGATGGAGATTTCTGGGAGATTTTCACTGTTTTATATTTCGTGGAGCTGGGAGGTCTCTTGTGGACCAGTGTCCTGAAGTTGGCTCTCCCACCTCAGAGGCACAGCACTGACTTCTGGCTGGAGCACCATGAACCTTTCATCCACACAGCTCAGAATAAAAGGGAGAAAAAGTAGAAGGAAGAAAGAAAGAAAGAAAGAAAGAAAGAAAGAAAGAAAGAAAGAAAGAAAGAAAGAA
>NW_021703765.1:32585403-32831811 GCF_005190385.1 Monodon monoceros
GAAAGAAAGAAAGAAAGAAAGAAAGAAAGAAAGAAAGAAAGAAAGAAGGAAAGAAAGAAGGAAGGAAAGAAAGAGGATAAAATAAAATAAAATAAAGATAAAATAAAGTAATTAAAATAAAAAAATAATTATTAAGAAAAAAAATTCTTTTTAAGTAAACAAAACAAAAACGGATGGACAGAACCCTATGACAAATGGTGAAAGCAAAGCTATACAGACAAAATCTCACACAGAAGCATACACATACACACTCACAGAAAGTGGAAAAGAGGTAAAAATAATATATCTTGCTCTCAAAGTCCACCTACTCAATTTGGGATGACTCGTTGTCTATTCAGGTATTCCACAGATGCAGGGTACATCAAGTTGATTGTGAAGATTTAATCCACTGCTCCTGAGGCTGCTGGGAGAAATTTCCCTTTCTCTTCTTTGTTCCTACAGCTCCCGGGATTCAGCTTTGGATTTGGCCCCACTTCTGCATGTAGGTCGCCTGAGGGCATCTCTTCTTCGCTCAGACAGGACGAGGTTAAAGGAGTAGCTGATTCGGGGGCTCTGGCTCACTCACGCCTTGGGGAGGGAGTGGTACGGATGCAGGGTGAGCCTGCTGCGGCAGAGGCCGACGTGACATTGCACCAACCTGAGGCGTGCTGTGCGTTCTCCCGGGGAAGTTGTCCCTGGATCCTGGGACCCTGGCTGTGGCGGGCTGAACAGACTCCCGGGAGGAGAGGTGTGGAAAGTGACCTGTTCTTGCACACAGGTTCCTTGGTGGCTGCAGCAGTAGCCTTAGCGTCTCAAGCCCATCTCTGTGGTCCGTGCTGATAGCCGTGGCTCGCACCCGTCTTTGGAGCTCTTTTAAGCAGCTGTCTTAATCCCCATTCCTCTCACACCAGGAAACAAAGAGGTAAGAAAAAGTCTCTTGCCTCTTCATCAGGTCCAGACTTTTTCTCTGACTCCCTCCAGGCTAGCCGTGGTTCACTAACCCCTTCAGGCTATGTTCACGCCTGTGATCGGGATGAAGCCCGAGCCTCAGCTCCCAGCCCCTCCCGTCCCAGCAGGTGAGCAGACAAGCCTCTCGGGCTGCTGTGTTCCGGTCGGCACCGATCCTCTGTGCCGGAATCTCTCCACTTTGCCCTCCGCACCCCTGTTGCTGTGCTCTCCTCTGCAGCTATGAAGCTTCCCCCCTCCGCCCCCCGCAGTCTCCACCCGCGAAGGGGCTTCCTAGTGTGTGGAAACCTTTCCTCCTTCACAGTTCCCTCCTACTGGTGCAGGTCCCATCCCTATTCTTTTGTCTCTGTTTTTTCTTTTTTCTTTTGCCCTACCCAGATACGTGGGGAGTTTCTTGCCTTTTGGGAGGTCTGAGGTCTTCTGCCAGCATTCAGTGGGTGTTCTATAGGAGCAATTCCACGTGTAGATGTATTTCTGATGTATCTGTGGGGGGAAAGGTTATCTCCATGTCTTACTCTTCCACCAACTTCATCAACTCCCCTCAAAGACAGAACATTTAAGAAAGGGAGTTAGGAGCTCTGAACTTGGCCAGCCAGGAAATCATTTGCTAGAAGAATCAAAATTTTATATGTACCAAGGAGCTCTGATTAAAGTTAAAGAATGTTCAAATTATCAGAGGGAGAAAGAACCCACGTGTGAGAGAAAAACTAACAATAAACAACCCAACTATATATATTTGGTTATCAATAGAATCATAATACAATAATAGTTATTTTACTTTTATTTTATTTATTTATTTTTGTCTGTGTTGTGTGTTTGTTGCTGCACATGGGCTTTCTCTAATTGTGGCAAGTGAGGGCTACTCTTTGTTGCAGTGTGAAGGCTTATCATTGTGGTGGCCTCTCTTGTTGTATAGCATGGGCTCTAGGTGCATGGGCTTCAGTAGTTGCAGCACACGGACTCAGTAGTTGTGGCTCGTGGGCTGTAGAGCACAGATTCAGTAGTTGTGGTGCATGGGCTTAGTTGCTCCACAGCATGTGGGATCTTCCAAGACCAGGGCTCGAACCCATGTCCCCTGCATTGGCAGGCAGATTCTCAACCACTGGACCACCAGGGAAGACCCTAATGCAGTAATGTTTAAATTAGTTAAGTTTCACATAGGAGTTTCCTCTATTGTGTGATTGGACTTATATATGTAAATCAGTATCTCCTTGGTAATTTAGATATGTCATTTCAAATGCAATAGTTTCCATTTTTTAAGAAAATACTCAATTTATTAATATGTCTTTTATGCTCCTTTTAGTTCCCAAACAAAAATCAGAATGTTACTTGTGACAATAGTTGTTTGCCCCAAGAAATTTAAAATAAAGGAAGTAAAATTGGCCTCCAGGTCCTAAACTATGAAATAAATACATAATGCACAATCAATGTACAGACATATTAAAGAATTAGAATAAGTCCAGAGGTAGTATGCCAGAATCATAGACTGATGCAGATTAATTTATCCAGAAAAAAAAATGGTAAGAAGTGGTCAGCAATACAGCCTTAGGTAAAGTAGGGGTAAACTAGAAATCTTTGTCTAAATTCACCGCTGAGGTGGAGGGTACCCTGTTTCAGCAGTGTGACCTACTCTTCCTCATGTTAGGAATATTGACGCTTTCCATTACCCTGTTCACTAATATAATTTCTTATTATAATTTGACTTCCCAAGCAGTACTGCTATAATCAGAGCTTGAGGTACTCAGAATACATATTCATCCAGGCTGTTTGGCAATTATTTTATTGTCAATTTTTATATTGACAGATTAGAGAGTATGAATGTGCACACTTGTATCTGTTCTTTTCAATGCCAAGGGCCATACCTTACAGAAGGCTGATTTTATTAGTTATATACATCTTGTCTAAAAATACATGATGTGTGATCCATGACTTCTCTTGGCCACTCAGGAGTTGACATCTCTGTGGCAACAGCATAACCTTCCTGCAGCCCTCCATCTGCAAGTCCATACAGATAGATTTGCATACCACTGTGCTCAGCTCAGCCTAGGCTCAGTGATTGGGGTGATAAAATAATAGGAAGGATGATAAAAGTGAATTCAGCTGAGACTGGAATCTCAAAGGATAGCAGTCATGTGTAAAGAATGAACCAAAGGGAATTCCCTAATGGTTCAGTAGTTAGGATTCTGTGCTTTCACTGCCAAGGATGCAGGTTCAATCCCTGGTCGGGGAACGAAGATCCCATAAGCCACAGGGCATGGCCAAAAAGAAAAAAAGATAAATGAACCAAAGCTTAGAAAGATAAGCAAGATTACACACATGCAACCAGGACATATAGGATTAATGCCCACTCATATTGCACAAGCAGAGAATAAAGAAAATGAAAAGAAATTGTGCTTCTGTTTGAGAGGCAAGGAAGGAAATGTCTAACATACCCATATCTTTGCAATTTAGGGCAAATATTAATGATCATTTTGGGCAGAAAGGACACTTGTGATGAGAGTGTCTTAAGGCAAAAATTTCCATGAATGCCCTGATTTTCAAAGACCTTTTTGAACCTTCTAATTAGATGATGCTTCATTATGTTCAACATGTCTTTTTGTATAATTTAATTGAGTAGAATATGTGGATCCTAATTCATTAATAGCATTCCTCTGGCAATTTCATATCCTACTATTATTCAAGCAAAATGCAATTTTTAACCAGCAAAATTCTTAGATAATTTACCAATATCCATTTCTCTATAAAACCTATTTCCATGTAATGATATTTGTCCTGCTCTATAGTATGAGGCTTTGCTAACCTCATATGTCATCATTTAACAAGTATTTATTTAACACTTGCTATGAGCTTGGATAGGGTCACCCTGATTTACAATTCCTGGGGCACCATCAGCACCTCAGAAGAACACCTTAGATTTGTACAGTGTGAAAGCTTCATGACCCTTTGTGGTAGCCAGTACGTATGCTCTGCTGAAAGCTCTGGACTTTGACAAATGACTGGGAGGCCTGAATCCTGTCCAAGAGATTGTAGCTCTCAAATCTCCAGGATGCCTACTAAATATAAAATAATGAACAAGGACCCCCTGTATAGCACAGGGAACTATATCAATACCTTGTAATAACCTATAGTAGAAAATTCATCTAAAAAATAATATGTATGCCTATATATGTATATATACATATTATATAAAAGCTGGATCACTTTGCTATACACCTGAAACTAACACAAAATCGTAAACCGACTATATTTCAATAAAAAAATTTAAAACCTCCATGATAGGTTAGGATAATGACCTGAATGTATCCTCCCAAAATTCATGTGTCGATATCCTAATCCCCAACATGATGGTCTTAGAAGATGGAACCTTTGGGAGGTAACTAGGTCATGGTGGCAGAACATTCATGAATAAGATTAGTACCCTAATTAAGGAGATCCCAGAGAGCTCTCTTACCCCTCCCACCACGTGAGGACATAGTGAAAAGATGGTCATATATAAATTAGGAAGTGAACTCTCGTCAGAAACAGAATGTGCCACCGCCTTGCTCTTGAACTTCCCAGCTTCCAGAACTGTGAGAAATAAATTTCTTTTGTTTATAAGCCACCCAATCTATGATGTTTTCATTATAGTCATCTGAACTAGGACAGTTCTTTTGAAAGGGTCACTGTTGAATGTCTGACTGGAGCGTGAAGGAGGTAACACCACCTGTCTCTATGTTATCTAAAGACCACCTTCCTCAAGGACCTATAATACACCAAGAACTTTGTAACTGTCATAGGAATGTCCTGCATTTCTTGAGTTGTAAGTGGCACAGCTTTTTGGTGGGAAAAAATTTGACCTCTAACAATAATTGGAGTTCAGATATACCCAGGCTTGTCTGATGAATTGGACACTAAAGGAAACTGGATTGGAGTAAAAGACAATGCTGATTCTGTGTAAAAGTATGAGTGAAGGAGAAATTGGCTGAGACTTAGTGGCAGCAGTCTGCCCAGGGAGAACTGGAGGGGCAGTCCTAGAAATCCTTACAGGAGGCAGGGACAGGTGACAATCCTTTTGGGAGGAGAGGCTAGGTTGTGACTTCTGAGCAACAGAGTTTACTTATCAAGGGCACTGCTTTTACTCAGAATAAATGTTTTTTATCAGGTGTGCTTTGTCAGAACAGAGATTGAGATTATGTCTAGGATATTCCTCCTCTCTCTTCTTAACCCTGGTTTTGGTATCACTAGAAAAAGAAGGATGCATTCTTAGGATGGAACTGAGGCAGCCTAAAACCCACACAATTATCTGAGGCCTAGAGTCCACTGAGTCACACATTTGTACCAGTCCTGGGCCTGCTAATTCTCAGGCGTTTTGTTCTCTTTTATGTTTCAGTAATGGCACTTCCTCTCTTCCTTGCTCCAGCCTATGGGCAATAGCCTTTTTCTGGCATAACTAATCTCTGGATTGCTTTACCAGTTCCACTTGGCTTCTCAGATTTGCTCTTACTTGTGTAATAAATTCCCTGAATTAAATTCTCTCTTTTATAAATACTAAGGAATTTCTGCTTCTCTGCTTAGATGCTAACTTGATGCTATTTGAGACTGATACTACCTTTTCTAGAGGCAAGTAGAGCCTCAGTATCCTAAGACTTAGGGTGTTACTATATATTCAACAACTCAGATGGCAAATGAAACCTGGGCCATCCTGGATGTAGCATTATTTAATTCAGAGCAAGGGAGATTTATAATTCCCTTAAGTAGATATGCTAGATCTTTTAATATGTTGAGAACTTGGTATACTGCCAAGTCAGGACCTTCAGTGCTATTATTTTTTGTTGTTGCTTATTTGTTTTTGGCTCTCACTCTTTCTGGGTTTTCAAGTTTTGAAAAGTGAAGACAATCTTGAGAGATTTTGAAAACTAATGAAAATTCCATTTCAGTATCCACAGTTTTTGTTTATGATGGTGATTAAAACAATATATGGTTATTTTTTCATGAAAACATGGGAATTTGATGTAATCTGCAGTTAGATTATAAAGACACAATATGTTGCCAGAGACTAATAGATACTGTATGTACAAAAGTGCAAAGTGTTCTGTTATGGTAGAGGCACCTCCAATAATAAACATACTTGAATACATTCCACTAAAACTTACATAGATTTAATTCAAACCATTGTTAGAAAGAAACTAAGATTTGTTCTGTTAATTATGGGGATATCCATCTCAAAGTAACTGGAAACTTTGAATCTGTTTGTCTGTTTTCTCTTTTCCTTGAATTTTTTTAAACATCAAAAGCATCCTTCAAGAGTTACAACATTAGTAATTGACTTTTCACTGGGGAAAGGTGTCTTGAACAGCTCAATTTTATGATCTTTCTACAACATTAAAAAAATCAAGTATGTAGCTTCAAAGGCCACGTTATCGATGGGCAAAGCTCTCAAATTTTTGAGGTTCAGTTCAGTGAAGTATCCACATGCTAGAATAACCTTTAAGTTTTCTGAATATGTTGCAACTGTAAATTGAATCTAAAGATATCCTCAGTATATTCTTTATTTTGAAACTTGTCTAGTCCTAGACTCTCTTCTTCAAGTCTAAAGAGTAGAAAAGTATTACTCTCTATCCTCCTACTCCACTCACTAGGTTCCTTGGAGGTCATGCTAAACAATTTAAACCAAGTATTACTACGTTGGATGTTTAGGAATACGATCCATGGTGTTATACCTAGATGGATAGCTGTTCAGAGAAGCAGGCAGGAGGAAAACTAAGTCTGAATATAAAATAAGACCCAAATACATGCTTATTAATTAAATACCATGTTCTAGGAGATAGAAGAAAAAGAAGAACAGTAGGGAAGGTGATAGCAATTTAGTAAGAAAAAGATTAGCAAATGAGTTGTTTTTGCTGTAATGTGCATTGCATTATATATATATATATATATATATATATTTAACATCCTTACTGGAGTATAATTGCTTTACAATGGTGTGTTAGTTTCTGCTTTACAACAAAATGAATCAGTTATATATATACACATGTTCCCATATCTCTTCCCTCTTGCGTCTCCCTCCCTCCCACCCTCCCTATCCCACCCCTCCAGGTGGTCACAAAGCACCGAGCTGATCTCCCTGTGCTATGCGGCTGCTTCCCACTAGCTATCTACCTTAAGTTTGGTAGTGTATATATGTCCATGCCTCTCTCTCGCTTTGTCACAGCTTACCCTTCCCCCTCCCCATATCCTCAAGTCCATTCTCTAGTAGGTCTGTGTCTTTATTCCTGTCTAACCCCTAGGTAGCAAACTGTAGACAAATACTTTAGAAGGGAAAATGAATCTGAAACAACTCTTAGATTCCTATTTCTTAAAAAATGTAAAACTTTTTTAATAAAATGAAGACAATAATATACAAGAAGTTTGTTCAATAAAACATAAAGATTATAGATTTTGCGATCAGTTCTTCTGATCTTGTTTGTAAAAAATCATTTTTGAATCTTTAGGGACTATTAGATATCTGACAAATCATTGGAAAGAAAACACACTCTGTCTTAGAGAAGTACAGTTTTTATAAATTTTCATATAAAGCAAGATTGCATCTGGTGATTTAAAAATAACAGGTGCTTACATCAAAACTCTCAAATCTATATTTCAAAATTCTGTTTTAAAGGTAAGAATATGTCTCAAAATTTTGGGGGGTAAAAGCAAGTGATCTACTTTGGCAAATAGAATGGCAAGTGTAGAGTGTATTCTTTTAAGATAAATATAGATTAGGGGGCTTCCCTGGTGGCACAGTGGTTGAGAGTCCGCCTGCCGATGCAGGGGACACGGACGGGTTCGTGCCCTGGTCTGGGAAGATCCCACATGCCGCGGAGCGGCTGGGCCCGTGAGCCATGGCCGCTGAGCCTGCGTGTCCGGAGCCTGTGCTCCGTGGCCAGAGAGGCCACAGCGGTGAGAGGCCCGCATACCAAAAAATATATATATATATACATATATATATATATATATGGAAAAGGTCACAAGAATATACAATGCTTTATATTTTAGGCTTTAGTATATCAAAATGGTAGCATGGGTACTTAGAAATAAATATACATAATCCCAGCCTTAACCAAGTAATTTTCTTAAAAATCACATAATATCTATGTAACTTTTAGGGAAGAAAAGGAATGCACAAAAATCTGTATTTTCTATCTAAATACTATTTAGTAATGTTTCCAATAGGAAGTAAAGCATTTGGCTATTTGTAATATATCTCTGGGGAAATAAAAACAGTATAACAAATTAATTTTATAAGGAAAAGCCTGGAGGATTTAGTAGACATTTTCTGATACAAACTTTGAAAATTACCTAGACACGGGCCATAAAATCATTGACTTTTTGAGGAAAAGATTTGAAGACCTAGTAGACAATTTGCTACAAGCTTTGTTAATTACTTAAAACTGGACCATGTATCATTTGATTTCAAGAGAATGAAGTATGTAGAAGAGAACGCCTTGTCCTTTAAATTATACTTCTGCTTCCTGCAGAATCTGGTCTCCTTTAATTATTTGTGAAAATTCTAACTAAGTCATGCTTTATATATACTGCAACTTCCTTATTTTCTCCCAGGAAAATTATCTAGTAAACATTACCAGGCCTGATACAAGGCACCTAAAAGAGAGCATTTCTATTTGCTGAGCAAGATTACCAGCCATTGCTAGGCTGCATGGGGCTATTTGCAAGTGATTGAAATTCACCCCTCCAGATGGAGAAGCTGTGCTCACAGGTCCATCATTGGTTAAGAGGGCAGGGGCTGGATTTCAACTCCCATTTGTCCCTCAGCTGAGCACCCTTGTGCAAAAACATGATTGTAAAACCAAGTATGGGATCCAGAGTGGCACAGTAAGCCCCAAAGGAGGAGCATGGTAAATGTATCAGTCATGGCAGGAAACAAGTAATTGAGGAGAGATTAATGAATAATTCACAAAGGCATGGGTAGGACTAATGGAAACTACAAGAAGATGGCAAAGCACTCAGGGAGGGAACCATTATCAGAACCCAGAGAGAGTTGTAGCAGTAGCTGTCACTATAGTCACAGCTGACCTTTAAGGTAAGCACAACTCTACAGAAGCTATGACCTTGTAGAAGAACACAGCCACTGCTGACTCATGCCCTGTGGGAAGAGAATAGGTAAATAAATATATAGACTTTAGTCCCCTCTCTCCAATCTATCTTCTGCCTTCCTCCCATAGATGAAACCTAAGCAGAAGCCAAAGGGCAAAGGATTCTGGTTGACACAATCCAAAGGGTCAGCCTCCAGAGGCAAAGAATAGGGTTGAGAGTGTAGAAAATACATCTGGATAGGCAAACAGAAAATATTAAGCATAGTAAAGCTATTTATTCAAAGCTGTGTACCAGATCAGCCTGTGTCAGATAGGGCCTTGGACAAATCAATGTCTATTTGCCTATCTAAAATAATTTATTCTCTGTTGTTCCTATTTTAAGACATTTCCTGTTATATCTTGAATTCTCATTCAAGAACTGAAGTTAATCTAATGTTCATTCCTTCTCCACTCCCACCGGAATGGAGTAGAGAGAGACCATCTTGAAATGTCAGCACAGGTCTTTTCCACTTTGGTCTTTGTTCTTCCTGGTCACAAATGGGAGACTTGATGAGAGAATATATGAGAAAATCAAATCTCTCATGATATATGGAAGAGCAACATTTATTTCCAACCTTTCCCAGGCATGTGACTTTGCCAGCTTCCCTTTCCTCTATGTATAAGAATAAATGTTTATTTTGAGTTGAGAAATCCAAAAGGAAATTTGATATGGTTGTGTAGGGATTCAGATTTTGGTACCTTGTATTGGGAGTATGATATCACTTCTGTTCTCTATCTAAGCACCTTGATCCCCTATGAGTAGCAGGAGAGGTTAAAAACTGTTAGTTATGTTAATGGTGGACTCTGAGACTCTGCTACAAACAACAGTGTCCTAGAACAGAAGGCAAAGTTTGCTACAGAGCCAGACATGAGGTTCTTCTCTTCATCCTTTCATGAAATCAAGCATTCTAGCATCCTGAAGATATGTGATTTTGCATACAGCTACAGACCACAAGCTGTGTATATAAATGCGTGTTTTCTCAGCCATCACTATCAGCATTGTCAGCATAAAGGCTCTTACCAGGGGTTTGGGAGACATCAACCATTTACACCTGGGAAATAATGTGGCAGATGCATCTGATAGATTGATTGTTGAGCACAAGTCAGACCTTTTGTGCAGTCCCTTGTATATACTAAATTCTGCTATAGTGGAGAGAGTACTCAAATTCATTCAAATTTGGGCATAATTGTAACATAACCTCACTAAGCAGTCAAGGATGATCTAGTCCAGGAGATACTGAGTTACAGTTGTCTAGTGGTAGATATAATTCCACCTAAAAATGACAAATGATTGCATTTCAAGATATGACCCTTGAAAAGAACTAATTTCTTTATCACTAAGTGTGCCATCTCTGGGATAAAGGTAACAGGAACAACTGCTCTTTATCACAACTTAGAGATGGAGTTGGAGGAGTTAGGAGAAGATGAACTTTCTCTCAATGTACTAGGTAGGCAATTTGGGGGAAAACTAAAAGAAAGTAGTTCAGACCAATAGCATGGGAAAAAAATAACAACAACAAAATCGAATACAGTCAGACTTAAAGTTCTACTACTCATTATAACTAACCTGAGAGGGAAATGGTAATTTTTACTGTATAGTTTTCCTATTAAGAACTAGGGATTGTTTTTCTTATTATTTAATTTCTACACAAACCTCCAAATACATTTTCATTATTGCTCTTTACAAAAGAAAAACCTGGAATATAGTGATTTTAACTTGTTGAATTTATAGAACTATATTAAGCAACAGCATCTGAACCCCAAATTCTCTGACTTCCCTCTTTTTCTTTCTCCACCTCCCATCCTTGTACCTTGAATGCTGTTCTTTAAAAATTATCCTTTATTTTTTATATTTGGTCTGAAAATTTATGGTAGGGGGTCCAGAGGAATTCTGAGCGAGTCACATTGGATTTCAAATTCCTTAAGATGTCCTTGTACCTAAAATTGCTGTTAGGGTTAATCCTGCCTGTTAGAATTTATTTTAAAATTAACAAATAAGTGGGTATTTGAAAAGAAAAAACCCTCTCAGGACTCAAAGTCTAGCGGTTTTTAATCTTAAAAAAATAAATTAATTTTCTGGTTTCACTAGAAATTTTCTATTGAGATGTGAATGCTGTTCTATTTCTCCATCCATCCATCTTCCCCTTGGACATTTATTGAGCATCTACTATGTCTGATACTGTCTTTGGAATTCATAGAATGCAATGATATTCTTTGGATTTCAATTAGGTCCTTCGCAAATATTGAATCTTCTCACTGCTTTATATACTGAAAGGAAGTGAAAAGGTGAGTCCTGTCATGAGGCTACAATTTCATTGGATAGAAGATTAAAACTGCCAATTTTTCAGTAAAAATTGAAAATAATAAATTATGTAGCTGATATTACTTCTTGAGACAGGAAGTTTGTACTAATCCTGATAATTAACATTATTTAACATAATATAAAAACTTAGAATGGCAATAACACAATAAGCTTTACTTTCCCCACATGTCACACTCTGATGTGTGTAGGAGAGTTCTCTTCCATCTGTGGCTCTGCCATCCAGAGCATGTGTCTTCCTAGATTACTCTGACAGAATAAGGGAGAGATGAAGGTTACAAACTTGTTCTCAACTGTCTTGGTCAGAAGTGATACGCATCCATTTCTCTCACTTCATTGGCCAGAAGTAGTCATATCACCTCTACCTAAAAGCAAAGCAGCTTGGGAAATACAGGGAAGCAAATGTTTGAAGTTTGAATACTGTGCCTTCCACAGAGAGCTCACTAAGGATGTGTTCACAACTACATTTGTTTGAGGGAGTTAGTGGTTGAAGGTGTGCTAGGAAATCTATCTTTTCAGGAATGAGAAAGCAGTTTTAGAATTAAACTATTTCATGGAGGCAATCCTTTCATTGGATACAAGGATAGGAGTGAAGCAAAAGACATAGGTACAAAAGAACATTGCTGTATACCACTTTCATACAGTGTGTGTTTGGAATTTCTGATCTCTAGTACAAGTCTAGCCCAACTGCCCCATGAGTTATTCCTCAAATTTAAGATTCTAAGTATAATTTAGTTTAAATAGCTAATTTCAAAAATATATGTTAGATTTTGCTTTAACAGAGAGGCAGGTATCACACCTAAGGAGTAGCTCATGAAATACATCAGATTGCCCTCAAAGAAACTGATGGACATGTTAAAGTGAATATGGTTTACTATTTTGGAAATCAGGGCAAAGCCAGCAGTATGTAATTCAGCACAACATGGTTTTCTCCTCAAATTGAGTAAGCATATGGCTTTCCATTACAATTCAGCAACCAAGTCAAATCTTGAGATCTAACTGTAGCTCACACTCTCTCTTCTGAAATGGTTGACTTGGGTAAGCAACAAAAAACAGAAGTATTGGGCAGGTGTTCCTGAATCATCTGCTGGTCCATTGGGTAATTCTTGCAGACCCTTTGACAAGGCTGCCTGCTGATCAACTCAAACCTGTTCATTGTTAGGGATTCATGGATCAGGAAATGAATACCTTAAAGTGAAAAATTTCATGTGCAGCTAACACCCAAGGATCTCTGTTTACCTATGGGATTGTGTGGGGCACCATTTTATTATGAAACATGCTGAAACAGCAGTGCTTGAACTAAATGCAAACAAAAATGTACCATTTGGCTTGGGCATATTGATAAATAAGAACAAACTATGCTCACATATGATATTCAGGTTACGAGTGGACCAATTAAAATTCTGAGGGGTGTCTTTGGGAATCAAAATGGCCCAAAGTTACACTGATAGGCAGTAAATTAGCATGAAAATGTGTGATATGGAGGCAGACTCGAGAGTTATCTTTATTCACTGGAATCAAATACCCCAGATCTGATCAGCATTAGTATCCAGACTTGGGTCAAAATAACTTGGGTCAAAACTGTTTTGTCAGTTTGAAAATAACTTCCAATAAAATCTGCAGTGATTGTATAAGAAGAAGAATATTCAGCCTGTTCTCAGCCTATTAGCTTAAATTGTTTCAGGGGTGAAGATTTGTCAGTGTAGGTAGGATACATGGTAGACAGAAACCCTGTGCTGTTCCTCAAAAGGTAGAAGAATTCTTCATAGTAGATCGGGCTCCAACGCAGTGACTTTCAATCTTGTTTGTACTTTGCTTTTATCTGGGGAGCTTTATAAAGTTCTGATGCCTGAGTCCTACCACCCACCCTGCACTTAATTGGTCTGAGGTGTGGGATAAGCACCAGGATTTTTTTTTTTAACATCTTTATTGGAGTATAATTGCTTTACAATGGTGTGTTAGTTTCTGCTTTATAATAGTGAATCAGCTATACATATATGTATATCCCCATATCTCCTCCCTCTTGCATTTCCCTCCCACCCTTTTAAAGCTCCTCAGATACAACTCTTGTTATGGGCAATTCCCTTTTTGGGTTAATAAAAGATACTTAAAAAATAATATGTGTTACCAAGGGTAGAAGTTCTGGACAGATTTACTATCCAACGTGCTTATAAAATAACATTGCCCTATTACCTTAATGGAATCCCAGAAAGGGGGAGCCAGAAAAGTGAAAAGTATATAGTAAAGAAAGACCTCAGTATCCAAATCAGTTTTTATCAATTTCATGTTTGAGAGTTTGTCATTCTGACAGAAAGTTTCCCATAAATCTTCTAAGAAAAGTCAGGCTGTGTACCTTGGGAAGGACATAGGGCCAAAGATAAATCAGGTCACATTTATTTCTTTAAGTCTCAGTCTCCTCATCTTAGAAATAATGTTAATAGATAAGAATATCGTGAAAGTGCCTTCTAGGTTCAAAGTTTTGTGATTCAAAGGTAAACTTTGGTTACCCTTTGATTTGGAGTTCCTCCTGCTTTCTTTTAAACCAAAGTACAGATCTTGCAAAAATTACCCATTTTGTCCTTTAATTTGGGGGCCTATTTGGGCCCAGGGAATTGTGAAGTTCAAAGATACTGTGGACTATAGTGTAGTTTGTGTATGAGGTACCGTACAGGCCTTTACACTGAGAAGAACGCACCTGGAAGTAAGCACCTATTATCTCAGATGATGCTTCTGAATGACCTCAGCCCAAATATATCTGTGTAGGAACTGCACAGGCCCAGCAAAGCACAAAGTGTCTTTCAGATAATAAAAGGTAGTCATGTCCTTCAGATAAATGATTAATTATCTAATAAGTTCAGTGAGGAAAAAAAGAGAACTAGATGTTGAAAACAATTTTATCTCCATGCAACGGTGAGGATTATTATTATAAAGCCAGAATTATCCACAGAAAAATAAGAAAAATAAAGTGAAAAATGCATGTGCTATTAAAGTTACAGGAAGGTGAGCATTTTATAAAATTCATTTTCAGTTAATTAATTTCTGTCTGAAGACCCTCTTGGTGACATGTTTTATTAACATTTAATTTATTTGTTCCAAGTTTGATACTATTCAAAGAACTTTCAAGAGACGATCACATTTTTTTAAGAAGGGAAAGTGATTTACCATTGGGTAAGTAAAAATCAAGATGGGAAAGTAATGAAATAATGAAGTTAAATTTGTATTTTAGAATGTAAGAGCTAGTAATCTTAGTCCAGATCCTTGGCCATTGGGACTATCTTAAGGCCATTAGATATAGAATTTTACTAAATGTCACTTAGCTAGTTAGTTACAGCAAGGGGACTAGAGTTCAGTCCTCTAGTCTTTTCAGTGTTTTATGCTGTTTTCATTTGGAGAAAGCCACATGAATACTTAGGGGTAGTGGTGATCCTGAAACTCAATAATGTTTTAGGACAATCACTGTCTCCCAAGTACAAGAAATCTCTCCTAGAAGCTCCTTTCTGAGCTCCCAAACAATGGAAGGTCTACACAATATGATATGATCACAATATTTCAAACAGAACTTGGGAGACATTAAGACACATTTATCATACCATATTCTATGTAACTTAGTATGGAGTAGCAAGGGAATAATTTTGGGATATTCATGACAGATAGTTAAACAGTATCTGTAACTGATCTGGTTATCTGAATAGATCTGAAATGACACTGTTGTATTCATTGGTAAGTGATGGATTCTGTATCGCCCAAAGGGTAGTGTTTTTTTACCCCAGCTATTTCTGGTAAGCCCATGAAGTCTAGTACTTCAAACTGGACTTACAGAGCTCTAAGTGGATATGCCACATTTAAGTATTATCCTGAAAACCTATACTGTCTTATACTTATCTCTCTTCTTCTGAACTTATACGATTCAAATAATAAGGTAATGGAAAATAGATGTAAATAGAATGTTAGAGTTAATTTATTTCATTTCCTAGAATTTGGTGATGAGTAAATGTTATAGCCAAGGTCCCAGTCTTGGCTGATTGCTTATCAGAGATTTTTAACTCCCCAGTCTCTTCTCATAATCTACCTATATTATTTTCCATCAGCTAAGTATTGATCGATACAGCCCAATCTATGAAAAGTACTTGGTGTCTTCTTTAATGGTTTACATTTTGAATTTGTGATATTACCTGTCCTATAAGATTTTATTCCTTTAGACAAAACTTCTTTGGCATGTTTCAAGCCTAAGACAAACACAGTGCAAACCTCAGGAAGCATGTAAATAACACAGTTGGTCAATCTAATTCAGTCAATTAAATATTTGTTCCATGAAGAAAACCCAAAGTTATTCTGGGCCAGATGATACTTGTTTGATCTCTGACACCTTCTCAACCCCCAATCATTCAGTGTCACAGTTGCTTTACAGCTAAGCAGAGAATGAATTTCAGATGTAAAATGTAGGGAAAGCAATATTTAGCCCAGGTGTTTCAAGAATTGAGAGGGTGTTGGGTTAGTGGGCAAGTTCTAATTTGGGTTTTAATAATGGCCTTCCCAAGCAATAAACCAAACACACAGGAGGAAATTAAGGAGGAGGTGGAGAAAGTACAGCAATTTATGAACAGCAGCATAACAAGCAGCTAAATGGGACTCACTTTCGTTCAGCCAGAGGTAAGAGACCCAGGAGAATTAGCCTGAAGTGTTTCATTTGTTGGCTTGTACAAGATGGTTGCCTAATCTTGCAAGGTTGCAAATCTTGTAAGGACCTTCCCTTTGTTGAGACTGATTGAACATTGAGAGCACTGCACCCTCACTGTGCATCCGTACTCTTCTTAATGGATTACGGTGTGCCTGCTTCATGTTTATTTTTGCCAACAATCAGTTAAGATCAATAGAACAATTTGTATATACTTTAACATCGTTGGTGGAAATTTTTGCAAGAGTAGAACTGCAATTTCCTTTTCCCATGCACAATTAGTGAAGTTTGCCTTTACTGAATAGGATTTGAACATTATATTAATTCAATTAGTGCTCTAAATGTGTGCAGAGAAACCAATGAACAACTTGCAAGATATTGACTATTGGAGTAGACTTTGCTGAAAGAGAATTGCATAAAGCAAGAAGTTTAGGGAAGGAAAAGGGAAAAGAAAAAAATCTGTCATTGTGTATTCATTTCTTTGTGATTGCATATTGGAAACACTTGGAGCATTTGTAGGTGTGGATGGAAGTTTAGAATATGAGTATACATTTGTCAGGAAAGATTATAACCTCCCCCTCCAATCCTGAAAGGATTGAAAACAATACTGCCTTACAAACCTATCTCTCTAATTCTGGAATGGATTTCTCAATTGTCCTTTTAGAGAATCAGACTTTTGGTATGATAATTAGCTAGTTTACTTAACTGAGAAGCAAATATCTCAGTGATCACTCAGGCTGACAGAGAGAAAAGAACAGGAGAGCTAATCCGTATTCTAATGACTGCAGATGGCAACACCATCACACATCTCATCTCTTCCTAGGCAGGAATTTTCTTATTAATTCCCAAACTTATGTCCATTTCAGATTGAGGTGGTTTTTTAATATCACCACTTATTTCCCACTGGGGTTGGTAATTAAAAACTCTCCAGAGTAGATCATAGTTAATCTAAGTTTGTTCTTCCCTCCAGAGCTTTATAATTATAAGGTTACTACATTTATGGCTATATACACTGCCTCATGTTTTATCCATTCCCAGAATAACACTGCTGCTTTTTTTTTAGGCCGCCAGAGATATGGCACAATGCATAGAATGAGATTTAGCAAGATCCTTGTTATCCCTGTTGTTGAGTTATAGTCAAAAACAAACAAACAAAAAAAACAGTATCCAGAGAGGGTGGTCATGTTGGCAATTTTGGCAAGCAGTTGTAAGGTCAACTGCATAGCAATGATGACAGTACTAGGTTGCCCAAGTCTCTTTTTGGCTTGGGAACAAATTCCTTAGGCTGCCTGCTCCTGATAGCCACATTTGTGCTAAGAAACCTATTGAAAATTTGGGCAGTTGAAGCCTAGCTCATTGCCTCATAAAAAAATCAACCCGCCTGAACCACATTACTGACACATTTGCTGCTGGTTTTGATCTTCTGAAATGATGGTATACTTACTTGGGCTTAATGTGTTAAATGTACACGTTGAGTTCTGTGTTTCCGATTTTTAAGGCTGTGCTAATGTAGTGGTAAGAGAATATTAAGGAAACAAATATGCATTCTTTGAAAAGGATATGAAAAGGAGAAGAGTAACATTTACTCTAGAGATCCTATTGTACTTTTCTAAATCTAATGTCTCCATTAATATGTATATTATTTTGATTTATATGCTCTTGTTATTTAATTAATTCTAAAACTGTAACACAAACTTAGAAATATAGAAGTGAGCTCAAATATGGTGGATTTTACAAAGCAGTAAATATGCCTTTCAGTCAATATCGTTTTGAGCAGTTGAGTGGGTTGCTAATTAAAAGGCTAGTAGTGAGTGCTTAGTAATACTACTAAACTCTTCATTTTCATTAGCACATAAAAAAAGAAAGTCTGATTACTTTTAGGAAGTAAGGAGTTCGTCTAATTTTATTCCATAAACCCAAGATCAAACACCCCTGAAAAGTGTGAACGGCACTGTGTTTTCAGATCTGAATTAAATACATTAAATTCATTTTCATCGATTAAATTGTAAGATATTATTTATATATGAAGAAGAAAATCCAGGTCTAATGATTGAGCTGTTTGTTTTCCATTTTCAGAGATAGATTTAAGGATCATGAATTGCACTCCAAAAGGCATCCGGAAGTGGATTGGTAGATCTGTCATGTCATAAAGCATTCTCAGGGAATCAGCTGAACATCCCTGTGTACTTAAGGGATTTCCCAATTTGGCTTAAGCAGGGACTCACTTTGTTGAAGAATATTAGTCATTCAGCTTGGCTGAATAACTATCTAATTTTATGAATTTCTCTTCTGTTGGACTTAAAGTAAAAAGGAGAAATAAATCTTGTAAAAATCAATTTTTTTTCTTTTTTTGTCAACATATCTGGGTAGTCTCTTAAAAAAGATGAATCAAACAAAAGTGATTAAATTAAAGTGAGATAATTATTTTCAGCATAAATTTACAACCAATATCACAGGCATTCATTGAACAAGCTGTTGTGTTACAAGACAGTCCATAGAATACAAAATATAGTAATTGTCTGTCCTGGGAGAATTTACATTTTAAATATCACCAGAAATTTAATCCAATTATATAAAGTAATCATTTGAGACACATAAAAATGGTTTGTTTTCTGCTAACCAAAATGCCTTGGCTTACTATCATTTTTCTCCTTGCCAAATTTTCCTGTGGTCTAATATTTGCATATTATGACTATTTTTGCATCTTTATCTAAATAATAGTACTTTTTAGGTAAACAGCAAATTTTTAAGACAAAGAAGATTTTTCTATCTGGTTTCCTGGAGAAATATTATAGGATTAGTTTGAAGGTAAATGTGGTTATATTGTGGTAGTTCAATTTTTTTCTCCTCAGTATCTCAGTAAAATGGCATTGTTTTGTCAAGTTTCAGGAAAGTAACACCCAAGAATAGCAGTCCCTCTGCTTCTAAGGACAAACACCATAAAAGACTTTAAAATAACAATTAAGCAACACCAATGGGAAAAAAGAATCCAGAGGTTTCTTTTAAAAGTGATAGAACTAGGTTTATCAATCTATATCCAATAGAACAGAGAAGAGAAAAATATTAATTCTATCTGATTTTTGTAAAGAATATTACAAAATTATTTTATAGCATTCTCACATTTTTTATGAAACTTTAATATTGTTAAATATCATTAACATGAGACTAAAATATATTAAGTAATCTATATTAAGTAATCCAGTTCACTAGACATAATTTAGGCAAGCATTATCAAAGTTTAAATTTACATGTGAGGAAACTGAGGCACATAGTAACTTTCTTGCCAATGGCCTCAGGGACTGTAAGCAGCAAAGCTAAGATTAGAATCCATGTCTTTTGGCTCCTAGTGATATTTTTTCAAGGAAAAGCTTCCTCAAATCAATAAGCTGGCTTTAATGGCCCATTAGCAAAATGAAAACAATCAGAATTTCCTTCAAGAATCTAAGTGATGGCCCGAGGCTGAAATCAAATGGGTTGACCAGTAAGATGCTCCAGGGACAACCTCTTGTGATATGATTTTCAATCCTCAACCTTTTCCTCAGTGGCATTTGGTTATAAGATTTAGGTGCTTAGAGTGTATAAGATGCATCTACTCTCTGAGGAGAACTGCCATTGAAGACCCTATGCTGCTTAAATCCCATCATAAAAGCAGTGGTTCCCAAACATCAGCGTGGTTAAGAAAGCAGAATCTGATTCCGGAGCAGAATCCAGAAATTTGTATGTTAAACAGACACTCAAAGTGAAAGTGATCCAGGTGATCCAAGGACCTCTAAATAGACTTTGAATTAATTTAGGCAATTATTTAGATGAAAGAATATAACAAATGAGGTAGGTACATTATTAGACATCATGTAAGATAAATAACAGTTTCATTTATTCACAAAATAGATTGTTAGAGCAGAGTGGTGCCCCCACATGGCCAGACCAGCTAACCTCACTGCTGACCTAAAGGGGCAGCTTTTAGATAAAGGTTGTAGCTTAATTTTCACAGCCCATTTAGTCCTTGGGTTCTCTGTTTTGCCTGTTAACAAAGGGGCCTATTAGGGAAGATGGTTTCAGTACTTTTTTCAGAGACAAATCCCTTCCCACTAGGTAATTTTATAAAGCCACCAACATACTTTGAATAACATGAGAAATCAATTCTAGGAGGGGCCAAAGATTCTGATTCTGGGCCGGAGGAAAACAAATCCATTAATCTTTTATGGATAAATGAAAGGTTAACCCATGTGGATAGGGTCTCAGGCAAGGTAGAATCAAACTTTTGGAAGGTGATCTCACAAAAAATGCAACCCTGTGTGTGTATTTTAACTGTAATGATAATACTGAATTTGTACAATATAACAAAGCACCAAAATAATGTAGTATATATTTATTCAGAGCTGTTATGAAAACAACACAAAATGAAGAAATCTAGCTACATAAAAGAGGAAACAAAATGTAATCTTTTACTCGAAATTTTCATGGCAGTATCTTGTAAAATCTTTGTGTTATGGGAAGCTTTTAATCTGTCACCCACTCCTAAGTTTCCCATTGAAAGTACATCTTTATTGAATTTCATTTAAATTATTTAGCCATTTTTATAGGCATAAGGTAATCAGATACATATTGTATCACACAGCTCCTCAAACGTCCCTGATGGATGCTGTCTTTCTGCTGATTAAATCTAGACCACTGTTAGAAGGGGAGAAAAAGTTTTGAAATTTATTTTGTTTTCCTTTCTTGTTTGTTTGTTTGTTTTTAATTCTCAGTTCCTTTTCTTTAAAAGGAAAATTAAAGATAAGCTGTTAATTAGCTACTTTTGAAAAATATCCACTAATATTACATAAATTACTGCCTACAAATCCAATTAAATTCTTAGGTCATATTGGAACTAAATAGATGATTTAATTTTCAGGGCACATTATGAGGTCTATAGGAGAAATCGATACAGACACAGAGAAGGACTAAGCTATAAGAGTGTGTGTTTGTATGAATATCTACACGTTTTCTATATTTTTTTCAAGTTCTAAGTTCTACTGTGACTAAATAGAGGTACGCTGAATGCTCAGGTAACCCTCTGGGTTGCTGCTGAGACCAATAACCAAAATTTTCCTTAGAGGTACCTCAGTGGTTTAAAAAAATGAATGAATAGGGGATATGAGGAAAACAAACAAATACATAGAAATTTAGGAACACTTACATCTGAGTGAAAAAAATGTAGTGATCTGAATATATGTGCACCAATTCATTAATTTAGGCCTTCAGAAAATATTCAATTGCCCAGAATTTATTATGCATTAATAGTATAAATGATAATCAAACCATATCAATGTAGTAGAAAATTTGGATATTTAAAAGAAAGACAAAATAAAGAAATTATTATTCCCTAAATTTTCTTTTGCTAAATAGTTTTCAATATTTATTCTGTCTTGTGGACCCCACTATATTATGGCCTTAGAAGTTCTATTAGTTTTCTAGGACTGCCATAACCAAATACCACAGATTGGATGGTTTAAATATCAAGAATTCTAATTCTCACAACCTTGGAGGCTGGAAGTCCAAGATCGAGGTGCCCATAGCTTTGGTTTCCTTTCAGGCCTCTCTCCTTGCCTTGTGGATGACTACCCTCTTGCTCTCTTTCCTCATGGTGTTTTCCCCTTTGTCTTGCATCCCTGGTGTCTCCCTGTGTGTCTTAATCTCTTCTTTTTATAAGGATTGGATTATAGCCTACTCTGAAGACCTCATTTTAGTTTAATCGCTTCTTTAAATTTTCTATTTCCAACTACAGTCATATTCTGATATACTGAGGTTAGGGCTTCAACATGAGAATTTTGGGGAATCACAAATTAGCCCGTAACAGAAGAGTATCATGCATATTACAAAGAGAGCTGCATATGTGGTGTGACTGAGGAATTATTCTGAGACTCTAGACAGTATAACAGTGACTTAAGTCATGGAGTTTTAATTTAGGAGTAGGTTCAAATTCTAACTCACTAACCTACAAGCTGAAAAATATACAACATGTTATTTAACTTCACTGAGTTTCAGCTTCATTATCAGAATAATAAATATTTCTGAAGATTTGATGATTAAACAAAATCTGTTTAAAGCATTTTGATTGTTGCACAGACAGTGGACAATACATTGTAGCTATTATTAAAAAAAAAAAAAAAGTTTTGTTGAGGTCTAATTGATGTACCATAAAATTCACTCTTAGTAGAATTCAGTGATTTTTTAATAAATTTAAAAGTTATTCAACCATCACCACGATCCAGTTTTATAAAATTTTCATCAGCCTAAAGAGATTTTGTACACTTTTATGAAGTCTTTTCCTGTTCCCATTCTCAAGTCTCTACAGATTTGGCTGTTCAGGGAACTTCATATAAATGGATACATACAATATTTGTTCTTTTGCATCCAGCTTTTTCACTTAGCATAACATATTTGAGGTTCATCCATGTTGTAGCAGGTATTAGTAGTTTGTTCCTTTTTATTTCTGAATAAAATCCCATTGTATGGATATATGACATTTTGTTTAATCATTCACTAGCTGATGGATATTTGAGTTGTTTCCACTTTTTGGCTATTGTGAATGTTCATGTACAAGTTTTTGTGTGGACATGTTTTCATTTTTCTTGGCAGTTTCCTAGAATAGAAATGACAGAGTTGTATGATAAAATGTTGCTTAACATTTTAAAAAAGCTTTCAAATTTTTTCCCATGTGACTGCACGTTTTTACATTCCCACCAGTATTATATGAGTGTTCCAGTTTCTTTACTTCCTCCCCAATACTTGTTATTATCTGTGTTGTAGCCACTCCATTCTAGCGGATGTAAACTTGTACCTCATTGTGGTTTGAATTTTAATTTCCATCATGAGTAACGATGTTGAATGTCTTTTAATGATTTTGATAATTATTTACTGTCCTTTAGGAAAATTTCTATTTAAATATTTTGCCATTTACAAAAGTTAGCTATTTATATTCTTTTTTTTTTTTTTTTTTTGCGGTATGTGGGCCTCTCACTGTTGTGGCCTCTCCCGTTGCGGAGCACAGGCTCCTGACGTGCAGGCTCAGAGGCCATGGCTCACGGACCCAGCCGCTCCGCGGCATGTGGGATCTTCCCGGACCGGGGCACAAACCCACGTCCCCTGCATCAGCAGGCGGACTCTCAACCACTGCGCCACCAGGGAAGCCCTATTTGTATTCTTAATACTGAGCTGCAAGTGTTCCTTACCTTTCAAATTTTCACTGCAAATTCTTTGTCAGATATGTGATTTGCAAACATTTTCTATCAATATGTGGTATAGCTTGGTTTTCATTTTCCTTGTGGTGACTTCTGAAATGTAAAGTGCTTAATTTTGAGATAGTCCAATTTGTTATTTTTTCCTTTATGAATCCTGCTTTTGTTGCCATACATAAAAAAATCTTTACCTACCCAAGGTATAAAGGTTTTCTCCTATGACTTCTGAAACTTTTATAACTTTAACTAAGTCTTTAATCTATTTAGGTCTGTTTATAACTTTAAGTCTTTAATCTATTTAGGTCTGTAATCTATTTTGAGTTAATATTTGTATATAATGTGATATAAGGATCTAAGTTCATCTTTTTATGTGTGGATGTCTAATTGTCTCAGCACAATAAGTTGAAAAGTTTATACTTTCTTCACAGAATTATTTTAACACCTTAACACCTTCATCAAAAGTCAATTGACCGTAAATATGAGTTATTTTTAGGCTCTCAATTCTGTTCCATTGGTCTGTCCCTCTTATGCTAATAACACATTGTCTTGGTTACCATAGCTTTATAACATGTTTTAAAGTTGGAAAAAAGTAACCCTCCAAATTTGTTCTTTTTCCAAACTTGTTTTGGCATTTTGGATTCTTTGCATTTCCATATAAATTTAGATCATGTAACCAATTTCTGCAAAAAAAACCTTGCTGAGATTTTGATACAGATTGCACTGAAACAATTCATCAGTTTGGGAAGAATTGCCACCTTCAGGCTATTGAGTCTTCCAATTTATGAACATAGAATGTCATTCCATTGATATAGATCCTCTTTAATTTCTCTTAGCATTGTTTTGTAGTTTTCATTGTATAAGCCTTGGCCTTTTATTTCTTAGATTTAATCCTAAGCATTTAGGGTTTTTTGTGCTATTTTGAATAAATTTATTTTCATTTCTGAATTGTTCATTGCTAGTATATAGAAATACAATTGATTTTTTATATTAATCTTGTATTCTGAATTCTTACTGACCTCATTTATTATTTCTTTTTTTTGAAAGGGAAGTGTTTTTTTAGGATTTTCTCAATACAAGGTTATATCATCTGTGAAGAAAGACAGTTTTACTTCTTGTTTTCTGATCTTATTGCAGTTTGTTGTTTGATTGTACTGGCTGGAATGTCTAATACAATATTAAATAGAAGTAGTAAGAACCGAAATCTTGCCGTGTCACTGATTTCAGGGGGAAATAGTCAGGCTTTAACCATTAAATGTAATTTTAGCTCCATGGTTTTTGTGAATGTCTTTTCATCAGCTTGAAGAAATTTCCTTCTATTCCTAGTTTGTTGAGAATTTTTATTTTTTAAGGGGTGTTGAATTTGTCAAATGCTTTTCCAACATCAATTAAGGTAATCATGTGGCTCTTATCCTTTATTTTATTTCAATGTTATAAGCCTGGGTTAAGTATGGGAACATCCCCAGCCTAAAACAGCTGATCTTCCCTCTTTTCACTAAGGTTCAATAGTTTTTTTGAATAAATGCTTCACAGGTCACTGTTTGCCCTTTGTCAGTATCCAGAGTACAGAATTTGCTGTTTTGACAATTTTTTCTAGTTTTATTATTGCTTTTGAGAGAGACAATTTGCTGTGTTTATCATCCAGCCATTTCAGAAGTCACCCCCTACCACCACATAGCTATTACTCTTGATCCAATTATTTAATTGCAGACTTAAATTTTCCTCTTCTGTAAAATAGGATTACTAACCCTCCATTGGGTTGTTGGGAAGGTTAGATATGTAATATATTAGAAAATGATGGTGCAGTAACCACCTCATACATAGCATAGTCAATAAATATTCATTGCATTTTGAATATCAGGTGTATGTTAATAGAGCAGGGTCATTAAGAAGTGACTGAAAAGTATTTGTGGGACTTCAGTGTAATTTGGGGAGCTCTTTTGATTCCCTAGTTAAACTAAAAGAGTAAAGACTCAAATCAATATTTGTTAATGCATCTTTCTTCTCTTGTATAGATACTTTTATATCCTTTTATCTTCTATTTGCTTATTAATTCAGGGCTATCTTTTGACAACGTGTTTTTCTTCTTGAGAATCTTAGAAAATTTTACTTTCAGCTGCCCCTTAGTTAATAAGTGTAAGACTAATTTTGATATACAATTGACCCTTGAAAAACAGGGGTTTGAACTGTGTGAGTCAACCTATATGCATATTTTTTCAATTGTAAATCCTACAATACTACAGGATCTGTTGTTGATTGAATCCATAGGTTCAGGATCAAGGCTAAGGAGTAATTGTGTAAATGGAGGGCAGACTATAAGTTATATGTGGATTTTCGACTTTGTTGAGTGTTGGCTAGCCTACCAGCGGCATTGTTCAAGGGTCAACCCTAAATCTTATTTATTGAGATCCTTTGAAAAGGCCAGTAGCAATACCCTAGGTACAAACTTACCATGATAGCACGGATCCATTTAATAAAAAATGTTATTGTTTATGGGTAGGTTTTGTATATCACAAATATCTAATATCAACAAGCAGGAAAAAAATCCTAATAAGTCCAGATAACATCAAATTTGCTGTCTTCAAGATTGTTTTTGTCTCCTTTCCGTTAAGATTTTGGTTTTGTGCTGTGGAATATGTTTTGTTATGGTATGTGTGTTGGAATAATGGTAAACTTACAGAGAATTAACTGGCAAGGAAGAAACTAAACCCTTACATGAAACTTTTATATTAACTGAACTAGGATTCAGACCTATCTAGCAAGATTCCATAATTTTAACTAACTCATGTGGGATCAACACAATATTCTGGAATTCTCTAAAATAGACTGTGTTCTTGACTTAAATCACTCATTAGTACAATTCAGTACCCATAGTCATGGCTTCTAGTGGGGAAGAAGTTATCCTGGTGGTGGTATTACATTGATTTCATATAGATATAGATATAGATAGAAATAGGGATAATTTAAAAGTATCCCAGCAGAAAAATGATAAACAAATATGTAGAATGTAGGAAGAAAATCTAATAAATAAATAATGACAATTGTACTTGGCTATTTTTTATCATGTATAGGTATCTTAATCAATTCTTTATTCCATTTTCTGTATCCCTCCTCTTTTTATAACTTTTCTCAACATATTTTATCTTATTTCTCATATCTGTTTCTCCTATCATTCTTTTCTACTGCACCCATGTCTCTCTTTTCCACAAAAAGCCTCACTCACACTTGTTTCTCTTTGTCTTTTCTGTACTATTTCAAACATGTCCAAGTGTATTGGGAGCATTTTACACTCCTCAAATAATCCACTTGATGAAGCAGTCAATGTTATATTTCTAATAAAGAATTTTAATCATAGTAGCCATAAATATCTCAAAGATGATTCTCTCTGCATTCTCATTAGAGCCAGGGTTTTGTTTGGTGTTTTGGTTTTAAACAAACACTTGTCCCAGCAGTGCAGCTCACCAATATAGAACAGAATTACAATGTACTTCCAGCCAAATTCAGTTTATTGTCAATTTCAGTAGTGTTTCTTATGGTAGCTATTATTCTCTGTAAGCCTGCAAGCAAGCAGCAGAAAACTGAAATCATCAAAGAGTTTTTATTTGTAACAATTCCAGAAATGGCAGGTAGCTGATAGTTTAAACTTTAGTTCTCTGCAGTGGAGTAGTACAAATAGGAGAATGCCATCTGCCTGCTCCTGGAGGCTCTCTGAAAAATATACCCAAGTTAATAAAGTTTTGGGGTGATATTCGATGACTTTGGTTACTACTGCACTGGATGCTATGGCATATCGATGACACTGTGCTGCTGCCCTAGACACTCCAGAGACAAATTTCATTGGCATTGCTTTTTTTAATATATGAATTAGAAACTTGGATGCTTATCTCAATTTTCTAAGTAACTGGAGCAAGATTTTCTAATGTAAGTTCCTTGATTTAATCTAAAAAATAGGGTGATTGCTGAGAGTTACATGTTTAGGAGCAAATGTAAAAATGGGCAACCAGCTTTGGATTTATCTTTGAGAGAATTCTTAGGAGATTAGATCAAGGAAATATTGTAAATTGTCACCCACGTTATTCTTCCTGTTGATGATAATTTATTTAAAGCATACTAGACACCAAGTGGACCACCACTTTCTATAAATGTTCTAAAAGAAGATTTTTCTTTATTTCTTTGATCATTAATGCAACAAATATTTACTGATCTTGTTTGCCATGCCGTGGAAATACAGTGGTAGGAAAAGCTATGAGGTTAAAACAGTGACCAATACAGAAACACTCTCTTATAGCTTACATTCCAGCATAGAAGAGTATTAATAGCACAATTTCTTAAGTACAATTATAATAATTGTACAAAGGAGTCAAGTAGATAGAAGTGCTATGAGGACATAAAATAAGGTGATGTGATCTGAATATTTGTGTCCCCCTCAAAATTCATACGTTGAAATCCTAGTGCCCAATGTGATGGGCACTTGGTAGATGATTAGGTCGTAAGGGTGGAGCCCTCACAGATGGATTTAGTGCCATTGTAAAAGAATCCTGTGAGCAACCTTGCCTTTTCGATCAAGTGAGGACATGGTGAGAAGTCAGCAGGCTTCAATCCTTCACCAGGACCCAACCATGCTGGCACCCTCATCTCTTATATCCAGCCTCCAGAACCGTGAGAAATAAATTTGCATTGGTTATAAGCTACCCAGTCAGTGGTGTTTTGTTATAGCCTCCCGAATAGACTAAAATGTAAGGGAACATGATCTTACCTCTAGAAACTTCCTTAAGGAATTTGATGAACCATGAAAGATGATTCAGAATTAACTATGTAAATGAGGAGACAAAAGTGTGTAAGATCAGTCCAGGCTGAGTAGACAGAGTAAGCAAAGGTCCTGAAATAGAAAAGAATGCAAAATATTCAAAAGCCAGAAAGAAAGACAGTGTAGTTAAAACACAAGAGTAAGGAACAACTTGTTCAAGGTGAGTTTGGTAAGCAGGGTTAGACTGTGGAGGAATTTGTAGGTTAGGTCAAATATTTTGATCTGTATTTTAAGAAAAATGAAAATATACTTTAGGGTTTCAGGCTAGGGAGTATCATGGTTTGTTCTTTCAAAATAATTCAATCAGCAATGTAGAGAGTCAATATTTAAGGACAAGAATGGATATTAGAAGGCTGATGCTAACTTATCCCAGAGTGGAAGTAGAGATGAGAAGGTGTGGATATTTTCAAGTGTTTTACGTGCCAACGTGACATGTATCAGGATGAATGGAATAGGGAGTGGAAGGTGCCAAGACTTATTCCTGTGTCTTTGACATGTATCAGTGGAGGTAACCAGGTTCAGAATTAGCAGAAATATTAAGCAGACATTTGGCAACACATGAATTTTAAACTGACGTAATCTATCCTGGTGAAAAATATTGACATGTGGCCATTGAGGCCATAGCTGGAATCACCTAAGGAGTATGGAAAAAGAATAAAAGACTTCGGTTCTAGTCTATTAAAACTGTGATATTTAAAGTTTGGTTAGAAGATGAACAGCAAAGAGTATATTGGCAGAGATGTACGGGAAAAAATAGGATAATCTGATTGCCTGGAAGACAAGAAACCCAATATTCTCTATCAGTCATATGCTGCCAAGAAGTTAAAACACCTACTTGTGGGAAGTGTACTTCATTCTAATCAGCCTCTTTGTATTTGTTTGACCCTGAAATAAAGGGGACATAAAAACTGCTCACTTTCATTATTGACTATGGGAATTCTTTTTCTCTTGTAGATTAAAATTAGAGTACTGTCTGGCTATAAGGAAAATCTTTCTTTATACAAATAGAATCTGTAAGTTTAAGCACAGAGTTTAGGTGGGTAGGAGCAGTACAGCTGGACCCAGGAGCCTCAATTCTGCCTTTTATCTTCCTTTCCTCTACAATTATTTTCCTCTAAATATTATGAAAAGAATAAGGATCAGATTAATCAGTAGTGTGAATTGCATTGGTAATTCTCCTATAAAATAGATAATTCTTAGAGTTTTAGGGATCAAGGCTTTGTTTTAATAAGAAATTCATAGTAAGGTAAAATGTATTCTTATGATGTGTTAATATTAGTGAAATGTGTGTGGTTTAACCAGACACTGACTGTGCTTGTACCAACACTATTTTCTCTTGGAGGAATGTGTTAATCTGAAATGTGTAGTCTTGATACATATATATATTTTTTTGTGTGTGTGGTACACGGGCCTCTCACTGTTGTGGCCTCTCCCGTTGTGGAGCACAAGCTCCGGACGCACAGGCGCAGCGGCCATGGTCCATGGGCTCAGCCGCTCCGTGAGATGTGGGATCCTCCCGGACCAGGGCACGAACCCGTGTCCCCTGCATCGGCAGGCGGACTCTCAACCACTGTGCCACCAGGGAAGCCCTTGATACATAATTTTGATAGCAGTGAGGTTTACCTCATATACATTACCTAATTATATCTGCAAGGATTCTTAAAATTTTCTTTTGATAATGAAAATAATGTTATTTTATATCAATAATTTTTTATTATAATAATGAAAAATTGTAGTTATTTTAATATTACAGTAAAAATAATGCAGGTTCATCCATATTCACAATGACAAAAAGAGAAAAATATATTTTATATACTATACATAACAGTATATTACATGAAATATATATCTCAACTTTTAAAATCTCTATATAGAAATTAAATATTTTTATATATGTTTATATACATATATTTTTATATAGCTGCATAATACACTAAGACTTTTAATTGAGATATATCACTTACATAATATAAAATTCATCATTTTAAAGTTTACACTTAAATGCATAAAGAGATTTTGACCAATAAATGTACAATCTTTTGCTCAAGATTTCATGAAATCCTTAGATAAATGCAACTAACAGAAATGTTTGTGTCTTGGTCTTAACATCTTTTTTTTGCCCCTGATTCTGATCCTCTTCACTCTCCTTCATGGGTTAATGTACCTTTCTAAATGGTTTTATGAGATGCGTATACAAGTTTTCAGTTCTCTCGTTGTTAATATTGAAAATTCATATTTTGGATTTCCGTTAGTTTTCTTATAAACACTACTGCAGCTTATGAGAAAGCTACATTATACAGCTATAAGATCTCTCTTATAAGAAAGATCTACCCACTCGTATAATTTGAAGGAGTTAATTCTCTATAAATATGTGATGTTAGTTATCATTGGATATTGAAATGATCCATAGGGAATTCAATGGTGAAAAGCGTAAGCTCTGGATCTTGTTTTCTAACAATAATATGTTATTGTTAAGAAGAGGAAAAAGTAAGCTCTGTGCAGAAGAATTTCTGTGTCACTCTATCAAACATTTACATCTTATTAAAACTATTTTGAATGTTTACTATATGACTTTCTCTTAGGCATTATATGCAAACTACATACACACTAGTGCTTGAGTTTATATTCCCTACTTTGGATTAGATAATCACTCACAGAAATTAAACAACGGTTATCTTTAATGAAACTGTAACTGAAGTTCTCATTCTACTAATTATTATTTTTCAGAATATAGGAAAATTCACAAAATAACTAGAATTTTCAAGTTTAGAAACTTCTTTCTTATGAAAATATTGGTTGATTTTTTTTGATAGGAGATTTATAGGTTCATTTTCATGGAGGATATAGAAGTAGATTTACCTGTGTAGATGGATTTATCTTTTAAGTTCAGGATCCTTTAAGACATTGGAGCTGATATAAGTCGATTTTAAATGAGCTTATGCTGAAGGATCTCTGATCAGTCACTGAAGAACTGATCCTGCTTTCTGCTACACATTCCACTGTGTATGATGATTTGAAAGAAACAGTAAAATGTGGCTTCTTGTATAGAAATGACAAATGACATTTTATATTCAATTCTTTAAAATTTTATGGTGTTTAGTTTCAAATATTTTAAAAGCAATTTGGCAATAAATGAAATAGTCACTTTGGATAGTTTCTACCTTTTTTCACTGATCATTTTAAATTTGTCTTTTCAGGTTTCTTTCTTTCCTTACTTCCCTTTAGTATTTTTTTTCTCCTTGTGACTGCTGCCATGAGTACCACTATTCTTACTCAGTTACTTCATTATAGCCTCTTATACTTTACAAAAGTGTTTATAATAATGGTTGCTTTTGATCCTCAGTAACTAAAACCCTATGAAGTGCTTGAGGCACCTCCCATTAAACTTAATTAACAGATAAGGCAACTGAGATATACAAGATGAGATAAAGTTCTGAAGGTGTCTTTGAGTTATGTTATCCAACCTGGGGCCATAATTTTCTGGATCTGCAACCTTTGATCACTATATGATTCCTCTCTTTGTGAATTGTAAATTTTGCTCCCAGGACTAATTCCTAAGATTATTTGAGCATCTGCTACATGCTTAACACTATTCTGGGAAAGGTAGATACAGAAAACTGACATCCTTCCTGAACAGGCATATAAACTAAGGAGGAACTGTAAAATTCCTTCTAGAAAATATCTAGAATAAACTTCAGTAAACATAACTATATAGAATGTTCTTTCCAAAGCTTCTTGGAACTGGTGATTTTTAGTTAAGTTTATTGGAAGTAAGAAATATGGATTTGGAAGTGATGGTAACAAAACACATATAATGCAAAAAATGACATCATACAGACTTGGAGATTTGTAAAGAAAACTTTTGTTCTTCTATATCCTTGTTCAACTCAGTGGCTCTATCTGCTTTACTGAGTGCTTCCTCTAATTCTATGGAAACATAGAGGATGCTCTGTGGAACCACAGAAGTACTATGGAAGAATGCACATAAAATATACAGGTATAAAGTGTATATATATTTTCAGTATGTCTATATCCCATATCTATGAAAACCCAGCCCCAGGTTGTTTTTCTACATTCTAGCTAAATCAGTGTTTGAGCCTTGATGGAATCATAGCATAAAAGTAATGTGTTCTTATAATGGCAGGGCTGATTGGATTTGCTCCCTACATTGAATGGTTCTTTTTCTCATTTACTGACAATCTGGGTAAGTGTTGGGACCAAATGTGCTACCCGCCTAATAATAACAGGATAATAAAATCACATTTATGATACTGTTGTTTTCCTTCTCCACTGCTGCCAGCCAGAGAGAAGAGAGAGATCCAGTCCAAACTCATTTTCTCTGCATTATGCCTTTGTGATGTCTCTCTATATGATAAGTAACAATGGGTTGCAAATGATTCTTCTCAAAATAAGGAGAGATCTTCCACAAGCAAGATTGAGGAGAGAGGTCACTCAACAACAAAGTGTGTGGTTCACAAAGAAAAGCTACAAAGTTAGACTTTTAAATCTATAAAGAATACCTTAATTCAGTTAAAATAACTGGAATTCAAATTCCTCTCTGCTCTTCCATTTTTTTTCTCTTATCTTCTTCACTCTTCTTCTTCCTTCCTCCTCACCTTCCCTTATCTTTTCTATTAACACAGCTCTTATGATGGGATAGGTGTTGTACTAGATTCGAGAGATGTATTATAAGTTGTCCCTGCCCTTACACGACATAATTACTGGGATTAAGATGGAGCCATAAGGATGAAGGAAAGATTTGTAGAATTGAAGAATGGGAAAATAAAAATTTAATTTGCATAACCAATAGCTACAGGAGATCATAGCAGACAAAGTGTGCAGGAGAGTTGTCACAGAGAGTTCTGTTGACAAGACTATAACTTAGCTCCAGATCCAGTATATGAGTAAATATATAAATAAGAGCATGCACCAAAGAGGTAATAATCATGACATATTAAGATAGTTCTAGGTTGTGCAGCATGATTTTTGAGAGGGGATATTTTTAATAGACATAATGACATTGGTTTTCCTTGAACATTTTTTATTTCTCTATGCTATTTTTCTCAACTTTTTATTTTGAAAATTGTTAACTTACGGAGAAGCTTAAAAAGATTAATATAGAATAATATATTGAGCCTTTGAGCTCCATAGTAATATATGGTGCCTGGCATGAAGGTGCCAGTAGTTGGGCATTGCCCAGTCCAACCTAGAGCATCCAAGGAGGTCTCACATTGCTCAGCCTGATCACTGATGGACTCCACCCCTTCCCAGCATGTGTTTAGCCCCCAAGATTCCTTTCCTCTCACTCTAGCTTTTAACTCAGAGCCAGCAAGCAGGGGAGGAGAGGAAAGACCGCTAACCTCTACCTGGCAGCCAGCCAAGCAGCCACTGTGACTTACATTGCAGGAAGTGGGCCCCACCATGGTGGGTGATGAACACTCTGATCCAGAGCTGATGTGGCATCTGGAGGCCTCAAAAAGAAGAATCCTGGGAAAAAAATTAAAAAAACTTTTGTGAGTACTACGTCAATGACCCTCCTCAAATAGTCCTGGACAAGCTGGAGCACAGGGGTTTTCATGTGCTAAGCATGACAGGGGTGGGACAGACTCTGGTGTGGTGCCTGCACAAGGAGTGACCCTCCCACACTGAGGAGAGGCAGTCAACCATTCTTTGGAGTCGTTGCCATGGGCTCTGACCCCGAGACGCTGCCCCACTAACGGCCCTGTCCCTTATTCCCAAATCATCATTTTCCTCGGGCCAGCACCACTGGGCAATGAATGGCCTTCTCTGAAACTTGCCTCAGTCAGTGGGGGAGGGCAGGGACACACCCTGGTGCCCCCAGCTGCCCCTCCAGCTTCAGGCCTGATGTGGGCCCTGAAGGAGGCCATGTTCTGTGGCAGGCTGAGGAGCTGGCAAGAGCCAGGCTGCCCCTGACAGGGAGCTGGGTGCCCCCACGGAGCATGGCTCCAGGACTGTGCAGGTGGGTCCTGCGTAGTTACTGCAAACCAATAAAGGGCTGTGATGGGTGGTTAAAAAAAAAAAAAAAGAAAATGAAAAAACTGACACTGCAGAAATAAAAAGGATCATGAGAGATTACTACAAGCAACTATATGCCAATAAAATGGACAACCTGGAAGAAATGGACACATTCTTAGAAAAGGACAACATTCTGAGACTGAACCAGGAAGAAATAGAAACTATAAACAGACAAATCACAACCACTGAAATTGAAACTTTGATTAAAAATCTTACAACAAACAAAACCCCGGGACCAGATGGCTTCACAGGCAAATTCTATCAAATATTTAGAGAAGAGCTAACACCTACCCTTCTCAAACTCTTCCAAAATATACCAGAGGGAAGAACACTTCTAAACTCATTCTATGAGGCCAACATCACCCTGATATCAAAACCAAAGATGTCACAAAAAAGAAAACTACAAGCCAATGCCACTGATGAACATAGATGAAAAAATCCTCAACAAAATACTAGCAAACAGAATCTAACAACACATTAAAAGGATCATACCCCATGATCAAGTGGGGTTTATCCCAGGAATGCAAGTATTCTTCAATATACACAAATCAAGCAATGTTATAGACCATATTAAAAAATTGAAGGATAAAAACCATACGATAATCTCAATCGATGCAGACAAAGCTTTTGACAAAATTCAACACTTACTTATGATAAAAACCCTCCAGAAAGTAGGCATAGAGGGAACTTAATTCAACATAATAAAGGCCATATATGATAAACACACAGCCAACATCATTCTCAATGATGAAAAATTTAAGCCAGTTTCACTAAAATCAGGAACAAGACAAGGTTGCCCACTCTCACCGCTATAATTCAACATAGTCTTGGAAGTTTTAGCCACAGCAATCAGAGAAGAAAAAGAAATAAAAGAAATCCAAGACATAAAAGAAGTAAAACTGTCACTGCTTGCAGATGACCTGATACTATACATAGAGAATCCTAAAGACCCTACCAGAAAACTACTAATCAATGAATTTGGTTAGGTAGCAGGATACAAAATGAATGCACAGAAATCTCTTGCCTTCCTATACACTAATGATGAAAAATCTGAGAGAGAAATTATGGAAACACTCCCATTTACCATTGCAACAAACATTGCAACAACCTACTTAGGGAGACAAAAGACCTGTATGCAGAAAACTATAAGACACTGCTGAAATAAATTAAAGATGATACCAACAGATGGAGAAATATTCCATGTTCTTGGATTGGAAGAATAAATATTGTGAAAATGACTACTACCCAAAGCAATCTACAGATTCAATGCAATCCCTATCAAATTACCAATGGCATTTTTTACAGAACAAAAAATCTTAAAAGATGTATGGAGACACAAAAGACCCCAAAGAGCCAAAGCAGTCTTGAGGGAAAAAAATGGAGCTGGAGGAATCAAACTATATGACTTCAGATTATACTACAAAGCTAGAGTAATCAAGACAGTATGGTACTGGCACAAAAACAGAAATATAGGTCAGTGGAACAGGATAGAAAGCCCAGAGATAAAACCACACACCTATGGTCAACTAATCTATGAGAAAGGAGGCAAGGATATACAATGGAGAAAAGATAGTTTCTTCAATAAGTAGTGCTGGGAAAACTGGACAGCTACATGTAAAAGAATGAAATTAGAACACTTCCAAACACAGTACACAAGAATAAACACAAAATGGATTAAAGACCTAAATGTAAGGCCAGAAACTATCAAACTCTTAGAGGAAAACATAGGCAAAACACTCTATGACATAAATCACAGCAAGATCCTTTTTGACCTATCTTCTAGAGAAATGGAAATAAAAACAAAAATAAACAAATGGGACCTAATGAAACTTAAAAGCTTTTGCACAGCAAAGGGAACCATAATCAAGACAAAAATACAACCCTCAGAATGGGAGAAAATATTTGCAAAATGAAGCAACTGACAAACAATTAATCTCCAAAATATACAAGCAGCTCATGCAGCTCAATAAAAAAATAAATAAATAAAAATAATAAATAAATAAAAATCCCAATCCAAAAATGGGCAGAAGTCCTAAATAGACTTTGCTCCAAAGAAGGTATAGAGATTTCCAACAAACACATGAAGGGGTGCTCAACACCACTAGTCACTGGAGAAATGTAAATCAAAAATATAATGAGGTATCACCTCACACTGGTCAGAATGGCCTACAACAAAAAAAATCTACAAACAATAAATGCTGGAGAAGGTGTGGAGAAAAGGTAACCCTCATGCACTGTTGGTGGGAAAGTAAATTAATACAGCCACTATGGAGAACAGTATGGAGGTTCTTTAAAAAAAACTACAAATAGAATTACCATATGACCCAGCAATCCCATTACTGGGCATATACCCTGAGAAAAACGTAATTCAAAAACAGTCATGTACCACAGTGTTCATTGCAGCAATATTTACAATAGCCAGGACATGGAAGTAACCTAAGTGTCCATCGACAGATGAATGTATAAAGAAGTTGTGGCACATGTATACAATGGAATATTACTCAGCCTTAGGAAAAAAAAATGAAATTGAGAATAAAGAACAAAGATGGCAGAGTAGAAAGATGTACTCTCACTCCCTCTTGTGAGAACACCAGAATCACAACTAGCTCCTGGATAGTCATTGACAGGAAGACACTGGAACTCACCAAAAAAGATACCTCACATCCAAAGACAAAGGAGAAGCCACAATGAGATGGTAGGAGGGGTGCAATCACAGTAAAATCAAATCCCATAACTGGTGTGTGGGTGACTCACACACTGGAGAACACTTATACCACAGAAGTCCACCCACTGGAGTGAAGGTTCTGATCCCCACGTCAGGCTTCCCAACCTGCGGATCCAGCAACGGGAGGAGGAATTCCTAGAGAATCAGACTTTGAAGCCCAGTGGGAATTGACTACAGGACCTTGACAGGACTGGGGGAAAGAGAGCCCCCACTCTTGGAGGGCACACACAAAGTAATGTGCACATTGGGACCCAGGGGAAGGAGCAGTAACACCAGGGGAGACTGAACCAGACCTATCTGCTAGTGTTAGAGAGTGTTCTGCAGAGGTGGGAGGTGGCTGTGGCTCACCGTGGGGACAAAGACACTGGCAGCAGAAGTTTTGGGAAGTACTTCTTGGTGTGACCCCTCCCAGAGTCTGCCATTAGCCCCAGGAAAGAGCCCAGGTAGGCTCCAGTGTTGGGTTGCCTCAGGCCAAACAACAAACGGGGAGGGAACCCAGCCCGACCCATCAGCACTCAAGTGGATTAAAGTTTTACTGAGCTCTGCCCACTTGAGCAGCAGTCAGCTCTACCCACCACTAGCCCCTCCCATCAAGCCTCTTAGATAGCCTCATCCAACAGAGGGCAGACAGCAGAAGCAAGAAGAACTACAATCCTGCAGCCTGTGGCAAAAATCCACATTCACAGAAAAATAGACAAAATGAAAAGGCAGAGGGCTATATAGCAGAAGAAGGAACAAGATAAAACCCCAGAAAAACAACGAAATGAAGTGGAGATAGGCAACCTTCCAGAAAAAGAATTCAGAATAATGATAGTGAAGATGATCCGGGACCTCGGAGAAAGAATGGAGGCAAAGATCGAGAAGATGCAAGAAATGATTAACAAAGACCTAGAAGAATTAAAGAACAAACAAACACAGATGAACAATACAATAAGTGAAATGAAAACTGCACTAGAAGGAATCAATAGCAGAATAACTGAGGCAGAAGAATGGATAAGTGACAGAAGACAGAAGACAGAATGGTGGAATTCACTGCCATGGAACAGAATAAAGTAAAAAGAATGAAAAGAAATGAAGAGAGCCTCAGAGACCTCTGGGACAACGTTAAATGCAACAACATTTTCATTATATGGATTCCAGAAAGAGAAGAGAGAAAGGACCTGAGAAAATATTTGAAGAGATTATAGTCGAAAACTTCCCTAACATGGGAAAGGAAATAGCCACCCAAGTCCAGGAAGTGCAGAGTGTCCCATAGAGGATAAACCCAACGAGAAACATGCTGAGACACATAGTAATCAAATTGACAAAAAATAAGGAAAAGTTATTGAAATCAACAAGAGAAAAACAACAAATAACATAAAGGGAACTCCCATAAAGTTAACAGCTGATTTCTCAGCAGAAACTCTCCAAGCCAGAAGGGAGTGGCATGATATAATTAAAGTGATGAAAGGGGGCTTCCCTGGTGGTGCAGTGGTTGAGAGTCCACCTACTGATGCAGGGGACACAGGTTCATGCCCCTGTCCGGGAAGATCTCACATGCCAGCAAGGCCCATGAGCCATGGCCACTGAGCCTGCATGTCCGGAGCCTGTGCTCTGCAATGGGAGAGGCCACAACAGTGAGAGGTCCACATACTGCAAAAATAAATAAATAAATAAATAATATGAAAGTGATGAAAGGGAAGAACCTACAACCAAGATTACTCTACCCAGCAAGGATCTCATTCAGATTCGATGGAGAAATCAAAAGCTTAACAGACAAACAAAAGCTAAGGGAATTCAGCACCACCAAACCAGCTCTACAACAAATGCTAAAGGAACATCTCTAAGTGAGAAACACAAGAGTAGAAAAGGACCTACAGAAATAAACCCAAGACAATTAAGAAAATGGTCAGAGGAACATACATATTGGTAATTATCTTATGTGAATGCATTAAATGCTCCAACCAAAAGACACAGGTGTGCTGAATGGATAAAAAAAAAGACCCTTATATAGGCTTTCTACAAGAGACCCACTTCAGACCTAGGGACACATACTGACTGAAAGTGAAGGAATGGAAAAAGATATTCCATGCAACTGGAAATCATAAAAAGCTGGATAGCTATACTCATACCAGATTAAATAGACTTTAAAATAAAGAATGTTATAAGAGACAAGGAAGGACACTACATAATGATCAAGGGATCAATCCAAGAAGACAATATAACAATTATAAATATATATGAACCCAACATAGGAGCACCTCAATACATAAGCAACTGCTAACAACTATCAAAGAGGAAATCAACAGTAACACAATCATAGTGGGGGACATTAACACCTCACTTACATCAATGGACAGATCATCCAAAATGAAAATAAATAAGGGAACAGAAGCTTTAAATGACACAATAGACCAGATAGATTTAATTGATATTTATAGGACATTCCATCCAAAAACAGCAGATTACACTTTCTTCTCAAGTGCACACGGAACATTCTCCAGGATAGATCACATCTTGGGTCACAAATCAAGTCTCAGTAAATTTAAGAAAATTGAAATCATCTCAAGCATCTTCTCTGACCACAACGTTATGAGATTAGAAATGAATTACAAGGAAAAAAAACATTATAAACACAAACACATGAAGGCTAAACAATACGTTACTAAATAACGAAGAGATCACTGAAGAAATCAAAGAGGAAATCAAAAAAAACCTAGAGACAAATGACAATGAAAACACGATGATCCAAAACTTATGGGATGCAGCAAAAGCAGCTCTAACAGGGAAGATTATAACTATACAAGCCTACCTCAAGAAACAAGAAAAATCTAAAATAAACAATCTAACCTTACACCTAAAGGAACTAGAGAAAGAACAAACAAAACCAAAAGTTAGCAGAAGGAAAGAAATCATAAAGGCCAGAGCAGAAATAAATGAAATGGAAACAAAGAAAACAATAGCGAAGATCAATAAAACTAAAAGCTGGTTCTTTGACGGGATAAACAAAATTGATAACCCATTAGTCAGACTCATCAAGAAAAAGAGGGAGAGGACTCAAATCAATAAACTTAGAAATGAAAAAGGAGAAGTTACAACAGACACCGCAGAAATACAAAGCATCCTAAGAGAATACTACAAGCAACTCTATGCCAATAAATGGACAACCTGGAAGAAATGGACAAATTCGTAGAAAGGTATAACCTTCCAAGACTGAACCAGGAAGAAACAGAAAATATGAACAGAACAATCACAAGTAATGACATTGAAACTGTGATTAAAAATCTTCCAACAAACAAAAAGTCAAGGACCAGATGGCTTCACAGGTGAATTCTATCAAACATTTAGAGAAGAGCTAACACCCATCCTTCTCAAACTCTTTTAAAAAATTGCAGAGGAAGGAACACTCCCAAACTGATTCTATGAGGTCACCATCACCCTGTTACCAAAACCAGACAAGGGTACTAAAAAAAAAGAAAATTACAGACCAATATCACTAATGAATATAGATGCAAAAATCCTCAACAAAATACTAGCAAACAGAATCAAACAACACATTAAAAGGATCATACACCATGACCAAGTGGGATTTATCCCAGAGATGCAGGGATTCTTCAATATATGCAAATCAATCAATGTGATACACCATATTAACAAATTGAAGAATAAAAACCATATGATCATCTCAATAGGTGCAGAAAAAGCTTTTGACAAAATTCAACACCCATTTATGATAAAATCTCGCCAGAAAGTGGGCATAGAGGGAACCTACCTCAACATAATAAAGGCCATAAATGACAAACCCATAGCAAATATCATTCTCAATGGTGAAAAAATGAAAGCATTTCCTCTAAGATCAGGAAAAAGACAAGGATGTCCATTCTCACCACTATTATTCAACATAGTTTTGGAAGTCCTAGCCACAGGAATCAGAAAAGAAAAAGAAAGGAAAAGAATACATATTGGAAAAGAAGTAAAATGGTCACTGTTTGCAGATTACATGAAACTATACATAGAGAATCCTAAAAATGCCACTAGATAACTACTAGAGCTTATCAATGAATTTAGTAAAGTTGCAGGATACAAAATTAATGCACAGAAATCTCTTGCATTCCTGTACACTAATGATGAAAAATCTGAATGTGAAATTAAGAAAACACTTCCATTTACCATTGCAATAAAAAGAATAAAATATCTAGGAATAAACCTACCTAGGGAGACAGAAGACCTATATGCAGAAAATTATAAGACATTGATGAAAGAAATTAAAGATGATAACAACAGATGGAGAGATACACCATGTTCTTGGATTGGAAGAATCAATATTGGGAAAATGACTATACTACCCAAAGCAATCTACAGATTCAATGCAATCCCTATCAAATTACCATTTTTTACAGAACTAGAACAAATCATCTTAAAATTTGTATGGAGACACAAAAGACCTCGAATAGCCAAAGTAGTCTTGAAAGAAAAAAATGGAGCCTTCCGAATCAGACTCCCTGACTTCAGACTATAGTACAAAGCTACAGTAATCAAGACAGTATGGTACCGGCACAAAAACAGAAATATAGATCAATGGAACAGTATAGAAAGCCCAGAGATAAACCCATGCACCTATGGTCAATTAATCTACGACAAAGGATGCAAAGATATACAATGCAGAAAAGACAGTCTCTTCAGTAAGTGGTGCTGGGAAAACTGGACAGCTACATGTAAAAGAATGAAATTAGAACACTCCCTAACACCATACACAAAAATAAACTCAAAATGGATTTGAGACCTAAATGTAAAACTGAACACTATAAAATTCTTACAGCAAAACATTGGAAGAACACTCTTTGATATAAATCACAGCACGATCTTATTTGATCCACCTCCTAGAGTAATGGAAATAAAAACAAAAATAAACAAATGGGACCTAATAAAACTTCAAAGCTTTTGCACAGCAAAGGAAACCATAAACAAAGTGAAAGGCGGACGGCTTGAAGATGGCAGAAGAGTAAAACGTGGAGATCGCCTTCCTCCCCACGGATACACCAGAAATACATCTACACGTGGAATAACTCCTACAGAACACCTACTGAAGGCTGGCAGAAGATCTCAGACCTCCCCAAAGGCAAGAAACTCCCCACGTACCTGGGTAGGGCAAAAGAAAAAAAGAAAAAACAGAGACAAAAGAATAAGGACGGCACCTGCACCAGTGGGAGGGAGCTGTGAAGGAGGAAAAGTTTCCACACACTAGGAAGCCCCTTCGCGGGCGGAGACTGCGGGAGGCGGAGGGGGGAGCTTCAGGACCGCGGAGGCGTGAACAGCGACGGGTGCGGAGGGCAAACCGGGGAGATTCCCGCACAGGGGATGGGTGCCGACTGGCACTCACCAGCCCGAGAGGCTTGTCTGCTCACCCGCCGGGGCGGGCGGGGCTGCGAGCTGAGGCTCAGTTTCGGTTTCGGACGGAGCGCAGGGAGCGGACTGGGGTTGGCGGCTTGAACATAGCCTGAAGGGATTAGTGCACCACGGCTAGCCGGGAGGGAGTCCGGGGAACAGTCTGCACCTGCTGAAGAGGCAAGAGACTTTTTCTTCCCTCTTTGTTTCCTGGTGCGCGAGGAGAGGGGTTTAAGAGAGCTGCTTAAAGGAACTCCAGAGACGGGCGCGAGCCGCGGCTAAAAGCGCGGACCCCAGAGACGGGCGGGAGACGCTAGGGCTGCTGCTGCCGCCACCAAGGGGCCTGTGTGCGAGCACGGGTCACTCTCCACACCCCTCTTCCGCGGAACCTGTGCAGCCCGCCACTGCCAGGTTCCCGGGATCCAGGGACAACTTCCCCAGGAGAACGCACGGCGAGCCTCAGGCTGGAGCAACGTCATGCCGGCCTCTGCCGCCACAGGCCCGCCCCGCACGCAGTGCCCCTCCCCCCCCACCCCCGGCCTGAGTGAGCCGGAGCCCCCGAATCAGCGGCTCCTTTAACGCCGTCCTGTCTGAGCAAAAAACAGACGCCCTCCAGTGACCTACACGGAGAGGCAGGGCCAAATCCAAAGCTGAGCTCCTGTGAGCTGTGAGAACAAAGAAGAGAAAGGGAAATCTCTCCTAGCAGCCTCAGAAGCAGCGGATTAAAGCTCCACAATCAACTTGATATACCCTGCATCTGTGGAATACCTGAATAGACAAGGAATGATCCCAAATTGAAGAGGTGGAATTTAGGAGCGAGATCTATGATTTTTTTCCCTTTTCCTCTTTTTGTGAATGTGTACGTGTATGTTTCTGTGTGAGATCTTGCCTGTATAATCTTGCTTCCACCATTTGTCCTAGGGCTCTATCCGTCCATGGTTTTTAAAAAAAATTTTTTTTCTTAATAATTAATTTTAATTGTAATAACTTTATTATACTTTACCTTCGTTCTTTCTTTCTTTCTTTCCTTCCTTCCTTCCCTCCTTTAGACAACGAATCACCCCAAATTGAGGAGGTGGTCTCTGAGAACAAGATTTATGATTTTTCCCCCTTTACCTCTTTTTGTGAGGGTGTATGTGTATGCTTCTGTGTAAGATTTTCTCTGTATAGCTTTGCTTCCAACATTTGTCCTAAGGTTCTATCCGTCTCTTTTTTTTTTTTTCTAAATATTTTTTAATTCAATAACTATATTATACTTTATTTTATTTTTACTGTATCTTCTTTCTTTCTGTCTTTTTTCCTTCTTTCCCTCCTTCCTTCCTTCCTTCCTCCCTCCCTCCCTCCCTCCCTCCCTCCTTTCTTTCCTTCTTTGCTTCTTTCTTCCTTCCTTCCTTTCCTCCTTTCCTTCTTTCTTTCCTCATACTTCTACTAATTCCCTCTACTTTTTCTCCCTTTTATTCTGAGCCGTGTGGATGAAAGTCTCTTGGTGCTCCAGCCAGGAGTCAGGGCTCTGCCTCTGAGGTAGGAGAGCCAACTTCAGGTCACTGGTCAACAAGAGACCTCCCAGCTCCACATAATATTAAACGGCGGAAATCTCCCAGAGACCTCCATCTTAACACCAGCACCCAGCTTCACTCAACGACGAGCAAGCCACAGTGCTGGACAACCTATGCCAAACAACTAGCAAAACAGGAACACAACCCCACCCATTAGCAGAGAGGCTGCCTAAAATCATAATAAGGCCACAGACACCACAAAACACACCACCAGACGTGAACCTGCCCACTAGAGAGACAAGATCCAGCCTCATCCACCACAACACAGGCACTAGTCCCCTCCACCAGGAAGCCTACACAACCCACTGAACAAACCTTAGCCACTGGAGACAGGCATCAAAAACAACGGGAACTACGAACCTGCAGCCTGCAAAAAGGAGACTCCAAACACAGTAAGATAAGCAAAATGAGAAGACAGAAAAACACAGAGCAGATGAAGGAGCAAGATAAAAATGCACCAGACCTAACAACTGAAGAGGAAATAGGCAGTCTACCTGAAAAAGAATTCAGAATAATGATAGTAAGGATGATCTGAAATCTTGGAAATAGAATGGACAAAATGCAAGAAACAGTTAACAAGGACCTAGAAGAAATAAAGATGAAACAAGCAACGATGAACAATGCAATAAATGAAATTAAAAATACTCTAGAAGGGATCAATAGCAGAATAACTGAGGCAGAAGAACGGATAAGTGACCTGGAAGATAAAGTAGTGGAAATAACTACTGCAGAGCAGAATAAAGAAAAAAGAATGAAAAGAACTGAGGACAGTCTCAGAGACCTCTGGGACAACATTAAATGCACCAACATTCGAATTATAGGGGTTCCAGAAGAAGAAGAGAAAAAGAAAGGGACTGAGAAAATATTTGAAGAGATTATAGTTGAAAACTTCCCTAATATGGGAAAGGAAATAGTTAATCAAGTCCAGGAAGCACAGAAAGTCCCATACAGGAGAAATACAAGGAGAAATATGCCAAGACACATATTAATCAAACTGTCAAAAATTAAATACAAAGAAAGCATATTAAAAGCAGCAAGGGAAAAACAACAAATAACACACAAGGGAATCCCCATAAGGTTAACAGCTGATCTCTCAGCAGAAACCCTACAAGCCAGAAGGGAGTGGCAGGACATACTAAAAGTGATGAAGGAGAAAAACCTGCAACCAAGACTACTCTACCCAGCAAGGATCTCATTCAGATTTGATGGAGAAATTAAAACCTTTACAGACAAGCAAAAGCTGAGAGAGTTCAGCACCACCAAACCAGCTTTACAACAAATGCTAAAGGAACTTCTCTAGACAAGAAACACAAGAGAAGGAAAAGACCTATAATAACGAACCCAAAACAATATAGAAAATGGGAATAGGAACATACATATCAATAATTACCTTAAATGTAAATGGACTAAATGCTCCCACCAAAAGACACAGATTGGCTGAGTGGATACAAAAACAAGACCCTTATATATGCTGTCTACAAGAGACCCACTTCAGACCTAGAGACACATACAGACTGAAACTAAGGGGATGGAAAAAGATATTCCATGCAAATGGAAACTAAAAGAATGCTGAAGTAGCAATTCTCATATCAGACAAAATAGACTTTAAAATAAGGACTATTAAAAGAGACAAAGAAGGACACTACATAATGATCAAGGGATCGATCCAAGAAGAAGATATAACAATTGTAAATATTTATGCACCCAACATAGTAGCAACTCAATACATAAGGCAAATACTAACAGCCATAAAAGGGGAGATCGACAGTAACACATTCATAGTAGGGGACTTTAACACCCCACTTTCACCCATGGACAGATCATCCAAAATGAAAATAAATAAGGAAACACAAGCTTTAAATGATACATTAAACAAGATGGACTTAATTGATATTTATAGGACACTCCATCCAAAAACAACAGAATACACATTTTTCTCAAGTGCTCATGGAACATTCTCCAGGATAGATCATATCTTGGGTCACAAATCAAGCCTTGGTAAATTTAAGAAAATTGAAATTCTATCAAGTATCTTTTCTGACCACAACGCCATCTTTTCTGACCACAACGCCATGAGACTTACAGGAAAAGATCTGTAAAAAATACAAACACATGGAGGCTAAACAATACACTACTTAATAACGAAGTGATCACTGAAGAAATCAAAGAGGAAATCAAAAAATACCTAGAAACAAATGACAGTGGAGACACAACGACCCAAAACCTATGGGATGCAGCAAAAGCAGTTCTAACGGGGAAGTTTATAGCAATACAAGCCCACCTTAAGAAGCAGGAAACATCTCGACTAAACAACCTAACCTTGCACCTCAAGCAATTAGAGAAAGAAGAACAAAAAAACCCCAAAGCTAGCAGAAGGAAAGAAATCATGAGAATCAGATCAGAAATAAATGAAAAAGAATTGAAGGAAACGATAGCAAAGATCAATAAAATTAAAAGCTGGTTCTTTGAGAAGATAAACAAAATAGATAAACCAGTAGCCAGACTCATCAAGAAAAAAAGGGAGAAGACTCAAATCAATAGAATTAGAAATGAAAAAGGAGAAGTAAAAACTGACACTGCAGAAATACAAAAGATCATGAGAGATTACTACAAGCAACTCTATGCCAATAAAATGGACAACCTGGAAGAAATGGTGAAATTCTTAGAAATGCACAAGCTGCCAAGACTGAATCAGGAAGAAATAGAAAATATGAACAGACCAATCACAAGCACTGAAATTGAAACTGTGATTAAAAATCTTCCAACAAACAAAAGCCCAGGACCAGATGGCTTCACAGGCGAATTCTATCAAACGTTTAGAGAAGAGCTAACACCTATCCTTCTCGAACTCTTCCAAAATATAGCAGAGGGAGGAACACTCCCAAATTCCTTCTACGAGCTCACCATCACCTTGATACCAAAACCAGACAAGGATGTCACAAAGAAAGAAAACTACAGGCCAATATCACTGATGAACATAGATGCAAAAATCCTCAACAAAATACTAGCAAACAGAATCCAACAGTACATTAAAAGGATCATACACCATGATCAAGTGGGGTTTATTCCAGGAATGCAAGGATTCTTCAATATACACAAATCTATCAATGTGATAAACCATATTAACAAATTGAAGGAGAAAAACCATATGATCATCTCAATAGATGCAGAGAAAGCTTTCGACAAAATTCAACACCCATTTATGATAAAAACCCTGCAGAAAGTAGGCATAGAGGGAACTTTCCTCAACATAATAAAGGCCATATATGACAAGCCCACAGCCAACATCATCCTCAATGGTGAAAAACTGAAACCATTTCCACTAAGCTCAGGAACAAGACAAGGTTGCCCACTCTCACCACTCTTATTCAACATAGTTTTGGAAGTTTTAGCCACAGCAATCAGAGAAGAAAAGGAAATAAAAGGAATCCAAATCGGAAAAGAAGAAGTAAAGCTGTCACTGTTTGCAGATGACATGATACTATACATAGAGAATCCTAAAGATGCTACCAGAAAACTACTAGAGCTAATCAATGAATTTGGTAAAGTAGCAGGATACAAAGTTAATGCACAGAAATCTCTGGCATTCCTATATACTAATGATGAAAAATCTGAAAGTGAAATCAAGAAAACACTCCCATTTACCATTGCAACAAAAAGAATAAAATATCTAGGAATAAACCTACCTAAGGAGACGAAAGACCTGTATGCAGAAAATTATAAGACACTGATGAAAGAAATTAAAGATGGTACAAATAGATGGAGAGATATACCATGTTCTTGGATGGGAAGAATCAACATTGTGAAAATGACTCTACTACCCAAAGCAATCTACAGATTCAATGCAATCCCTATCAAACTACCAATGGCATTTTTCACAGAACTAGAACAAAAAATTTCGCAATTTGTATGGAAACACAAAAGACCTCGAATAGCCAAAGCAATCTTGAGAACGAAAAAAGGAGCTGGAGAAATCAGGCTCCCTGACTTCAGGCTATACTACAAAGCTACAGTAATCAAGACAGTATGGTACTGGCACAAAAACAGAAAGATAGATCAATGGAACAGCATAGAAATCCCAGAGATAAACCCATGCACATATGGACAACTTATCTTCGATAAAGTTGGCAGGAATGTACAGTGGAGAAAGGACAGCCTCTTCAATAAATGGTGCTGGGAAAACTGGACAGGTACATGTAAAATTATGAGATTAGATCACTCCCTAACACCATACACAAAAATAAGCACAAAATGGATTAAAGACCTAAATGTAAGGCCAGAAACTATCAAACTCTTAGAGGAAAACATAGGCAGAACACTCTATGACATAAATCACAGCAAGATCCTTTCTGACCCACCTCCTAGAGTAATGGAAATAAAAACAAAAATAAACAAATGGGACCTAATGAAACTTCAAAGCTTTTGCACAGCAAAGGAAACCATAATCAAGACCAAAAGACAACCCTCAGAATGGGAGAATATATTTGCAAATGAAGCAACTGCCAAAGGATTAATCTCCAAAATTTACAAGCAGCTCATGCAGCTCAATAACAAAAAAAAAACAACCCAATCCAAAAATGGGCAGAAGACCTAAATAGACATTTCTCCAAAGCAGATATACAGAATGCCAACAAACACATGAAAGAATGCTCAACATCATTAATCATTAGAGAAATGCAAATCAAAACTACAATGAGATATCATCTCACACCAGTCAGAATGGCCATCATCAAAAACTCTAGAAACAATAAATGCTGGAGAGGGTGTGGAGAAAAGGGAACACTCTTGCACTGCTGGTGGGAATGTGAATTGGTTCAGCCACTATGGAGAACAGTATGGAGGTTCCTTAAAAAACTACAAATAGAATTACCATATGACCCAGCAATCCCACTACTGGGCATATACCCTGAGAAAACCAAAATTCAAAAAGAGTCATGTACCAAAATGTTCATTGCAGCTCTATTTACAATAGCCCAGAGATGGAAACAACCTAAGTGCCCATCATCGGATGAATGGATAAAGAAGATGTGGCACATATATACAATGGAATATTACTCAGCCTTAAAAAGAAATGAAATTGAGCTATTTGTAATGAGATGGATAGACCTAGATTCTGTCATACAGAGTGAAGTATGTCAGAAAGAAAAAGACAAATACCATATGCTAACACATATATATGGAATTTAAGGGGAAAAAAAATGTCATGAAGAACCTAGGGGTAAGACAGGAATAAAGACGCAGACCTACTGGAGATAGGACTTGAGGATATGGGGAGGGGGAAGGGTGAGCTTTGACAGGGCGAGAGAGAATCATGGACATATACACACTAACAAACGTAGTAAGGTAGATAGCTAGGGTGAAGCAGCCGCAAGGCACAGGGATATTAGCTCGGTGCTTTGTGACAGCCTGGAGGGGTGGGATAGGGAGAGTGGGAGGGAGGGAGACGCAAGAGGGAAGACATATGGGAACATATGTATATGTATAACTGATTCACTTTGTTATAAAGCAGAAACTAACACACCATTGTAAAGCAATTATACCCCAATAAAGATGTTAAAAAAAAAAAAAGTGAAAGGATAACCCTCAGAATGGGAGAAAATATTTGCAAATGAATCAACGGACAAAGGATTAATCTCCAAAATATATAAACAGCTCATGCAGCTCAACATTCAAGAAACAAACAACCCAATCCAAAAATGGGCAGAATAGCTAAATAGACATTTCTCCAAAGAAGACATACAGATGGCCAAGAAGCACATGAAAATCTGCTCAACATCACTAATTATTAGAGAAATGCAAATCAAAACTACAGTGAGGTATCACCTCCCACCAGTTAGAATGGGCATCATCAGAAAATCTATAAACAACAAATGCTGGTGAGGGTGTGGAGGAAAGGGAAACCTCTTGCACTTTTGGTGGGAATGTAAATTGATGCAACCTCTATGGAGAATAGTGTGGATATTACTTAAAAACCTAAAAATAGAATTACCATATGATCCAGCAATCCCACTACTGGGCATATACCCAGAGAAAACTGTAATTCCAAAAGACACATGCACCCCAATGTTCATTGCAGCACTATTTACAATAACCAGGTCATGGAAGCAACCTAAATGCCCATGGACAGATGAATGGATAAAGAAGTTGTGGTACATATATACAATGGAATATTACTCAGCCATAAAAATGAACAAAATTGAATCATTTGTTGAGACGTGGATGGATCTAAAGACTGTTTTACAGAATGAAGTAAGTCAGAAAGAGAAAAACAAACATTGTATATTAATGCATGTATGTGGATCCTAGAAAAAGATACAGATGAACTGGTTTGCAATCAGAAGTTGAGACACAGATGTAGAGAACAAACATATGGACACCAAGGGGGTGAAACCACGGTGGGGTGGGGATGGTGGTGTGCTGAATTGGGTGATTGGGATTGACGTGTATAAACTGATGTGTATAAAATTGATGACTAATAAGAACCTGCAGTATAAAAAAACAAACAAAAAACAACTAATTCTAAACTTTCTTTGGGTTATTTGTATGGAAATATGTTAATATAAATGTTTTGGACTTTACATGAAATTTCTAAAAATCTTATATTGTCTGGTATAATGTTATAAGTCTTAATTCTAGTTATTACTTTAAAATGTATATCTCAGAAATAACTAAATTTCGTTGTCAATTGCATTATTATGTACTTTCATCAAATCTTTAACTGTGGTCATTTTTCAGTCTTTTGTCATTTACAGACAGTTCTGGGTGTACTCTGATGCTTTTGCAAAAATGTTCCTATAAAAGGGTTTCATCTTCAAGGAATTCATGCAAAAGACTCTGACAAGTACTGGTTTCTGGTAACTGACTATACTGCTGAACTGAATGAATAAGCATTTTCAGAACTCTAATGGAAAACTGATGAATTCATAAAAGTGCTAACAAAAGATCAAGATGAAAAAAAAATTAATTACATGGGACTGAGTGAACTGATGAGGGTGATTATAATTTTTGTGACTTTTTGTTTGAATAAAAAAAAATCCCACAAGGACTCAGAGGCAAAAAATATACACATAAAAATAATGAAATTGAGTTATTTGTAGTGAGGTGGATGGACCTAGAGTCTGTCATACAGAGTGAAATAATTCAGAAAGAGAAAAACAAATATTATATGCTAGCACATGTATATGGAATCTAAAAAAAAAAAAAAAAGGTTCTGAAGAACCTAGGGACAGTACAGGAGTAAAGATGCAGACAGAGAGAATGGACTTGAGGACGTGGGAATGGGGAAGGGTAAGCTGGGACGAAGTGAGAGAGTGGCCTTGACATATGTACACTACTAAATGTAAAATAGATAGCTAGTGGGAAGCAGCCGCATAGCATAGGGAGATCAACTTGGTGCTTTGTGACCACCTAGAGGGGTGGTGTAGGGAGGGTGGAAGGGAGACACAAGAGGAAGTGGATATGGGGATATATGTATACATATAACTGATTCACATTGTTATACAGCAGCAACTAACACAATATTGTAAAGCAATTATACTCCAATAAAGATGTTAAAAAATATGTAATGTGTAAACCTTGATTAGGCCCTGGACTAAATAAATAACCAGCTCTATATGACATAAAAAATATATTTATATATATATAAAAAGAATAATATATTATTCTTTATATGTATATATATATATACAGAGAGAGAGAGAGAGAGATCCTTTATCCCCTTCATCTAGATTCATCAGTTGTCAATATTTTGCCTCATATGCTTTTACTCTCCCTTTCTCTCAACACACACATACACACAAAATTTATTTTTGTTAAACCATTTGACAGTTGCAGACATCATGACACTTTTTTAGAGTTTTTTTTTGTGTGTGTGTGATACTTGGGCCCCTCACCGCTATGGCCTCTCCCGCTGCGGAGCACAGGCTCCGGATGCGCAGGCCCAGTGGCCACGGCTCACGGGCCCGGCCGCTCCGCGACACGCAGGACCCTCCAGGACCGGGGCACGAACCCACGTCCCCCACATCGGCAGGTGGACTCTCACCAGGGAAGCCCTCATGACACTTTTAACCTAAATATTCCACCATGAGCATTCTACATAACAAAAATACCATTATCATACACAAGACATTTAACACTGGTACAAAACAGTATCTAACATACAGTACATAGGCAAATTTCCCAATAATCCTCATATCCTTTAAAACTGTTTTTTACAATCTAGTATTCAACTAATGTTCACACATTGCTTTTGTTTGCCAAATCTGTCAACTTTGTTTTGGTCTAGAAAAGTGCCCTGTCATATTTTTCACTCTTTCCGAGATTAACTGTGTTTTGTTTTTTGTTTTGTTTGTTTGTTTGTTTTTGAGTCCTGACCTACTGTTTTATAGTGTGTCCCACTTTCTAGATTTGCCACATTGTATTCTCATGGTTAAATTCAGGTCAAACATTTTGGTCAAGAACACTATATATGTGACAATATATGATATGTAATTCCTATTGCATTCAATATAATACCAGGTGGTCCAGTTATCAGTCATGCTAAGTTTTAGCACTGGCTTAAAGTAGTGTAAGACAACACAATTTTAAGGTTACAGTGTGATGGTTTAATATAGATACAGATTATCTCCAACTTACAATGGTTTGGTTTACACTTTTTCAACTTTAGGATGGTGTGAAAGTGATACATGTTCAGTAGAAAACTGTACTTTGAATGTTGATCTTTTCCTAGTTTAATGATATGTGGTATGATACTTTCTTGATGCTGGACAGTGGATGTGAGCCATAGTTCCTAGTCAGCCACACAATCAGGAGACTATATAACAGATGTAACTATTTTGTAGCCATACAACCACTCTGCTTTTTACTTTCAGTACAGTAACCAATAAATTACATGAGATATTCAACACTATTATAAAATGGACTCTGTGTAGGCAAATGGAGGCAAATGTAATTGTTCTCAGCACCTTTAAGGTAGGGTAGGCTAAGCTATGATGTTCAGTAGGTTAGGTGTTTTAAATGCGTTTTCCACTTATGATATTTTCAACTTCTAATGGGTTTATCAGAACATAACCCCATCATAAGTCCAGGAAGATCTGTATGTTGAGAAATGACTATCACAATCAAGTTGATTAACTTATCTTTCACCTCAAATAATTACCTTTTTTCTTGGTAGTGGCGGGGGGAGAGATTATAAACACTTAAGATATACTTTCTCAGGAAATTTTAAGTATACAACACATTGCTTTTAACTATCATCATTTTCTCATCCTATTGTAATCAGAGATCAAGTTTTTGGAATTTCTTGAAACTTCTTCTATGACCTTAGTCAGGGATATGTTTAAAAGATTATTTTCCAATTGTTGGTGAACTGTTCCAGATATATTATGGATATGTAGTCTAGATTTTGAATTGTGTTGTTTAAACATTCTTTGTCCTTATGATTTTCTCTTCTTTTTAGCTTGATACCCTAGTTGAAAAAAAAAAAAAAAAGGTGCTATAAAGTATCTCAAAGAGATTTTTCCCTGATTATTTTCTCCTTGTAGTCTGATAATATCTACTTTATATACATGTACTTTGAAGTGCTCTTCTTAGATTCTTATAATTTAGGATTACATGATGTAATCTTAGAAAATTAAATCTTTAATCATAATGTAATTAGCCCTCTATTTCTATTAACACTTTTTGCTTTAAATTCTATTTTGTCATTTATCAGTACTATAAAATTTATAGTATCTTTCATATTTTTTGCTCCTCCTAAGTTCTTATGTCTTACATTCATTATACATTTGAAGTTTTTTAAATTGTTTATTTTATTTTCACCTCATAATATTATGTTTGGATCCTTTATTACTATTGAACTTCATGCTTCCTAGTGGTTCCTATTTACTTCATTTCTTTTTCTCTCTCTTTTAGATTATGTTTTCTCAATATCAGCACTATTGGTATTTTGGGCTAGATAATTCTTTCTGAGTAGGGAGCAGTCCTGTGCATTGCAGGATGTTTAGTAGCATCCCTGGTGTATACCTAATTTTGTCAGTAGCAGCTCCCCACCCATACACCCCAGTTAAAATTACTGAGAATGTCTTCAGCCATTACCAAATGTTACCTAGGAGGCAAAACTGCCCTTATTTGAAAAAACACTGTTTTGGTTTTAGATTGTTTGACATTTTCCTATTCATTGCTCCCTTCCATTAATATGGGCATTATGCAGTCTGTTTTCATTATTTTAATTATTTCCCTAAAAACTGTAATGTTCTTATTAACTTACAAAGTTTAATGGAGGTCAACTTCTAGATAGAACCTTATGTGTGACTATCCCTTCTCAATTTATTTGCTATTATTATTTGTATTTTAGTTTTATCTTTTTAAATCTGTAAGTTAGACATAAATGCTGTTGTATACAATCTATGTTTGTTATATTTATCTTGTATTTTATCATTTTTTTGTCACAGTTCTTCTCCACTATATTTATCCAGATATTTATGATTTATGTTGATTTTATTTATTCTAAATGTTCATAGTTTCCTTCTTTTATCATTTTCATTTTTTTCTGAAAAACAGATCCTAGTAAAACTTTTAGAGCAAGTTTATCCATGATAAAAGTTCTCATTTTACCTACATCTGAGAATACCTTTTTACTCTTATTTTTCTGAAAGATAATTTTGCTAGACATAGAATTTTGACTTGACAGTTTTTATTTTCCTTCATTACTTACAAACTGCAGTGCTGATTCCTTTTGGATTTCACAATTTCTGATGAGCAACGCACTGTTATTTAATTTTTCTTAACTTATAAGTAACGATGTAATGTGTTTCTCTCTGCCTGCATTCAAGGTTCTTTTTTTTAAAAAAAATTGTTTGTTTCCTTTAGTTTTCATAAATTTGAGTATAATAGTCATGGGTTTCTTTACATCTATCCAGATTGAGATTTGCTCAATTTCTTGAACATGTAAATTTATGCCTTTCATCAAATTTAGGCAATTTCAGCATGATTTTTTCAATTCTTACTCTCTCGACTCTGGGTTTCCTATTATACAATTATTAGGCCTTTTGTTACTGCCCTACAGGTTCTTCAACTCCATCTCATAAAAAATATATATTTCTCTCTTTTGTTCAGATTGGATGATTTTTTTGTTCTGTATTTAATTATAATGACTCTTCTGTCACATCAGTTATCCAATTGAGCATATGAAGCAAGTTTTTTTTAAAAAAATTGCTACTCTATTTTTTTAGTTCCAAAATATAACTTGCCTCTTATTTTGATCTTCTATTTATTCTATTTATCTATTTTTCTTCTATTTCTTTGCTGAAACTTTTGCATTTTTTCCAGAGTATCCATACTTGCCTGTTGTAATATTTTAATGATGTGTGTTCTGAAGTCCTTGTAAAATAATTTCAACATATGTGTTATCTTGGCATTTCTGTCTGTCAATTGTCTTTTCACAGTCTAGTTGAGATTTACCTGGTTCTTGATATGATGAGCAATTTTTAATTTATTTTCTGGACATTTTGAATCTTATGTTATAATTTATTATCCATTAACATCTCTTTTAGTATTCCGTCTACACTTTTAGGTCCAGAATGCTCATCTTTGCCCATTGTGAGCTGTGGTTTAGATGTTAATATAGTCTTCCAAGTTTTTGCACTGTTATTCTGATCTGCTTTGCTTGTGTGCTTCACAGAGAGTAATTTGAATGCTTGGTCATAGCCCACTTTGTAGTTCAGTCCTCAAAGCATTCATGGTATTGATTACAGTCAGTTTCACACATACGTTACTCCAGAGTTTGCCTAGGACTTAATGCACAGATGATAAGAATCACTTTCTCTACATCTTTCCTACCCATGATTTATTTTCATTCTTTAGATTGGAGGAAGAGGACACCCTCTCTATCATTTATTTAATTAAAGGGGGCAGGGACATGCAACAGGGCTCCACAACACAATCTCTGCATTGTTTGAAGGTAAAGGATAGTGCCATATTGTCATTATTTTACAAGCACTTTGTACATATTAATCAACTGTTATCTGACTTCTTGTGGTGTTTTTGAGAAGTCAGCTGTCAGTATAATTAACATTCTTTTGTAGGTGAACTACGTTTTCTCTCTGGCTAATTCTAGGATATGTTATTGTCTTTTTTGATCTTCAGGTTCACTATGATTTTTTTAAAAAATCTATTCTACTTGAAATTATTTTTTTTCTAAATTTAAATGCCACGTGTCATTTATTAATTATGAAGAATCTTTGCCCATCTTCTCTTTGAAAATAACCTCTTCAACTTTCTCTCTAGTCTTTCCTTTTGTAATTTCTATTAGATATATTCTATTCTTTCTCACTTTGTCCTTGATTTCTATTCTACTTCATGTTTTCCCTTTTGTTTGTTCTCTGTATTGTATTTTGTGATATACTGGAACTGGCTTATAGCAGCTTCTAAGAGCCAATTGCTGAATATTCAGAAAATTTTTGAGCCAGTTTTTAAACCATCATTGGCTTGAAAATGGTTATAATGAGAATATTTAGAATTGACAAATGCTACAAATGAGGGGTTATTTTGTAAGTGTGATATTACCAGCACTTGCTGATTTTAGATGATTTCTTCAAATGTATCACCCAACTTCCCAATTATTTCTGTACCTCTGTCTAGTCATATATTTAATAATCCATTATCATCTAATTTCAGTGATAAAATTCAACAAGAAGGTGAAATTGATTCTGTGTCAAATCCACCATATCTTTCTTAAATAAACACACTATATTTTTTATTGACATATAGTTGACACACAACACTATGTTAGTTTCTTGTATATGACATAATGATTTGACATTTGTATACAGTGTAAAATGATCACCACAATGTTTAGTTACCATCTGTCATCATATAGAGTTACATTTTTTTCTTTTGATGAGAAATTTTAATATTTAATTTCTTGACAACCTTCAAATTTGCAATATAGCATTATTTACTATAGCCACCATGTTGTACATTACATCTCTGTGACATTTATTTTATAGCTGGAAGTTTGTAACTCTTAAACTTTCCACCTATTTTGCCTACCTCCAACTCCTGTCCCCTCTGGCAGCCACCAAACTGTTCTCTGTATCTATGAATTTTGTCTGATTTCTTAGTTTGTTTTAGATTCCAAATATAAGTGAAACCATATGGTATTTGTTTTTTTTCCATCTGACTTATCTTATTTAAAATAATAATATCAAAGTCCATCCATGTTGTCACAAATGGCAAGATTTCATTATTTGTTATGGCTGAATAATAATCCATTGTGTATATATCTATGTCTATATATCTATATCTATATATATCACATCTTTTTTATCGTTTCATCCATGAATGGGTAGTAAGTTTGCTTCCATATCTTGGCTATTGTAAATAAGCTGCTATGAGCATTGGGCTGCATATATATTTTTGAACTAGGGTTATCATTTTCTTCAGATAAATACTATGAAGTGGAATTGTTGGATCATATGGTAGTTATATTTTTAATTTTTTGAAGAAACTCCACATTGTTTGTGACAGCTGCCCCAACAACAGTGTAGCCATCCCATCAACAATGCACAAGGGTTCACTTCTCTTCACATTTTTGCCAATACTTGTCCTTTTAATAATAAACATTCTGACAGGTGTGAGGTGATATCTCATTGTGTTTTGTGTTTTTTGTTTTAAAATCTTTATTGTAGTATAATTGCTTTACAATGGTGTGTTAGTTTCTGCCTTATAACAAAGTGAATCAGATATACATATACATATGTTCCCAAATCTCTTCCCTTTTGCCTCTCCCTCCCTCCCACACTCCCTATCCCACCCCTCTAGGTGGTCACAAACCACCTAGCTGATCTCCCTGTGCTATGCAGCTGCTTCCCATTAGCTATCTATTTTACGTTTGGTAGTGTATACATGTCCATGCCACTCTCTCACTTTGTCACAGCTTACACTTCCCCCGCCCCATATCCTCAAGACTATGCTCTAGTAGGTCTGTCTCTTAATTCCTGTCTTACCCATAGGTTCTTAATAACCGTTTTTTTTTTTTCTTAGATTCTGTATATATGTGTTAGCATACGGTATTTGTTTTTCTCTTTCTGACTTACTTCCCTCTGTATGACAGACTCTAGGTCCATCCACCTCACTAAAAATAACTCAATTTCATTTCCATTTATTGCTGAGTAATATTCCATTGTATATATGTGCCACATCTTCTTTATCCATTCATCTGTTGATGGACACTTAGGTTGCTTCCATGTCCTGGCTATTGTAAATAGAGCTGCAATGAACATTTTGGTATGACTCTTTTGAATTATGGTTTTCTCAGGGTATATTCCCAGTAGTGGGAGTGCTGGGTCATATGGTAGTTCTATTTGTAGTTTTTGAAGGAACCTCCATGCTGTTCTCCATAGTGGCTGTATCAATTTACAATCCCACCAACAGTGCAAGAGTGTTCCCTTTTCTCCACACCCTCTCCAACATTTATTGTTTCTAGATTTTTTGATGATGGCCATTCTGACTGGTGTGAGATGATATCTCATTGTAGTTTTGAGTTGCATTTCTCTAATGATTAATGATGCTGAGAATTCTTTCATGTGTTTGTTGGCAATCTCTATATCTTCTTTGGAGAAATGTCTATTTAGGTCTTCTGCCCATTTTTGGATTGGGTTGTTTGTTTTTTGTTAAGCTGCATGAGCTGTTTGTAAATTTTGGAGATTAATCCTTTGTCAGTTGCTTCATTGGAAATATTTTCTCCCATTCTGAGAGTTGTCTTCTGGTCTTGTTTATGGTTTCCTTTGCTGTGCAAAAGCTTTTAAGTTTCATTATGTCCCATTTGTCTATTTTTGTTTTTATTTCCATTTCTCTAGGAGGTGGGTCAGAAAGAATATTGCTGTGATTTACATCATAGAGTGTTCTGCCTATGTTTTCCTCTAAGAAATTTATAGTGTCTGGCCTTACATTTAGGTCTTTAATCCATTTTGAGTTTATTTTTGTGCATGGCGTTAGGGAGTGATCTAATCTCATACTTTTACATGTACCTGTCCAGTTTTCCCAGCACCACTTATTGAAGAGGCTGTCTTTTCTCCACTGTACATTCCTGCCTCCTTTATCAAAGATAAGGTGACCATATGTGCGTGGGTTTATCTCTGGGGATTCTATCCTGTTTCATTGATCTATCTTTCTGTTTTTGTGCCAGTACCATACTGTCTTGATTACTGTAGCTTTGTAGTATAGCCTGAAGTCAGGGAGCCTGATTCCTGTAGCTCCATTTTTTGCTCTCAAGATTACTTTGGCTCTTCAGGGTCTTTTGTGTTTCCATACAAATTCTGAAATTTTTTGTTCTACTTCTGTGAAAAATGCCAGTGGTAGTTTGGTAGAGATTGCATTGAATCTGTAGATTGCTTTGGGTAGGAGAGTAATTATCACAATGTTGATTCTTCCAATCCAAGGACATGGTATATCTCACCATCTATTTGTATCATCTTTAATTTCTTTCATCAGTGTCTTCTAGCTTTCTGCATACAGGTCTTTTGTCTCCTTAGGTAGGTTTATTCCTAGATATTTTATTCTTTTTGTTGCAATGGTAAATGGGAGTATTTTCTTAATTTCACTTTCAGGTTTTTCATCATTATTGTATAAGAATGCCAGAGATTTCTGTGCATTAATTTTGTATTCTGCTACTTTACCAAATTCATTGATTAGCTCTGCTCATTTTCTGGTAGCATCTTTAGCATTCGCTATGTATAGTATGTCATCTGCAAACAGTGACAGCTTTAATTCTTCTTTTCCGATTTGGATTTCTTTTATTTCTTTTCTTCTCTGATTGCTGTAGCTAAAACTTCCAAAACTATGTTGAATAAGAGTGGTGAGAGTGGGCAACCTTGTCTTGTTCCTGAGCTTAGTGGAAATGGTTTCAGTTTTTCGCCATTGAGGATGATGTTGTCTGTTGGTTTGTCATATATGGCTTTTATTATGTTGAGGAAAGTTCCCTCTGTGCCTACTTTCTGCAGGGTTTTTATCATAAATGGGTGTTGAATTTTCTCAAAAGCGTTCTCTGCATCTATTGAAAGGATCATATGTTTTTTTTCCTTCAATTTTTTAATATGGTGTATCACGTTGATTGATTAGCGTATATTGAAAAATCCTTGCATTCCTGGAATAAACTCCACTTGATCATGGTGTATGATCCTTTTAATGTGCTGTTGCATTCTGTTTGCTAGTATTTTGTTGAGGATTTTTGCATCTATGTTCATCAGTGATATTGGCCTGTAGTTTTCTTTGTGACATCTTTGTCTGGTTTTGGTATCAGGTTGATGGTGGCCTTGTAGAATGTGTTTGGGAGTTTTACTCCCTCTGCTATATTTTGGAAGAGTTTGAGAAGGATAGGTGTTAGCTCTTCTCTAAATGTTTCATAGAATACGCCTGTGAAGCCATCTGGTCCTGGGCTTTGTTTGTTTGAAGATTTTTTTTTTTTTTTTTTTTGCCGTATGCAGGCCTCTCACTGTTGTGGCCTCTCCCGTTGAGGAGCACAGGCTCCAGACGCACAGGCTCAGCGGCCACGGCTCACAGGCCCAGCCACTCCGCAGCATGTGGGATCTTCCTGGACCAGGGCATGAACCCGTGTCCCCTGCATCGGCAGCCGGAATCTCAACCACTGTGTCACCCGGGAAGACCTGTTTGAAGATTTTTAATCTCAGTTTCAATTTCATTGCTTGTGATTGGTCTGTTCATATTTTCTATTTCTTCCTGGTTCAGTCTCGGCAGGTTGTGCATTTCTAAGTGTTTGTCCATTTCTTCCAGGTTGTCCATTTTTCTTCCAGGTTGTCCATTTTATTGGTATAGTGTTGCTTGTAGTAATCTCTCCTGATCCTTTGTATTTCTGCAGTGTCATTTGTTACTTCTTTTTATTTCCTAATTCTATTGATTTGAGTCTTCTCCCTTTTTTTCTTGATGAGTCTGGCTAATGGTTTTTCCATTTTGTTTATCTTGTCAAAGAAACAGCTTTTAGTTTTATTGATCTTTGCTATCTTTTCCTTCATTTCTTTTTCATTTATTTCTGATTGATCTTTATTTCCTTCTGCTAACTGTGGTGCCTCTTTTGTTCTTCTTTCTCTAATTGCTTTAGGTGCAAGGTTAGGCTGTTTATTTGAAATGTTTCCTGTTTCTTAAGGTAGGATTGTATTGCTATAAAATTCCCTCTTAGAACTGCTTTTGCTGCATCCCATAGGTTTTAGGTCATCGTGTTTTTATCGTCATTTGTTTCTAGGTATATTTTGCTTTCCTCTTTGATTTCTTCAGTGATCTCTGTGTTATAAAGTAGTGCATTGTTTAGCCTCCATGTGTTTGTGTTTTTTACAGATCTTTTCCTGTAATTGATATCTAGTCTCATAGTGTTGTGGTCAGAAAAGACACTTGATACGGTTTCAATTTTCTTAAATTTACCAAGGCTTGATTTGTGACCCAAGATATGCTCTATCCTGGAGAATGTTCCATGAGCACTTGAGAAAAATGTGTATTCTGTTGTTTTTGGATGGAATGGCCTATAAATATCAATTAAGTCCATCTTGTTTAATGTATCATTTAAAGCTTGTGTTTCCTTATTTATTTTCATTTTGGATGATCTGTCCATGGGTGAAAGTGGGGTGTTAAAGTCCCCTACTATGAATGTGTTACTGTTGATTTCCCCTTTTATGGCTGTTAGTATTTGCCTTATGTATTGAGGTGCTCCTATGTTGGGTGCATAAATATTTACAACTGTTATATCTTCTTCTTAGATCAATGCCTTGATCATTGTGTAGTGTCCTTTTTTGTCTGTTGTAATAGTGTTTATTTTAAAGTCTATTTTGTCTGGTATGAGAATTGCTACTCCAGCTTTCTTCTGATTTCCATTTGCATGGAATATCTTTTTCCATCCCCTCACTTTCAGTCTGTATGTGTCCCTAGGTCTGAAGTGGGTCTCTTGTAGACAGCATCTATATGGGTCTTGTTTTTGTATCCATTCAGCCAGTCTGTTTCTTTTGGTGGGACTATTTAATCCATTTACATTAAATGTAACTATCAATATGTATGTTCCTATTCCCATTTTCTCAATTGTTTTGGGTTTGTTATTTTAGGTCTTTTCCTTCTCTTGTGTTTCTTGCCTAGAGAAGTTCCTTTAGCATTTGTTGTAAAGCTGGTTTGGTGGTGCTGAACTCTCTCAGCTTTTGCTTGTCTGTAAAGGTTTTAATTTCTCCATCAAATCTGAATGAGATCCTTGCTGGGTAGAGTAATCTTGGTTGTAGGTTTTTCTCCTTCATCACTTTAAATATGTCCTGCCACTCCCTTTTTTGGAGAGTTTGCAGAGTTTCTGCTGAAAGATCAGCTGTTAACCTTATGGGGATTCCCTTGTGTGTTATTTGTTGTTTTTCCCTTGCTGCTTTTAAAATATTTTCTTTGTATTTAATTTTTGACAATTTATTATGTGTCTTGGCATATTTCTCCTTGGATTTATCCTGTATGGGACTTTCTGTGCTTCCTGGACTTGATTAACTATTTCCTTTCCCATATTAGAAAGTTTTCAACTATAATCTCTTCAAATATTTTCTCAGTCCCTTTCTTTTTCTCTTCTTCTTCTGGCACCACTAAATTCGAATGTTGGAGCATTTAATGTTGACCCAGAGGTCTCTGAGACTGTCCTCAGTTCTTTTCATTCTTTTTTCTTTATTCTACTCTGCAGTAGTTATTTCCACTATTTTATCTTGCAGGTCACTTAACCGTTCTTCTGCCTCAGTTATTCTGCTATTGATCCCTTCTAGAGTATTTTTCATTTCTTTTATTGTGTTGTTCATTGTTGTTTGTTTCCTCTTTAGTTCTTCTGGGTCCTTGTTAAATGTTTCTTGCATTTTCTCTACTCTATTTCCAAAATTTGGGTCATCTTTTCTATCATTATTGTGAATTCTTTTTCAGGTAGACTGCTTATTTCCTCTTCACTTGTTAGGTCTGGTGAGTTTTTATCTTGCTCCTTCATCTGCTGTGTGTTTTTGTGTCCTCTCATTTTGCTTATCTTACTGTGTTTGGGGTCTCCTTTTCACAGGCTGCAGGTTCATAGTACCCATTGTTTTTGGTGTCAGTCCCCAGTGGCTAAGGTTGGTTCAGTGGGGTGTGTAGGTTTCCTGATTGAGGGGACTAGTGCCTGTGTCCTGGTGGATGAGGCTGGATCTTGTCTTTCTGTTGGGCAGGTTCATGTCTGGTGGTGTGTTTTGGGGTGTCTGTGGCCTTATGATTTTAGGCAGCCTCTCTGCTAATTGTTGGGGTTGTGTTCCTATCTTTTTATTTGTTTGGAATAGGGTGTCCAGCCCTTTAGCTTGCTGGTCGTTGAGTGAAGCTGGGTCTTGGTTTTGAGATGGAGATCTTTGGGAGATCCTTGCCATTTTATATTACGTGGAGCTGGGAGGTCTCCTGTGGACCAGTGTCCTGAAGTTCGCTCTCCAACCTCAGTGGCACACCCCTGATGCCTGGCTGGAGCACTAAGAGCCTGTCTTCCACACAGCTCAGAATAAAAGGGAGAAAAAATAGAAATAAAGAGAGAAAGAGAATAAAATAAAGTAAGATAAAATAAAGTTAGTAAAATAAAAAATAATTATTAACACAAAAAATTTTTAATGTTAAAAAAACAAAACAAATAAAATACGGATGGATAGAACCCTAGGACAAATGGTGAAAGCAAAGCTATACAGACAAAATCTCACACAGAAGCATATACACACTAACTCACAAAAAGAGGAAAAGGGGAAAAAATAATATATCTTGCTCCCAAAGTCCACCTCCTCAATTTGGGATGATTCATTATCTATTCAGGTATTCCACAGATGAAGGGTACATCAAGTTGATTGTAGAGCTTTAATCCACTGCTCCTGAGGCTGCTGCAAGAAATTTCCCTTTCTCTTCTTTGTTCGCACAGCTCCCGTGATTCAGCTTTGGATTTGTCCCCACCTCTGCGTGTAGGTCGCCTGAGGGCGTCTGTTCTTCACTCAGACAAGACAGGGTTAAAGGAGCAGCTGATTTGGCAGCTCTGGCTCACTCAGGCCTTCGGGGGATGTATACGGATGCGGGGCAAGCCTACGGTGGCAGAGGCCAGCGTGACGTTGCACCAACCTGAGGTGCGCCATGCGTTCTACCGGGGAATTTGTCCCTGGGTCATGGGACCCTGGCAGTGGCGGGCTGCACAGGCTCCTAGGAGGGGCAGTGTGGATAGTGACCTGTACTTGCACACAGGCTTCTTGGTGGCTGCAGCAGCAGCCTTAGGATCTCATACCCGTCTCTGGGGTCCACACTGATAGCTGTGGCTTGCACCTGTCTCTGTAGCTCCTTTAAGCAGCGCTCTTAATCCCCTCTCCTCGAGCACCAGGAAACAAAGAGGCAAGAAAAAGTCTCTTGTCTCTTTGGCAGCTCCAGGCTTTACCTGGACTCCCTCCCGGCTAGCCGAGGAGCACTAACCCCTTCAGGCTGTGTTCTCGCCGCCAACCCCAGTCCTCTCCCTGCGTCCAACCGAAGCCTGAGCCTCAGCTCCCATCCTCCGCCCATCCCGGTGGGGTGAGCAGACAAGCCTCTCGGGCTGGTGAGTGTTGGTGGGCACTGATCCTCTGTGCAGGAATCTCTCCGTTTTGCCCTCCGCAGCCCTGTTGCTGCACTCTCCTCTGTGGCTCTGAAGCTTCCCCCTCCGCCACCCACAGTCTCTGCAAGCAAAGGGGATTCTAGTGTGTGGAAACCTTTCCTCCTTCACAGTTCCCTCTCACTGGTGCAGGTCCTGTCCCTCTTCTTTTGTCTCTATTTTTTCTTTTTCCTTTTGCCCTACCCAGATATGTGGGGGAGTTTCTTGCCTTTTGAGAGGTCTGAGGTCTTCTGCCAGCGTTCAGTGGGTGTTCTATAGGAGCAGTTCCACATATAGATGTATTTCTGATGTATCTGTGGGGTGGAAGTTGATCTCCATGTCTTACTGTTCCGTCATCTTCTCAAGTCTCCCTCATTGTGGTTTTGATTGTATTTCCTTGATGATTAGTAATGTTGTGCATCTTTTCATATTCCTGTTGGCCATCTGTATGTCATATTTAGAAAAATGTTTATTCAAATACTATGCCATTTTTTTAATGATTTGCAAATATTTTCTCCCATTCAATAGATTGATTTTTTATTTTGTTTATGGTTTCCTTTGCTGTTCAGAACATTTAAATTTGATGTGGACTTATTTGTTCATTTTTGTTTTTTGTTCCCATTGCCTTTGGAGTCAGATCCAGAAAATGTTGCAAAGACCAAGTCAAGGATATTTCTGCCCACGTGTTTTCCAGGAGGTTTACTGTTTCTGGTCTTACCTTCAATTCTTAAACTCAGTTTGAGTTAATTTTTGTGTATGGTGTAAGACAGTGTTCTTTTCTTCTGCTGTGACTCTCCAGTTTTCCCAACATCCCTTACTGAAGAGACAGTCCTTTTCCCAGTGTATATCCTAGCCTCTTTTGTCATATATTAATTGGACATATAAGTGTGAGTTATTTCTGGGCTCTCTATTCTATTGATCTATGTTTCAGTTTTTGGTCAATACCATACTGTTTTGATTACTATAGCTTCATAATATAGTTTGAAATCTTGGAACACGATGCCTCCAGGTTTGTTCTTATTTCTCAAGATTGCTTTGGAGTTTCAGGATGTTTTGTGCTTCCATACCAATTTTAGGATTCTGTGTCCTATTTCTAAGAAAAATGTCATTGGAATTTTTATGGGAATTGCATTGAATCTGTAGATTGTTTTGGGTAATATGGGCCTTCTAACAATGTTCATTCTTCCAATTCATTATTATGGAATGTTTTTTTGTTTGTTTATGTCTTCTTCAGTTTCTTTCATTGACATCTTCTAGTTTTCTGTATATAAGTCTTTCACTTCCTTGGTTAAATTTATTCCTAACTATTTTATTATTTTTCATGTAATTGAATATTGGACTGTTTTCTTAATTTCTTTTCTAATATTTCAATGTTAGTGTATTAAACAGCAGATTTTTGTATATTGATTATGTACCCTACAAATTTACTGAATTAGTTTATTAGTTGTCCTTTCAGTTAGTTTATTAGTTTGGGACAAGAATCTTTAAGGTTTTCTCTAAAAATTATGTCATATACAAATAGTGACAATCTTACTTCTTTGTTTCCAATTTGGATGCCTTTTATTTTTTTTCTTCTATTTGCTCTGGTTAGGTTTTCTAATACTGTGTTGAATAAAAGTGATGAGGGTGGGCCCCCTTGTCTTGTTCCTGATTTTAGAAGAAAAGTTTCAGCTTTTCACCATTAAGTATAATGTTAACTATAGGCTAGTCACATATGGTTTTTATTATGTTGAGGTACATTCTGTCTATACCCACTTTGTTAAGAATTTTTATCAAAAATAGGTGTTGAATGTTGTCAAATGCTTTTTCTACATATATTGAGATGAGTATATTATTTTTATCCTTCATTTTCTTACTTTGGTATATCATGTTGATTGATTTGTGAATGTTGAATGATCCCTGGAATAAATCCCACTTGATCATTGTGTATGATGTTTTTAATGTATTGTTGAATTCGGTTTGCTAATATTTTCTTTAGAATATTTTCACATGTTCATTCAGAGATATGGGTCTTTATTTTTTATTTTTTTTCTTTTTTCTTTCTTGTCTGGTTTTGTTGTCCTTGTAATAAGAGTTTAGGAGCATTTCCTCCTCTTCAGTTTTATGGAAGAGTTTGAGAAAGATAGATATTAAATTTTCTTTGAATATTTGATAGAATAAACTAGTGAAACCCTCTGGTCCTAGACTTTTCTATGTTGAGAAGTTTTCAATTGCTACTTCACTCTCCCTACTCATTGTTCCAGTTTTTTGTTGTGGTGAGATTTTTACATTCATATGTTTTCTTGATACTAATTAGTACCCTTTATTTTCAGCTTAAAATTTCCTTTAACATTTAATGTAAGGCCAGTGTAGTGGTGATGAATTCTTTCCATTTTTGCTTGTCTGGAAAGCTTTCTCTCTCTTTCAATTCTGAATAATAGCTTTTCTGAGTACAGTATTCTTAGTTGGAAGTATTTTTGTTTTGTTTTGTTTTTTCCTTTCATCACTTTGAATACATCATGCCAATCCTTCTGGCCTGCAGAGTTTCTACTGAGAATATGGGGGTCCCCTTGTACATAGCAAGTTGTTTTTCTCTTCTGCTTTTAAGATTTTTTTCTTTAAATGTCATTGAAATTGTAATATGTTTTAGTGTGGGTCTCTTTACATTCATCTTCTTTGGAACTCTCTGGGCTTCCTGAATCTGGATTTCTGTTTCCTTCCTCAAGTTAGAGAAGTGTTCAGTCATTATTTCTTCAAATAAATTTTCTGTTCTTTTCTCTCTCTCTTCTCCTTCTGGGACTCCTTTAATGTGAAAATTACATTTCTTGATGTTACCCCATAGATCTCTTAAGCTATCTTCACTTTGTAATTTTTTTTTTTTTTTTTTTGGTGCTCTGTTTAGGTTTCACTGTCCTGTTTTCCAGATCACTGATTCTTTCTGCTGCTTCATCTAGTCTGCTTTTAAACCCCTCTATTATTATTATTTTTTTCAGTTATTGTATTCTTCCACACTGTGAGTTTTGTTTGATACTTTCTTATACTGTTTATCTCTTTGTTGAAGTTCTCACGGTGTTCATTCATCTCCAGGGTTTGGTGGGATCTTTATGGCCAATTACTTTGATCTTTTTATCAGGTAAATTACTTATCTACATTTTATTAAGGATTTTTTTCCTAGGGTTTTACCTTGTTCTTTTGGGTGGAACATATTCTTCTGTCTCCTCATTTTGCTTCACTCTGTTTGTTTCTATGTGTCAGGCAGAACTGTTATCTCTCTCAGTCATGAATGAGTGCCCTTGTGTAGGAAATTAACTTTAGTGTTTAACCTTCTACCTCTTCATTGTCACTTGAACTTTTGTGATTGTCTAAGCAGGCTGATTGATTCTTGATAGGTCCCAGTTGTTGAGGGTATGTCAAGGCCTGGGAGTTTTCCAAAGGGAGAGGTCTCAGCACCTAGCTTCAGTCTGATTAGAAGCTAGACCCTCAGGCAGCAGCTTTTAAAATATGCAAATATGTACCTATATACCATCCTGTGGGAATTCAATTGTAAAACCTGTTAGCCTCCAGACCAGGCAATCCAGGTGTCCTCTTGTTGACATTGGAAAAATCAGGGCTCCAGCTGAGTGAGTGAGTTCCTTTCTGGGAGGTACCAGCAAGCTGTAGTGAGGCCAAGGGAGAGTGTAGAGATGGCATCCCCCAGCCTACCCTGAGAGTGCTTCTGTAGGGTCTAGATGTGTGGTAAAACTGAAGCATGCCTCTCAGGTTGACGCTCCAGGATGAGTAATTAGGCCTTTTTCACAGGGAGACTGGAGTTTGTTTCAGTATACTATCCGTGTGGAGCCCTGAGATTGGCAGCCTGCCAAGGACTGTCCTTTCAATTGTTTCAGAACCCTGGGATTCAGAAACAAACTACTCCTGGTCACCAAAGCCAGGTTCTCAAGGACCATTCCCTGTGTGTGCTGCACAATTCTGCCCAGCTTTTGTGGGGCCACAGGATTGGTAAGGGGATGGGGCACACCCACTGGCACTAACAGATTAGGGAGAGAGTGAGAAACGGATGCCGTGGCCTCTGGAGAGGGTGCCTCTATCCCTGTTTCTGAAGAGAGTGCCTACAGTCTCCTGCTCCTTTGGCAGATGTTTTAAGATTTACAAATGAGTCTCCTTCACATTGGTCTGGACACTTTTCAAACTGTTGCTTTTTCTCTGGGTCCTGGGGTGAGGGAGTCTACATGCAAGCTCTTTAAGAGTGGAATCTCCATTCTCTACACTGATGTGGTTCTTCTGGACATAAACCCCATTGGTTTTCAAAGCCAGACTTTTAGAGACTCACCTCTTTGGTGCAGGTCCCAAGAGTTGGGGTGCCTGCTGTACGACACGGAACCCTCATTCCTCAGGGAGAATATTTGTATTTGTGATATTGCTTCTGATTGTGGGTCGCTGAATCACCTGTGAGATTTTGGGTGAGACCAAGTCTCTGCCTCTCCTGCTCATCTTGATGTGGCTGTTTTATCCTTTGTTATGCAGGGACTGTTCAGCTAGTTCCCAGTTATTTTTCAGAAGGAAGCAATCAATATGTAGCTGTAGATTTGTTGTGTTAGTTGGGGGAGATGAGTGCAGGTTCTTCCTACACCACCACCTTGAACTGCCTCTTCCCACATTACCATTTTTGATGATCTCCTGTTCTTTAGCCATTTTTGATTCCCTCATATTACACATATGTATATTATATTTTTATTTGATAATTTCAATGGCTGTCATTTTAGTTTGCAGTTCTAATTTTTCAGATTTTTGAATCTATATGATTTCTCAGTTATTCCCCATATCTTGGTAAAACTTATTTCTCAGCTATAGAGATTTGTAAATGACCCCCAGTGAATTAACCAGCACTTGTTATCACTCCAATGATAACTATTCTCTGTTTTAATTGTGGACAAAAATGTCACCTGTCACATCAGTAAACAAAGGATGGTAAAGCCATCAACCACTTCAGCCATCCACAAAGGTGCACTCTGGAGGGGATTCAGAATGGAGAAAAACAGGATACTGGTCTTAGATAGTTAAGGTGCATATCAAAGGAATAATTTTTTAATCCCACACTCTTGCATCTTCCATACATAGCAAATTCATTAACTTGAGATGTCTGTTTTTTTCTTTAATTAGTGGTAAACTTCTGATGTTTGAATACCTTATTTTTCCCCCCAAAAACTCCTATATATACTGGCTCCTCTCCTAGCTCTTCAGAACAGTCCCTCAGAACTATTTGAGAGGCTGTCTCCTGGGTTTAAGTCCTCAGTAAGTCCAAATAAAACACAATTCTCAATTTTATGTTGTGCATTATTTTCAGTCAACATGGTTTCAAATAATTTATTTTATTTTCCAGCAGGTTCAGGAATACAGTTAAACACATAGCTTTAAAAACTTTTTCCCCAAATTTTGGGGGTTTGTTTGAGCAAGTTTTATTCTACACCTATTTCGCCACATTGTTAACAATTGTTCATTTAAATGGCATGTGTAAATTGCTTAGATCAACATTATGTAATTGATAGTTACTACTGCTAGCATTGATTTTAAATTAGTATATTAGATAATATCATAATCCAATAATAATGTGAGAATAAAATTTGCCAAACCATAGTAAAATGGTGTGGTGGACACAACTTGTGATTAACAAAATTCTAGGTCTCCTCTTCTTCCCAGTGTATCTTTACTTGGCTTTAGTAATGGCTTCATAATTCCTTTCATCAATGAATATGAACATTAATGACATGTGTCATTTCTGGATAAAAACATGTCAGAGGCAGTGTGCCATTATCTATGTTTTCTTCCCTAAATCTGGAAACATATGTTAACATGAAGATTCCACAAGATTGAAACAACCTAGAATGTAGACCCATCACAAGAAAGACATCTGCCTTTGAGAATTGCTTAGTCCCTCAGTGAATACTGGAAGAGTAAGAAATAAACTTTTATAATTGAAAGTTACTGAGAGAGATAGAGATAGAAAGATATATAGAAAGGTATAGAGATATAGATATCTGCATAATATAGCCTAGCCTGACTGATACAGACATTTTTTCTTTTTTTGTTTTTTGCTATGATTTATGCTCATGATAAGTTAGTTTCTACATTTTTTTTAATATTTGCTACATTATTCTACTGATTTGTATACTCTACTTATTCCTCTCTAATTAAATAATGTATCCTTGGATCCAAGGGTTTTTTGAACACTTTTTAAAAATTGTATTTACTTTATATGAAAAAGGAAGACTTGACTTTTCTTACCATATAATTTATAAATTCTTGGGAATATTGATAATGTATTCAAATACTTTTATTTCACTAAGTCACCCAGCCCAATTTGGTATATGCAGTCTATTTTCAATAATTATTAGTAAATAAAACATGCTTTAGGGCTTCCCTGGTGGTGCAGTGGTTGAGAGTCCGCCTGCCGATGCAGGGGACACGAGTTCGTGCCCCAGTCCGGGAAGATCCCACATGCGGTGGAACGGCTAGGTCCGTGAGCCATGTCCGCTGAGCCTGCGTGTCCAGAGCCTGTGCTCCACAACGGGAGAGGACACAACAGTGAGAGGCCTGCATACTGCAAAAAAACAAAACAAAACAAAACAAAAAAGCAAAACAAAAAATGCTTTATAATGAAAGGGTAAATGTTGTCACTTCTTTATACCATCTCCAAGAATGAGTTCAACCAGTGAAATGCTAGAAGCATTAGAGTATAATGCATATTTTTTTTTCTATTCCATAGAATATTAAAAACATGTTGAACAACAATGGTAATGTATTTGTGAAAGGTTCAATTTACAGGAAAAAAATAACTTATTTGGATTAAAATGGTCCTTTCAAATAAAAATAATATTAATAAAACAGGTTGTGCTCATTTTTTGGCCATTCATTCTCTCACTTCAAAATAATACTGACTGGTTTCAGTACATACCCCAAAGCTATAGCACATGTTTTATAACAGATGTTTTATTGCTTAGCACTTTGCAAAACTCATCCATCCAAAATGCTATAATGTGCCCCCAACCCCAACCACTACTGAAAATAAAACAGCAAGAATTGTAAAGTAACTGAAAAACAAACCCAGAAAAACTCATTTTGGAGCTTAGGAACTCTTTTGTTCTTAAGTTTCTCCAGATGATGTGCTTTCTCTTTCTTAATTAAACTTTGGTCTTAAAAACTGAGTACTGTGAAGTTTTGTTATTCTGCTTTTCCTTTGTACCAATGTATCCTACTCATCAGAAATCATGACTGTGGATATTACTTGAACAGTATCATTACTTTGACCTTTGTAAATCATTTGGTTAAGAATTACCTAAAAAGCTTTTCTAGAATTTTTAACATAATGGCAGAAGATGGACACCAGAGAGGAAAATGTATTCTTACTTTATTATATGCTTTTGTAAAGATTAATTCTGACTCCTATCTACCTGCCTTATAGTGTTAATCCCTGGTTTTTAAGTACAAATGCTTCAAGTGTACAGACGGACAAAGTAGCCAGTCAATGGAAAAGAGAATGGTGGTACAATCATACAGGAATACAGTAATAATGGAGAGGATAACAAATAGAGAATATCAAATAAAGCACACTCAAATTAAACTGCTTTGTTACAAGAAAACTCAGGCTTTGGTCTGCTATTTGACATACTCTATTTAATACCTAGTTTAACTGCATATTGCTTGTATCTAATTTATATAAAGATTCATATGGGGAAGAATTGTTTTCAGTGAAATCTTTTGGTTTGTGGTACTTCTATGCATGTAATGGAATGCCCTGAAATATACCAGCACTTAATCCCAAGGCCTGTCTGTTGTTGCATCTATTCCTTCATGCCTGTTGCTTCAACCATACTTCATATCTAATGGACCCACAAACATTTTATTTCTATTTCCTTTTTCCCACTTCTGTCACTACATCCTCTAAACATTAGCCTCTAAACAAAGGGAAAGACTCTCTAGGTTCCTGTGATCTCATCCTACATCCCAAGGACATTACTGTCATCTAAAAACAAACAGGACATTCTATGGAGAACAATTGATTGCACAGTTCTTTTAGGACAGGTTAAAGCAAGTCAATTTTATCATTATTTTGGAAGAGGTCAGAAGAGGCCAAACTATTTTTTTTTTAAATAATGACTGAATATTTTCTTCCTGACACTTGCTCCACTTTTGAAAGCAAGTGATTAGAAAAGAAGAGAGAAGGAAACACAGTAGCCACTGTTTTGTTTTGTCATGAAGTCATGGGGATATAACAGTTTTGTTCTCAAAACTAAGAGATTTCATCTTTATTCTAAAGTTGTGGATACTATGTTCTGGGAGTAAAGAGTCTCACAAGAAATGTTCAAATAATGCCTATTAGCCTGAAGATTGTTCCCATAAATTAGTGATCCTTAGAGTATTTGAATTTTTCCCTGTCTAAATGTGTGGTTTACGTTCACCCTGTAACTCCTTATGAGAGCTTCTGGCATAATACATTATCTTCAATCAGTAACAATGTCCTCAAGGTTAACCTACATTAGGAACACTGATAATTCTTTGTTTGTTCCTATGTTATTAAATAGAACCTACGTACTTTATCATACCAAATAATTGAGATAGATCCTCCTTGCTTTGGTATATATGAGAGTTGCTAAACTACAGTAGATGGTAGAAGCCCTCTGGAAAGTTAGTTCCTCGTCAATACCTGTGAGTCACCTGAGCAGGCTATAGCTGAAGGGTGGGGAGGAAGACTGATCATAAAGTACACAATTTCCTTTGAAGAGGACATTTAACATTAGAGGAACTGGGCTTCTTGCGCTATATATAATGAGTGATCATCCACAAAGCACTCCTGTAAAAGACCTGGAGTAGAAAATAGAAAATATAACTCCTTCTTTGGGGCCTTTTGTGAATCTGGAAATTTCCCCAAATGGTCTAATGGGATAAGATCATAAAAGTTCTCCAATATGCATTTGATTTCATAGGTGAGTTAAGATTTAAGAAGTATCCATAGGAAATAAGAGACTATAAGAAATCCCTCGTTAATCATATTCATTTAATTTTGTTTCACATACAATAATGGGTCCTGAAAGTTAGAATCTTCCTCCTTTCTCCTACCTTATTCTTCCTCAGCTCCCCCAAATTGGGTCTATTTACATTCTCCATATTTGAATGAAATCATGTTAGAATACAGAGCATGAAACTATGGTCTAACCAGTCACTGAGTTCCTTGTGCTCCCAAAGACCATGGCTGGCAACCTGGCCTAGCTTTCATTGCACCAGAACTACACCCCAAGCCCATGTAGCCACCAAAACCAGCACTCCTACATTTCCTCTACTTCAATTCACTAATATTTTTACCAGATCTAGTTCTAAAAGAGAAGATGATTCACTGGAGGTCCCAGACCCCAGCTTATTTATCTTCCCTCATTGACAATGGGACCACAATAAAGCTGTTATTTCAAAAGCTATGCTGTGGTGTTGCCTGATGAGAGGCCAGGAAAGCATTGTTTGTTTTGGGAGGTGTAGACACAAATAAATGAAAATGAGATTTGAGGCTGTTGGGAGCTGCATTACTGAGACAGAGACTGTGTGATAGAATTATTGTTTATTATGTTTGTTAATTATGAGATGACCCACTCATGAAAAGTCCAAGGTTAAATGGGGATCTAGATAGAGGCTGGATTGAGGGCAAAGTTGGTGAACATACAGTCAATCCTGACTATTTATGGATTCTGTATTTGAAGATTCTGTGTTCATGAATTCACCTACTCACTAAAATTTGTTTCTAACACCCAAACCAGTACTTACTGAATGTTTGTGGTCATTTGTGGGCATGCACAGAGTGACAAAAAATGTGGGTCATTCATCAGTACATCCCCAGGTGAGGGTGAGCAAAGCAATGCTTTGCTTTCTTTTTCAGCTCTCATGTTTTAAACAAGAGTCTTTTTCACGGTGTATTTAGTGTCACATTTTGTTTTTTTACATTTTTGTATCTTTTGTTTGTGATTTCTCTGTTTAAAACAGCACCTAAGTGTAGAACTGAAGTGTTGTCTAGAGTTCTGAAGTGTGAGAAGATTGTGATGTGCCTGCCTTACAGAGAAAATATATGTGTCAGATAAGCTTCATCTAGGCATGAGTTTTGGTGCAGTTGTCTGTGAATTCAATGTTAATGAATTAACAATATTTATTAAATAAAGTATCTCTACACACACATACACACAAAACAAACTTATGTTTTGATTTATTGATGAAAATGTTGTGACCAGAGGCTCACAGGAACCTAACCACATATGGTTTAGTATTTGCTAATTCATTGTTTGCAGTACCTTTATGGGACAAAAGTACCATGAATAATGAAAATCAACTGTAAGTTTCTGTTTAACTTCTGTGTTCAGCATTTTTGTGCTCAGCTTAGAAATGAATATCTCTGTGGTACATTAAGCCAGTGAGAATTTTCCTTTAAGCAGAATATCAGGGTTCTGGTCATGCTCTTAAATGCTTCATTCAACCCCCTTGATTGTGACTTGTATCCCATCATACCCTTCTCCTTTGTGAAAAATGATTCTGGATTTTGAACTGATGAAAATTTATAGCAGGTACCTGACACATTTACTTCAGTGGTGGACAAATCTGCCCTTCCAGTTCTAGAGATATACTTAATACTGCTGGGGTGAAGTCCAGCTCAAAACTCAAGATGATCCTTTTTTTTTTTTTTTTTTTTTTGTCCTTTAAGGCAGAGTCAAGAAACTCTCAAGATGATCAGGTTCTTGTTGTTTCTAAATATACCCTAAGCTAGGGGGATAACCACTCTAGTCACAGATGTCTTTACGTGATCATTTCCTTTTTTTTCCTGGAAATTATAGGGCTTCATGTGAAAAGAACCAAAATTTCACCATAATTTTTGCTGACTTCAAACTTGGTCTGCTTTTAGGAGTGAGAGAAATTTGGAGTTAGTAGTGAGCTCGATAAAGACAGGTTTGCAAATCTATCTATATAAATACCATTTCTTCTAGAGGCCTGGGCTAGCCAGAATTCTGACACAAAGCCTTGTAATAAAGCTGCAAAATATCCACTTGGAATCTTGGAGTAACTAATTCATTGTAATAACATGATTCTCATAAAATTATGTAAAAAACTCATTTTATGGTTGTCAGGGGAAATAACTACCCAGATAAATAGGCATGAAAGTACCATAACTACAGCATAGAAAGCCAATTCAAAATTGGACCCCATCCCCAATCTCCTAATTGGCATTATTATAGTGTCATAGGAATGAAAAGTTCTGTTAGCTATAGTTTTAGGTTTGGCTGACTGTTCTGTAAGTTTGTGCCCTATATGCATTATTGCTTAGAGATTGTGCTGTATTTTGCTGTAGTAGAAAACATTTTGCATTGATTCGTATGTAAATTTGATGTACTTAGGCGAATATTTAGGCAAGATTTCTGTTATTTAATTCTCATAAGTCTTTCTAGCACTTATTTCATGGAAGAAAGTTTTTTTATTAATTAAGTGTCATGTTTTACAGTATTTTTAAATGTAAGTTTTCCCTTTGTCAGGGCTTCTTATCATGTGATACTATATTCTCAAATAAATGGAAATAAGATATAACACTTTGTTTATAATTCTTTTCTAAAAAGACAGTAACAGCATTTACAGATTCTCAGAGTCTGAAGTGTGTGAGTGTATGTAAGTAATTACTTCAAACCCTTAGGATACAAATTCTTTTTATTAAAAAATATGTATTTTAATAAACATCTTCATGTGTACATGAGATTATATACAAATATATGAAAAAAACTGAAATGTAATGTTGAAGTTAGAACAAAGAGAAATTTATATATATATTGCTGTGCATATATACACACACCAATAAACACAATTAAATAGTGGAGACTCTAACATAATCCTCTAAACCAGGGTTCCATCAGTGAATAACCCTCACAACTACTTTCTTTAAAACAGAATTATATATTCCCTCTTTTCCAGGAATACCCAAACATGGAAAGAATGTTCCACAAGAAGTTCACAGAACAAACCTGCCAGTAAAAGTTTCATTGTCGGGGCTTCCCTGGTGGCACAGTGGTTGAGAGTCTCCTTGCTGATGCAGGGTACACGGGTTCATGCCCCGGTCCAGGAAGATCCCACATGCTGTGGAGCGGCTAGGCCTGTGAGCCATGGCCGCTGAGCCTGTGCGTCCGGAGCCTGTGCTCTGCAACGGGAGAGGCCACAACAGTGAGAGGCCCGCGTACAGCAAAACAAACAAACAAACAAAAGTTTCATTGTCCTAGGGACATGGTGAAGATAATTCAAAATTTGGCAGAAAATTGATGAATCCCTTTGTCTATTTGCCATTATAACCTGATTGACAGTGAAAGAGGCATAATTCGAATGCAGCTGGTGGGATGAGGAATTGTGTTTTACCTTATGTAGGTGTGGGAGATATTCCTAATCCAAGAAAACCTGCGTGATGATGATGGAATGTCTTTCTGTTGACAAGTGTATGGGTGCTATATGTATATGTCTTTCAGCTTATCCTGATCATATCCAATCTGGAAAATGAGAAAAATGTAGTGCACATCATTAACATATTCAAGTATTTAATATTATACTGAACTCCCAGCATCTACCAAGCACTGTATATAATGCATATTGTCTGCCTTGTTTTCTCAGTGGAAACTTGATTAGGGAGTGAGGTGTGGGGGGAGCTGGTAGAACCACAACTCAGCTTAGGACAATAGACACAGCTGGAACCTTTATTTATTTATTTTAATTACTTTTCTCTTCCTCCTATTAAATGCCTCCCCCTTTGTTCTTAATTCGAAAGCATCCTCATCCCCATTTAATTACTGTGCTTTTGATTGACAAGAGCAGAGGACAGGAAAAAGAGAAACCTGTCTCCTTCATGTCCTATTTGACACAATGTAATGAATGTGTGATGGCTAGTTTATTTTTTCCTTGACAACTTAAATATTTGAAGATGAAATGTGGAATTTAAGAGCATAATGCCAGAGAGCAGAGAGAGAGAAAGGAAAAAAAAAAAGGAAAGGAAGTTAATTGGACTAGGAACCAAATATAATACTCATTTGTGCATTTGTCTAATAGTTTAATAACTGCCAATTTGGTGCAGGGATTCTGTGTAATTGTAATAAGAATTTCATCTTGAGCTCTTCCCAGGGAAGGAAGAGTCAGCAAATAGATTGTGGCCACTGGATGCTCTGGTCTTGTGTTTTATTATGTTTACTTTATAATCCCATCATCCTCATGCCACCAGCATGTTTGAGGGGTAGTGAAGGCAGAAGCGGCTGCTCCCTCTTGGCTCCCTGTCTTTCAGAGCTACCCTAAGGTACTTAAGAATGACAGTATAAAGAATATCTGTGCAGATGAGCCTGTAGATTTGGAGAATTGGCTGCTTATAGACAGGGATTCTTTTGGTAGACTTAATTCCTTTAGCAAGGGTGAAGTACCATCTGTGGGGATTCCTGTCATGTATAAGGAAGTTAGTCATGCTCTCTGTGGAGTTGAGTTTCTTGAATTTTAATGAAACCCATGTCAATCTGTCTCCTCTATACACTAGTGTTAAAATCAGTGGTCAGCTACTCAACAATCACAACAGTAAATCACAGCAGATAAACCAACCAGGACAGCTCTGAAGAATTTAAAGCTGTGTTCCCCCTTCAGCCCCCCTTCACAACTAGGATGCTGAAAGAATACATAATGAACTGGTGGCATTTCTATTTTAAAGGGACAGCCTTGTGTTCAAATTAGGAATCTAGATTTTTTTAAAAAAATATCCTTCTTCATTGGGAAGTTTTTCTTCTCTGTTATTGTTTGTGTTCCTTTTCATAGATCTGTCATGGATTCTGGGGCTTTTGTATAGGTTTGTGTGGTAAAGCTGTACTTACACAAAATGCTTGGAGAGAAATGCTGATTCTAACCAAAGAAAATGAACTGTTATGCAGAAATTAAGAGAAAATGATGTGTGTGCCACCTGAATATAAATTAACTGTGAATGATGTAACTGAGGGAAGCAGGTGGCAGTTCTATATGAGATATTTACAATTAGCTGTATGCATCACTCTGAGAGCGCAGGGTAGGAAATATCTTACCCAGATTGGATTGGCTCCCAGTGGGTTATAATAGCATTACAGACCTCAATGCAACTTTTTAATTCTGCAATGTGTCACTACCATCTCAAAGACAAGGTCGCTGGAAAGTAACTTTCATTGTCACTTGGTTTGCATGTATAAGCCAAAATTGTTTCTATGGGGAGGACTGACAGAGCAAGTTGGAACTGAAAGTTCTTTTTGGCAGAACTGTTCTGGCACAAAATGGAACTCTAACTGGTTTCTTAATGGGAAAGCTAAAACCTCCCCTCCATTTTTCTTCTTGTTTGAGCTAGTAATTGGAATTATTGGATGGCTGTTTTCACAGATCAATTGTCTCCATTCAGGGTCATGTTTCTCTTTGTTTCATTCTTCTTCTTGTTGGCAAAGGTATATGCCATGATAGCAGGCTGGCAATTTTATATTTTGCATCAAAATTGGTAACCTCCATTTAAATTATAGTGTATTTTCTTCTGGACTCCTTATTTAGGGTAAGGGCGTTAAGGGCATTAATGTGTAGGTATATGTGCTAACTCACATTAAATCTCCATTTAAAACATTGTCTAGCTTGCTTTCAAATTAACATGTGGATGTGTGTTAAATTTTCTTTGTATTTTTCATGGCTTCATCCATTTACTATTATTTGACATTTAAATGTGACAGAAATTAAATTGATGCAAATGTCTTAATATATAGAAAAACAGTATTGAAAGAAACATACACATTTTTGAGAAGTAAAAAGAGACATCTCTGTATTTTTTTGTTGTTGTTGTTGCCTTTTTGGGTTTGTTTTGCTTTGTTTTTAAAAGTGTCTTGGATTTACCTCTTAGCATTTGCTGCCTGATCTTGTCTTACACCTTCTTAACTTATTCAGTGGAGGGTCTATATTAGTTACTCAACAAAGGAATTTGATTCATAATTATATGGTGTATTAGCTATTACATAAAAACTCAATTCTTTATTTTGATTACAAACTCAGTTTTATGGAAATCCTCATTTCCACCTTGGAAGCCAGCAGCCTGCAAATACTATATTGTCAGTAGTCATTTGTTTATTAATTAATTTAGTTATTTATTTCAATAACTATTTAGTGAGCATACACTATGTGACAATTAGAGCTCTAAGCTCTGGCAGGATGATGGAGAACAAGACAGTTACATCTTTCCTCTCTCAAAGTGTTACAATCTAGAAAATACCATCTATAAATGACCCAAATGGATTGATGTCCTTAATGCAGCATTTCAGTATTCTATCCACATTTTAGCCAGATCTCCCCTTCAGCACTGCTGCACTTATTCCTCCAGTTGCTAGAACTGTTAGCAGCTGATTACTCAAATTTAGATTCTCTCCAGAACACTCCATCAAAGCAAGCTTCCTTCAGTTTTACCTTGCCTCTGTGGGACAGCCCTCATCCACTGAATGGTGAATGTAAGATTCAAAGACCTGGACTTCTTTCCCCAAGGTGGGACTTTTCTGAAGGGCCCACAATCAACAGGGCTCCAATGAGGTGAGCTGAGGTCTTTGTTGCAAGGTCATTACATTTCAATTTCTCCCTCTGCCTAATCCTACCTCTCTCACTCTCATGAAAGAGAAGTACCCATATAGTCGTCCCCAATAAAGTTTGTGAATGCAAATGGCCACGTTAAATTCTGTTTCTTGTGGAAGCCAACTTAAGTTAAGGCCTTGGTAGCTACCAGTGATAAAGCGTAGTATATGAATTCCTAAGGGTAACCTGATCTTGGACCAGGAGTATGGAGAACAAAGCAAACCGAGTGGCATTTGAAATATGAAGAGATACATGAAAGTCCAAAGTTGGGTCCCCTCTCATTTTCTATTAATCCCAAAACAAATAGATAAAAATAAGAAGGAATTTACCTCAGTTTTCCCCTCTAAGAAGTTTTTACTTAAATATCCACACTAAAGAATTAGCAGGAATTCTACACTGGCTTTCAAAGAATGTCTCCTCAACGTCTATTGCTTATCAGAATATTTCCTATTCCATAGCAATTTCAACTATCATGAAAGTCACAAAATATCTATACTCTCTGCCAAACAATTAACTTTTTATTTTATATTCTATCTTAGTTTGTGCTTTTATTGTATATACAGGTGCTTGTCTTTTCTTCCAGTTTATATTTTTTGCAACCTCTCTGAGGACAGATGCCATATTTTTCAACTCCTATCTCCTCCACACTGCCCATCACTCCCAGCATTTGGTAGGGTGTAGAATATATAATAGGGTATATATAGAATAGAATGTATATAGAATATATAATAATATCTGAACCTAAGTCAATGCATTTCTTTTTAGAAGCTTTGACAATTATTTGGAAAATCAAAACCAGTCCATTAAAGCTTTATCATTATCTCTTCCCTCTGCTCTTGCTTACATTTGGCTGATAAACTTTCAGAATGCAGTCATGCAATTATAAGTTATGAAATTGAGTTATAATATTGTCTATTAATAACTACATAGAAATATTAAAAATAAACAGAGAATCAAAAATGAATCAAAGCCATTGAAGAACAAGGTACCTAATTTATTACTATCGATATAATATAGTAGAAATTAGGGGCTTCCCTGGAGTCGCAGTGGTTGAGAGTCCGCCTGCCGATGCAGGGAACACGGGTTTGTGCCCCGGTCCGGGAAGATCCCACATGCCGCGGAGCGGCTGGGCCCGTGAGCCATGGCCGCTGAGCCTGCGCATCCAGAGCCTGTGCTCCGCAACGGGAGAGGCCACAACAGTGAGAGGCCCATGTACCACACACACACACAAATAATAATAATATAATAGAAATTAAAATTACCTATAAAACAAAAAAATCCAAATATATTGTTCCCTTCATAAAACATGACCGTGCCAGATACTTGAAGTTAATAATAACCTCTAAAATAATATTTCTTGTAGTTTCCTGTAGGATTTTTTTTTCACTACAGCTTCTAGTTTTTCAAAATGTTGTTATCTGTGCCTTGCCATCTCCATACAGACTTTTATTTTTTTGTAGCTGTTATTGCTGTTTTAACTGTTGCTGTGATTTTTTCACTACTTTTTTTTTTTTTTTTTTGCTAGTAGTGTAAAGAGGCTGGACTTCTGCAATTTCTGAGAGGCTTGAATACTCCTCATTTTCAGGAAGGAAATTCATTTCACACAAAGAACCCATTTCTCGAGTTGGCTGGAGTGTCATCTGATCAGCTGGATACAGTCAAATATCATCAAGATAACTTTTCCCTCTCTGATATAATAAAGGGGGTGATTTCTTATTTTATTTTGGAAATCTCACTCAAAATTAATCAAGCATGTTTTACTAAACTCCAGCTGTTAAGCCCTGCAATTGATATATTCATTGCCTCTACTTAAAATGGTGGGTTGGATAGGGCACAAGGAATATGCATCCTTTTTATGAATGCACATAGATAGATTGTAAGAATTTCAATTACAGCACTTGCATCCGTGACTTTATTTTTAAGATTGAATTTGGCACCCCATGATTGCTTATTTATTATTCATAAAGTATATGTTACTTTGATTTTATACGTTAATGGTCTTCTCAGCAGCAATGATATCACATCCAAGCCACTTTCTCTATTACTGACATACAAGAGAGACTACTTTAAGGTGTTTTAGATTTTAACATTTTCAAAATATTGTAGTGTCAATCTAAAAGAATAGAAATATTATTTTATTAAAAATATAGGAAAAATCCATTTTACCCCATTGATTAAAATATTAAAATATGAAATATTAGAAAGTATAGAAATATACTATACTTAGAAAAACACAAAACAAAACTGGTGACATATATCAAAATGTATTTGGGCATTTTATTATAGCAATTTACATGGTCAACCATATATATATTATATATATATATGTATAATATATATATACTCTTTTCTCTCTGTATATACTATATATTGTATGTATATTTTAAGTTCTAAATAATGGCTTTATAACTTTTCCACCAAGACTCAAATAAAGTCTTCATTTTTATGGATCTAGTTCAAATTAAAAACCATCATTATTTCCTCAGGGTGGACAATTGAACTCAATTTTCTATTTTGTTTACATCTTCAGGATCTACTATAGTACTCAGCCCACAGGAGGCATTCTGTAAATCCATGTTATTAATAAATTAATAATGCAAATATTAAATGGTATTATGATATCATAAACAAAAAAATATAAGTTAATCCTTCTCAACCTTCTCTTGTTTTCTTCCAGCCTTCCCACTTTTTTCTTCCTAGTTCCAGTTTTCAATTCAATCCCTAGAGTAACAAAGAGAAACCAATATGTCTTGTCATATCCATGATGTGAATTGAGTATTGTGTAGAACCAGAATTATAATAAATATTCAGTGAAAAGTCCCATCTCAACCAAAACTAAGTACTGAATGAGCCAAAGTAATTGCTGTTGTGGTAGAATACAGAAATGAGAAGTCAAGATTTCTGATTCCAAGGGTTTGTCATGTCAAAAGGAGATAGATAGACATTTATCCTTGTATCTCTAATATGTGCTAAAATTTAGATATCAAGTTTTATATGCTATTGCCTAATAAATGAGCACTTAAATTTTATTTCAGAAGAATAAACATCTCTTTGGAATTTACAATCCAGGATAGAAGATTGCTTACATAAAATATCCTGCATGTCTGTCATATGCTATATAATGTAAAGTGAAGGTTTTCTGTCTTAATCATTTTCCTTACCTAATGAGCAGTATAAGGTCAACAGTTCACGAAACACTTCTTCCTGATGTGAAATTCAAGTGGGACCTAGAAGATGTAAACTAACTTTCTTGCACTAAAAATCATATTCAAGTCAGCCAACCCATATAAAACAAATAAACAATTAATCTTGAGGATCTTCTCTCCTTCAGTTTATCTCAGAAGGAAAATAGAAAGTAATGTGCCACCTGACATGTCAACCTTCTTCTTCTAATATTTCCTGTACAGAGTGGGTGTCTCCCCTGCTCAAGGATGGTGCTCTCTGCAGGCTCAGTCCAATCACACAGTCTCACACTCACAGCTCAGCTTTTGACTGCAACATAGTAGATAAAAGATTCCACTTTCACTCCCAGAGTTTATACTAGGGATGAATTTGGGGTAATTTCTTTTCAACTTCATCTCTCTTTTAAAACTTCTCTTCACTCTTTTCTCAACAACAACAACAAAAATATACTTAAAGCCTCAGGTTAGACTACTGAACACAATTTTCTATTTTGTTTAAATCTCCTTCAGGATCTCCAGTGCTAGACCTATAGAAAATGCTCTGTGAATCCTAGGTAGATGTAACTGGATTAATAATCACCCAGTAGTTAATTTATCTGAAATGAAAATGGGGAGGCGAATGTCAGAAAGGTAAGCATTTAATGAAGATTTGGTGTCACTAAATTCCATCCACAAAGTCCAGCATGGCTGAAATTTAATAACTCTCAATACCAATGTTACCTTCTTTACCTTTTTGTCGAAGAGGTCAGTGACCTTGTTTTTCTTTATTATCAGCACCTCCCTAAATTTTTGATTGTCTTAATTTCAATTTCAAAAGAAGCTCACAAGCTAAAATTCCTCCTTGGCCATCAGAGAAAGTTAAAAACAAGCCAAGTAAAGCTACCAAAAACAAAACAAACCATAAAGTGCCAGAGAGCAATGTTTATAAGTTTTCAAATAGAAGCTGAAAAACACCAATAAAGTTTGGATTTAGCTCAAACGTACCATCAACCTCAGGAAGCTCCCACCCGCCCCTACCCCTTTCTAATGGTCCATTTGTCTTGCCCCCTGGAAGATCTATAGAGAAAATTACCAGGGCAGAATGTAGATCCAATTGCACATCCTGCTACAGGAGAAACGATTCCTGTTCTCATCACTGGGATCAATAATTTGCTAACACAATATTAGCAAGAGCAACAAGTCCACCAGGTTAAAGGGGTTTTACACTGAATAATGACGGCCTAGGAAAGGGAAAAGCCGAGCGAGTAAATCCTGGCAGCCTTTTACTATTGAGAGAGCACATGCCAGTGAATCAATAGTGGCTCTGGTGAGCCTGGGCTGTAAAGATGTTTTATTGTTCTGCCTAAGTACATTGGCAGAGATACTCCTCTTAATATCTGTACACTGGGAGCACTGGGGTTCAGGCCTGCCCTATTAACAAAAGAATTTCCTCCTCCAAAGAATGGATGTCCCTTCCAGGGGAGGGCTACATCATATCTATAAAAACTCCAAGAAAAAAGAAAAGGGCTGGGGATGAGAAGAATGATAAGAGAAGCCCTAGAGAAAGACTGGAAAGAGACCCAGAGCTAGAAAATGACACTTTACATCAACTGATTTAAAAAAATAATCAAGACACCTTCCACCTAGATATCTTACTGAGTCATTAGTTACATCTGTATTGCTAGAGACAGAGACTGTTAAAATCGATGTGTTTTTCGGTTGTCCTCTAGGACAAATAAGTCATTTCTTGATAAGAAAATGAAATTTTGGAACAGTGACTTGATTTGCCCAAAATCATCAAATGTGGAAGAGCAGAGGCAGGGATAGAATCCCCAGTGTTGTTCACTAGGCTGGAGTGGTCTACCCACTGCTGCCGGTGGTAATCTACAACTTATGTCCCTTTGGATAGTCTTGTAGTTAAGGAAGGAATCTGTTCATCTAATGTCTGTCTCTGTGCTTTTTAGGCACACAGAGAAATTGTACTTTCTGTCCCCATTGTGGTCAGACAGGCCATGGGACAATTTCTGTTAATGAATTGTGAGTAGATGTCCTTCTTATTCTGGAGCAGTTACTTGTTGACTAAATACTTGACCTGAAAACACAGCTAAAAGAAAAGAGACAGAAGAGGTGTCTCTCCCATTGAAAGCTGATAGACTCACAGGAACCCACAATTAATTAAGGGAAAATCAGGCATATAGCTGAGAATATAGGGGAAAAAATCTTAAAATATGCCTAGGGAAAAAGAAGCTATGGGTGTGGTCACATGAAGTTTACTGCAGTTAAATAGATGAGAAAACAACTCAGTTTCTCAGAGAGTTGTATTTACAAAAGAACCATGAAGTTGGACTGAAAACCCCACCAACTGTTTAAGATTTATAGCAATTCTCAGGTTCTCAACCTCTGAGTAATGTAGAATTTCATGGGCCCACTTCAGGTGGTGTGTGTGAATGAAGGAGAAGGGAGGGTCTCCCTAGTGGAGCCGAGGGCTGTGGAGAACAGTGGTGTGAGTGCTCTTCCAGGGGCTAATCAACAAACACAGAGTAGGGCCTGTGACACATCTGCCAGGAAGATTTGAGAATTGCTGCAGAACAGAGACAGCTTTGTGGGTTTGTGGATCATTTCTGTGATTACCTCCTCCCTTTTTCATTAGAAGTTGTGAGACAGTAGAAGCAATTAACTAGGCTTTCGAACACAGAGATTTCCTAATCAAGAGGGCTTCAGGTGGACCTGATTAAGGACTTCCAATATGTAACACCCTGATGTACCATTAATGTCACGTTCCTTAAGTTCCTTAAATGAGACCTTTTGGGTGGTCTCCCTTAGGGAAATAATAAATATATTTTGTTTGAGGAGAGAGTGTGACCTTCTATTTTGTGAACAGAAGGGTAAATTTTGATTATTATTAATACTGTTTATCAAGTATTTCCATCTCTCTGCCATTTGAGCATATGTTTAAATTATATTTCCTGGATTCTTTGAAGTTGGGTAAGGCCATGTTCCTAGTCAATGAGCTTTGAGCAGCTGTGATGTTTGTTACTTCTGAGCAAGGCCATTTAATTGATAATTCCAAAAGCTCCAGAGCTCTCTTTCCCTTGGCTGTCTTAGAAGTGGTGGCTGCTTAATAGATGGGACACCAGAGTGAGGAATTGTAAGGCAGGACCTAGTCAATACATAATAGACCTGTGGATAAGAAAGAATAAACATGCATTGGTAAAAGCCTTTACAATATGAGGATTTTAGCTACATCAGTATAATCTAGCCTATTCTGACTGGTAGAGAATCTCTGTCATCACTTTCTCTTGCATATCTAATATATGTAAACCAGTGCTGTGCTTGAAGTAGGTGGTTATCATAAAAAGAATAAATAAACACATAAATAAAAGTATAAAATAAAAATATTTTAAAGGGATTATTATTTTACCTACTTCTCCTTCTAATATTTTTTCTCAATTTTAGGTCCTGAGACTGAAAACCTGAATAATTATAGAGACTTGTGCAAACCCTGACATTTTGCAATTAAAAGTGCATAGTTATTCCAATGTTCCTATAATAGTTCATAATTTTCAGAAGATTTTACGATGGCCTCTTCAAATGACTCCAGAAGTAGATATTCTCAACCAGCAGCCAAAATGGTTTCTATTACATGCACTGGGTTTTAAAGGGCACTATTAGCTGGAAATATTCCCTCACAGCTCATTATGTCATTTGAATGGTATCCTTAAAAATTATTTCTTCAGGTTGTCTTTTCTAATTTTAGACCAAGCTTATAAAATGGCATCCAGACATTGGCCACTTGATAGGTTTTAGAAATTTAGGGATTCAGTTCTTCCCTCACCTTTGGAATTGGATTTACAGGGTCTTCATTTTATGTACATATTTAGAGTTTATTTAATAACTAAAGGACAGTGCTTGGGGATCTACTGTCAGTTTTGAATCCTATGAGCTGGCACTTCCTGGAAAGAGGAACTACAGTTATAAAGGTAATGAGCCTTCATATTGGTAGCCAGAGAAGATTTATGTAAAGTCCTTCTCCTATTTGTTCTTCTAATGTGCCTACATTATGCCATCGCCTGAGAAAAGTGGTTATTTAAAACAGTATTTTCCAAAGTAATCTACTTTCATCAGAGCACACCACCTGCACATTTCAGAAACAGGGAAATTTTAACTATATTCAATAGTACATGGTTTTCAGAGTCCAGCCAAATGAAATAAGTGTCTGGCAAAAACAACTCTGTTCTCAAATGAATCTCATTGGCAGCATCCAACTCTCAAGTTAATTAATATTGGAGAAGACTTCATGGGGAAATGTTTTATCTTATCAATCTCTTGTTCTTTATCTGTGGGAATAACTTACTATAAGTGGAGTTGCAAAATGCTACAAACTGTTCTTTAAATCCACCTAAAAAGGCAGGAACTGATTATTATCATGTGCTAACAAATGGAACAGAGTGAATTTCCCAAGCAAAGATACATCCAATCTTACAGAATAAAAGAAGATTAGAGATGGAGGGAGTTTCAAATACCATCCCATCATTTTGCAGCAAAGGAAACTGAGGTCCAGGTATGCAAAGTACTCAATTTCATAGAGATATTATTATCAGAAGAAGCACTATTGGTACCAAAAGTTACTGACTCCCTTTCTAATACTTCACTCATCAGAAAGTCCAAGTCACTGGCATTCACATGTCTAAAGCAATCAGTAAAAATCATATCATGCTATAACTTTGCTCATCAGCTCTTCCTGCAATAAGTAAGCAAAATGCTAAAATAAATAAATCTAAAGTCATATCTTTATACATATCAACTAAATCACAGCTATTTCTTCTTTTTTATAATTTATTTATTTAATTTATTTATTTTTGGCTGCATTGGGTCTTCATTGCTGCACACGGGCTTTCTCTAGTTGTGGTAAGCAGGGGCTACTCTTTGTTGCGGTGCATGGGCTTCTCACTGCAGTGGCTTCTCTTGTTGTGGAGCACAGGTTCTAGGCACTCGGGTTTCAGTAGTTGTGGCACACGGGCTCAGTAGTACCGGCTCGCAAGCTCTAGAGCGCAGGCTCAGTAGTTGTGACGCACGGGCTTACTTGCTCCGCGACATGTGGGATCTTCCCGGACCAGGGCTCGAACCCATGTCCCCTGCATTGGCAGGCAGATTATTAACCACTGGAACCAGGAAACCACCAGGAAAGCCCAATCACAGCTCCTTCAATGCCTTTGCTCAATGGTTTTTCAGATGGGTCATTATGCTCCAAGGTTCCTCTAAGGTACCTCATCAATAAGATGGCCATATAATTTATTGCATGAAGTGGTTCACTTTTAAGAGTGAAATAGGTCACTGTGTACAACTTCTCCTGGCCATAGGCATCTGGGCAAATCGGTTTATAAAGCCACATTATGCATTGTCTGCCAGAGTAAAGGAGGCTGACTCTGAGCACAGAGGGAACAGCTGGGGGATAGTGTATCACCATTCTCTGACTCAGAGGAGATCTGCTTTTCCAGCTTATGGAGCTGCAATGCATAATTTCATTCAAAAAATACATTTTCTGTCATAATAACAAAAAGATTTGAAAACCTCTGCTTTGAATGAAGCACCATCATTTGGGTACCCAACACATTCATAAAATTAACAAGCACCCATCCATTAGTTTTTCATAAAACAAGTCTTCCTTGAATGACGTAATGGTCAGAAAATTAGTGATTTACTGGTATCAGTCCACTCTCTTCAGGACTTGTCCTTTTCTTACTCCAAGATTGATAGTACCTCAGACCTACACATTTTGGCTTATCTGGGATGCAAAGTGAGAGCTCAGGACAAAGAGAAGGTCAACCTCCTCCTTACTTCCTTCTTAGTCACATTTAAATCAACAAAAAAATATCATCAAAGTAAGAGAAGGATAAGGGGGCAAAAATGGAGTAAGGGTAGTAGGTTTCCAATCTTTAATCATGTAAGCTATTCTTTAAAAAAATGCTAGAAAGAGCAGGTTATGTTTTGTACCCAGAATGACTTCCTCAAGTGTCTTACTTTCTTTGTGAACTCAGGAGTAGCCTCCATTTTTCTGAAGGAATTGGAGAGAAGAAGAAACATATTATTAAATTTTATTTCCCAGTCTCCCAGGTGAAGGTCAAGAACATAGTGTAAGGTGCTGAAGGACTGGGGATGAGTTTATATTTTGTATTTTAATAAACATCAACACTTTTGGGGGGGAGAATGAGTGTGTTCTGCGAACTTCTGTTAGCATGTTTTTCCATCCTTGAAATATTATTTCCTTGCTTCAGTGTACCTTTGATAACCACGTTCTGAATTCTTCTGAACAATTCTTAGCTTTGTACTTTGGACCCAAAGTACTCTCCAGTTCCATATATCCGTGACTAGCCATCTGAGATTAAATGGGTATCATTTTTTTTCCATTTTTGTTACTCATGTTCATAATTCTAGTCCCTGGAGGTCTTCAGAATAAGTCAAAGTGAAATGCTTTATAAAACAAGCCAACATACTTTAATGATGTAAACAACCTGAAAATGCTACTTAAAGACCCCCAAATCTAACTTATTCAATAAGCTTCATTTTTATCATTTAGAATGTTTCCTCAACTATTTATTCTTCCTTAAACATCCATTAGACAATATAAACAAAATATTTAACTTCCATGTGCCTAGAACTATCCACTTACTGAGGTACAAAAAACAGGTGTGATGCCTAATCTCTAGAAATTAACAAACCAATAATGGAGACTAAATAAACTCAGTAATTATGCCTTGCAATATCCAATTAATTCATGAAATATAAGGTAAACAAATGATTGTCTCAGGAGTTATCAAGAGGGAATCAATGAAGGCAGCAATAAATTGGGAAACATTTATCTTTGAGGTTATATACCGAAGCTGAACTTCAAAGTTTAACAAAGTTCAGGTAAAGAGAGGTTAAGATATGGCAAATACTGCTGGGTATCAACTTAATTATTACTCTCCCCTTCCTTCAAAACAGAATGCAAACTGCCGTTTTCAGCATTATTTCCAGAAAAATAAGCCATAGTTTCCAGTCTTCCTTAATTTTGATGATGGGAACGAAGGGCATGTGACATAAATGTAACCAACAAGATGTAAATGGAAAATCTATTGGATAGTTTTGTCTTCCCTGGTATAAATTCTATTGGCTTTTTTATGGCTTTCTTATTCTTGCCTGAAATACCTAGATGACACTAGAGGTGGAACAGCTAATTTATGATTAGAAGGAGACTACTCAGATAAAAGCTATATTCTTCAGATGGCAGAGAAGGAAATAGAAGTAGCTACATTATGGATCTATTCAAACAACTGTACTAGCCTTAACTTGCACACTTCCAAGGTTCTAGTTGAAGGAGTAAAATAAAACTTCTATTTCATTAAGTCACAGTGTTTGTGTTTGTGTCCCATGCAGCCAAACATGATATTTCACTGCTAACAAGGGGATTAGAATGTTCCAAATGATAATAGAATTGAGCTTTGATATATGGAATATAGAGAAAGGAACTGACCAGAATGAAGCCAAACATTCCTGTGAGGGTCATGTCTGTGGACAGAAAACTATGACATCAATTTTGTTCAAAGAAAGTACTACAGCTGGAACTACCACTCTCCATTTTCAAATGTGTGCTTCGGTCGTATTAATGCCTATGATTTACTTCTGCTGAAATAATCTATCCCATGTAAAATCCCAAAGGAGAAAAAATGCACTTCAAAAAATGGTTATTCTTTTCCTTTTCTTGATTTTAACATGTTTATCATGAAAGTCAAAATCCCCCCTCTCCCCCAAAAATCTTTATTTTTCTTTTCTGTGAGTTTATTTCTGGGCTCTCTATTTTTAATTCTGTTTTTAATTCCAATATCATATTGTTTTCATTACTACAGCATTGTAATATAGTTTGAAATAAGGGTGCATGATGCCTCCAGCTTTATTCTTCTTTCTCAAGATTGCTTTGGCTATTCAGAGCTTTTGTGGTTCCATACAAATTTTTGGATTATTTGTTCTACTTCTGTGAAAAATGTCATTGAAATTTTGATAAGGATTTCATTGAATCTATTGCTTATGTTAGGTAGTATGGACATTTTAACAATATTAATCCTTCCAATCCATAAGCACAGAATATCTTTATATTTATTTATGTCTTCTTCAATTTCTTTCATTAGGGTCTCATTGTTTTCAATATACAGATTTTTTACCTTCTTGGTTAAATTTATTCCTAGATATTCTATTCTTTTTGATACAATTGTCAATTGGATTGTTTTCTTAATTCCTTTTTCTGACAGTTCATTATTAGTGTAGAGAAATGCAAAAGACTTTTTTGTATTGATTTTATATCCTATAACTTTACTGAATTCAGTTATTAGTTTTAACAGGTTTTCAGAGATTCTTTAGAATTTCTATATTTAATATTGTCATCTGAAAATAGTGACAATTTTACTTTTTCCTTTCAAATTTGGATGCCCTTTATTTATTTTTTTCTGCCTAATTCTCTGGTTAGGACTCACAGTGATATGTTGAATAAAAGTGGTGGGCGTGGGCATCCTCGTTCCTGATTTTAGAGGAATAACTCTCAGCTTTTCACCATTGAGTATAATGTTAGCTGTGGGCTTGTCATATCTGGCCTTTATTATGTTGAGGTATGTTCTAACTATACCCACTTTGCTTAGATTTTTTTTTTATCATAAATCGATGTTGAATTTTGTCAAATGATTTTTCTGCATCTGTTGGGATGATCATATGATTTTTATCTTTCATTTTGCTGTGGTAGTACCTCACATTGACTGGCTTGTGGTGGCTGAACCATTCTTGCACTCCTGGGATAAATTACACTTGGTCATGGTATATAATCCTTGTAATGTGTTGTTGAATTTGTTTTGCCAATATTTTGTTGAGGATTTTGCATTTATGTTCATCAGGGATATTAGCTTGTAATATTCTTTCCTTGTAGCATCTTTGTCTGGTTTTTGTATTAGGGTAATGCTGGCTTTGTAAAATGAGTTTGGAAGAGTTTCATCCTCTTTTATTTTTTTAGAAAAATCTGAGAAGGAATGCTATTAAATTTTCTTTGAATGTTTGATAGAATTTGTCAGTGAAGCAGTCTGTTCATAGGCTTTAATTTTTATAGTAATGCAAAATATGTCTATTTCCAAGCAAACAAAGAAGAGAGGAACACAGATTAAAAATGAAAATCCTTCTCACACCTTTCCCATCTGTCCCTGCCCCTTGAAACAGGACTCTTCTTTGAATAGGAAAGCAGTATTGTAAATTAGTTGCCTGTGCTTCTGGATATTTTTATTTTACAAATACAGGAACATATATAGATATGTTCACATAAATAGATATTATTGCTAAATGTATTTTTGTTAATTTTTTGTATGTTTGCCTATTTAATATTAATAGAATCAATTTACTCGTATAATTTTTTAATGTTTTAAACTGAATTTACCTTGGAAATCTCCATTTTAGTTTGCATATCTACCTCTCTTTTTAGTGACTGAATCATATTTCATAGTCTATTAGTTAGGACAGGCCTGGTTATGCTATATTAACAAACAGTCTTAGTGACTTAGAATAGCAAAGATCTATTTCATAGCCATGATACATTACCATCTTCATTGAGTGATCTGCTCCATGATACCCTTGCTCTGAGACTGAAGCTAAAAAAGGAAATGCTATCTGGAATGTTTCATGTCATTGTGACATGGGAAGAGAACATGGATATTCACACATTGTTTCTTGAAATCTTCCACTCAGAAGTGACAGATTGCTACCACTTATATTTACTTAGTCAATGCAGGCACATGACCATGCTTAACTTCAAGGGGGTGGAGAAATTTCCACATTTCTACCATGTGTCCAGAGGAAAGTAAACTGAAAATATTTATTCATTCTTTGACTGCTATGGCTTTTCTCTTACTTATAAAACACAGTGGATTTTATATCCCCAGAAACTACTTTCAATTCAGTGTTCAGTAACCCCTGAAAACTCTGGGAATTTCTCTTTTCCTCAGTTCAGTGTTATCCTGGTCAATGGTCATAGGTCTCTTAAGGAAAAGCTAAGGGATAGTTTTATGGTTGTGGCAGAATTTTCTCAAGGAGACTGTCTATCTCCTCATTTAAAGGTTTCTAGATCAGCAAATAAACTTAGGACTTGACATTGGATAAGAGGCTGTAAGTCTATTATGGAAAGATGATGTTATTCATGACCTAGGGATGCTCATTTATGTAGATAAAATAGGAATTCAAAGGGCTGTCCTTTTATTTTGGTCCTAGAAACACCACAATCAAGTAATCTCATCGAAGGATATCTGTGTTTTACCGATTTTGAGTTCTATTCTAGCCCTACTTTTCATTACAGGAGCAGAACCCACCTTGTCTCTGCAACTTTTCTGCTGCCATTGGACTCTGAATTTCAGAGTTTAGGAAATCAGGAAGTTTGTTTCAGTGGTGACCTCTCTATCTAACAACTGTGACTTTCAGAGGCCAGCCTCTGAAGAGCTATTTAGAGGTGCTTGTGTCCTCCTCACCAGTGTGTTTTTCAATGTTGTGATAAAAGGTATGTGCTCTGGGTCTTTCCCAGGTATGTATTTAAAGGATAAATAAGCACAGCACTTGTAATGAATCCAGTCCAACACTCCTCTCCATGAGCATTTAAGTTCCTTTACTACAGTATAAAAAGGAAGTTCGGGCATCTCAACAGTACTTAATTTAGAGATGATGAGTCCAGGTTTTAGAAAACCAATTAAGCAAAATGTTTGAAAACCTCACATTACTTAGGCTAAGTTACTGAATGCAGAATCTCTGGTTAGTGCACCCATATTGATACATTCAATCCAATCCATTCTGGAGTTTCATCATCCTTGGTCTTACACACTTAGGGTCAATCCCCACACATATTTAGCAAGGTTCTGACAATACAAATAAATCTTTCAATGCTTTCCATGTGAACGGTGCTTCTTTCTGGGTCAGACTTTGTACGTATTTTAAAACAGTGAGTTAGAGGTTTACTCAACTGTTGAAAGAGCTGGGTGATTGAGCATCAGGGAAGCTGGTGTAAATAATACTAGTTTTCAGCACTACAGTGGTGGTTATAAGTGTGTCGGGAAGCCATAATCATGTTTGGTGGGCTCTACCAGGAACTGAGTCAAGTTAGCAGCATGATAGCATAAGATCTAATAGGTCTTGATAAGAATGGACACATCATTGCAAGGTTATTTCCTCAGCTCTGAATAATAAATATCTTCAGAAAAAAAAAGTGGGGTACCCACTTCAGACAGGAAAGAGCAAGCTGCTTTGCTGGCAAAATATACAACCCTGTGGAATTTTGGGTTTCTAAGTACTCATACTCACTGGAATCTCTCCAAATGTCCCAATTCCAATTCTCAGGACTCTGTACTTTATCACTGCTGTACTTTTGACTTAAGAGGTATGGTATAGCTTTGACTTCAACATATGCTGTAACTCAGCCATCAGTAGAAGAACTTTGAGTGTGATGTTCAGAAACATTAATCTTGAAGTTGTAAGAAACAAGAGAACATTTCAGATCAAAGAAAGAATTTCTCTGCTTTTCTGACCATGCCTTGGCCTGATAATTCAAATCCCCACAATCCCCACATTTGTCACGTTCTTTCTGCAAACTTTCCAATGCAGTCTGCTCCACAGTCTTCTTGATCATATGTAGTCATATTTCCATTAAAATGTTCTATTCCAGTAGCAACTTGGTACCCAATGTCTTGCCCTACACACACTTGATTCCAGACAGCTATCCACAATAATGAAAATTGATTCGTCATTGTCTTTAATTGACCACCAGGGTCACATTTTACACAGGCAAATAGGCATCAATGATTTATATCTAATCTGATCAAAGCATCTATTACTGAGTTTCATCTTTGAGATTCTGTTTCCCAGAAAACAGTTTCCCATATTACATACTGTGTAAGTCAGAAGCCATTTAGTTCTTGCAATTATTATTCTTTTGGTGCAGATAACTGGAGTTTCACACAACCCTTGGATGAGTTGGGGGATTGAATGTCAAGGAAGTTGTTGCCAATAATATAAATTTGCAACATCAAAATGATGATTCCCAAGGATTTACTGGGAAGACATAGGTACTATAAAAACTCTAGGAAGCCTCTGCTTAGTTACACACATTGGGCCAGATTTTGCTCATTTGAAATTACATAAGATATTACCAGTTTTCACTTCACAAATGATTTTCCAATGTATATTCTCCCAATAACCATAGGAGTTTCTATTTTCTTACAATTTTACCAAAAAATATATTATTTTTTTATATATGTGCCTGTATCATAGGAGCAAAATAGTATCTCAGTTTTAAAAACCCACTTTCCAACCATTTGAATAAATTTCTATTTTCTAACCAAGAAAAATCTGTAGTGTTAGTTGCATTTTTCTATCTATTTAGACACTTTTAGAATCCTTCATAACAGCCGTTGCTGTGGATAACTTTCTCGTGGGTTTAGGATCTAATCTCAGACAGCATCTGAGAAAGTAGATAGAAAATGGAGAGAGACATATGCATTTTCATTTTTGATGATTGATTTGGTGCCAGCTCCATGAGTTGAACACCATCCACCATCACCATTGCCAGTTACATACATAAAATATCATGTAGGCAATGGATTTGAAAGGACCTGCCAAGTACAATGCTGAAAACCCTAGAGATATTGATTTTACAGTTTCTGCAGTGATTCTACATCATGCTCCTTTACTTTCTGGCAATCTTTATAACTTTTACACTGACATAAATTGCCATAAAATAAGCATCCAGTACACCCCTCCCCTTCCTCCTCTAGAAATGGTTAAGGACGCTCCATTATTCTATTAACATGTTTGACCATTAATTCAGCTGATCTCCCTGGGAATGACTAGGTGACTTTAAACTTGGAGGGCAATTTGTACTGCCCAGCAGATTTATTATTATCCTCTCTAGTGGAGAGCACATGAATTCATCTAAACATTTATATTCCTTAGTGTGCTGCTATTTTTCTTTTTATGTTTTTTAAAGTAGATTTAGTGGCAGAATATTAGCAGCTGAGGATACCAGAGTGGCTGTCTACACAGTGAGGCAGGCAGTTCAGCTCTCTGAATGTGGCCTCAGCCCCTGAGACTTTCCCTTGGCTGTAGTGAGGGAAAGTCATATGGAAAATGGGGAAGGCAGTACAGTGTTCCCTAATTGATCAGAAATTAGCCATTCTTTAGATGAATGAAAGGACTGTAGGCCATAAAGATGATTACACAGATTAAATTGCTGCTACCTTAAAATACTGCTGCATTAGTTTTCTGTTCCTTCTCTAACGAATTACCACAAACTTCAGGTCTTAAAACAGCAGACATTTATAATCTACAGTTCTGTAAGTGAGAGTTCCTGTATAGGTTTCACTGGGTTAAAATCAAAGTGTCAACAGAATTGTGATTCATTCTGGAAACTCTAGGGGAGAATCCAATTCCTTGCCTTTCCTTCTGGAGCCATCTGCATTACTTGGCTTGTGGCTTGCTTCCTACATTTTCAAAGTCACTAATAGTGACTTGAGTCTTTTTCACATTGTATTTCTGATTCTTTTTTCTGCATCTTCATCTTCCACTTTAAAGACTCGTGATTAGATTGTGCCCACTTGTTTAATCCAGGATAATCTCCCCTTATCAAGGTGAGCAACCTTAATTGTATCTACAACTTTAATTCCCTTTCATGTAAGATAAGATATTCACAGGTTCTGAGGATTAGAATGTGGACATCTTTGGGGCCATCATTCTGCCTACCATATCTGGTAAAATGATATTGGTCTTTAACTGATTACAAATAACAATATAAGACTGGGTACTTTAATGATCCTTATGAGTCACCCTAGAGTTCACAAAACTAAAGGAAATAGAACATGCTAAATTAGAATTTTTTCACACTAAGAAGTAGGCAAAATGGTCAATTGGTTTTTGCAGTGAGGCCAAAAAAATTCAATGGGGCAAGAATAAGTCTTTTCAGCAAGTGGTACTAGGACAACTGGACATCCACATGCAAAAGAAGTTGAACCCTTTCCTTAGACCAAACACACACACACACACACACACACACATTCAAAACAGGTCATAGACTTAAATATAAGAACTAAAGCTATAAAGGTATTATAAGAAAACATAGGAGTAAATCAATTAAGTAATGAATTAAGTAATTTATTCTTGCATATAATACCAAAATCATAAGCAACAATAGAAAAAGTAGATAAATCATATTATACCAAAATTACAATCTTTGTGCTACAAATAACACCATCAATAAATTGAAATGACAACTCACAGAATTGGAAAATGCATTTGCAAAATATATTTAATAAGTGACATATCAAGAATACATTAAAAAAAAAACTCTTACAACTCAATAATAAAAAGATAAATATCCAATTTAAAAATGGCCTAAGTATCTAAATAGAAATCTCTCCAAAGAAGATATAAAAATGCCCAATAAACACAGGAAAACATGTTCAACATCATTAGACTTCAGGAAAATTAAAATTACAAGATACAATTTCACCCTAACTAGGGTGGCAATAATTGGTAAAAATGGGCAATAACAAGTTTTGATGAGAATGCAGAGATATTGGAGCTCTTGTGTATTGCTGATGAGACTGAAAAATAGTGCATCTATTTTAGAAAACAGTTTGACAGTTCCTCAAAACATTAAACAGAATTAACATATGACCAAGTAATTCCACACTTACTTATACAGCCGAGACAGATGAGAATATGTCTACACAAAAACTTGTACACAGACACTCATAGCAGCTTTATTCATAATAGCCAAATATTAGAAACAACCTAAAAAAATGTCCATGAAATGATAAATGGGAAGATAAAATGTGATATATGCATACAACAGAATATCATTTTCCAATAAAATGGAATGAAGTGCCCATACAGTAGATTGACCTTGAAAACATTATGGCAAATGAAAGAAGTCAATCACGAAGTCAATATATGATTCTATTTATATGAAATGTATGATTGTATGATCTATATGAAAGGTCCAGAATAGGTAAAGAAAGCATATGAGTGGTTGCTAGAGTGGAGACAGCAGGGACGGGAGGAACGAGATGTGACTTTTAACGGGTATGGAGTTTCTTTTTGGGGTGATGAAACTGTTCTGGAATTAGATTCTGTTAATAGTTGTACAACTCTGTGAGGATACCAAGGACCATGGAGCCCTACACCTTAAATGGGTGAAGTATATGGTATATGAATTATATTTCTATAAAGCTGTTCAAAAAAAGGGGTGGTGCAGCTAGTATGTCATTGTGTCAGGTAGATCTCTGAGGGGCCATCATGGCTTTTCTTTGATGACCGTTTAAAGGTGATTCCTGACAGTCAAATAATGAGCAGAAATTCCTTTAGAATTCATTAACAGCCATCTGCTAATGTGAATGCTTGTTGTAAAAAATTAACTTCACTCTCACACTTATTTGATGATCATTAGAAGAATCTGGCTTTAACATCATTTTGATACGCCAGACGAAGTGTGGTTATCCATGAATAACAGGATTGATACACGTATGAGCGTTCCCATATTTAAAATGCGGGTAATGACTTTCAATAGTTGTTGTGGGTTGAGAGATGCTGCAGTGCAAGTTCTTTGCACAGTGCTTGGCACCTTGTGGTTGCTCATAACCCAGAAGACATCATAAAGCAGGGGTTAGGCCCTGAACTTGCTGCTGGCTGAAAACCCTTACATCATCTGCTTTTTGGACAGTTCACCTAGTTATACTGAGTGGAACTCAAACTCAGCGTGTTACAACCACACCTCTTTTTCCCCAAGGCCACACTTCTGTGATCCCAAGTCCTTCCTCCTTCCTCCCATCCCTACCCCTACCTCCAACTCAGCCTCAGCTTAATCAGCCACTGAGTTATAGTGATTCTGCTTCCTAAGTTGCTCTTGGTTCTCTGGTTTAGGCCCTCATCATCTTTCACTTCCATAACTGCTACAACTTTCTGATTGATCTTTCTTTTTTAATCTCACCTGTATTCCACATTTCAAGCCTCTGTAAATTGATCCATCTATTTCTCCTATGGAAACATGCTGCAGTAATTTCTCAGGCAGGAGGTTTTGCTTTTTGGTATTGTTTTTTAATTTGGATTTAGCTATTTGAGTAGCAATACATGTAAATTGTTCAAACATGAAAACATATATATATATATATTAAAAAAATATATAGGGAACTTCCATTTCTCCCACCCTAGTTTTCCTATTGCCCAGTCATTGCCCATTTCCACAAATAGGAAAAGACTATTATTAGTTTGTTCCTTCTAGAGAGTATTTATACAAATAAAACATTAATGCAAATATATGTATATATTTGTATATAAAATACATCAGTATGTAAAATATATGTTTGTATTTATGTATTATAAATGTATTTTTTTGTTTTTACACAAATGATATCACATCTTACACACTAGTTAGCACTTTCTTATTTTCAATTAACCTATCTTAGATATGGTTCCCCAGTAGAACCTCCTTATTCTTTTTTTTTTTCCTTTTTTAAAAAATAACTTCATGCTATTTCATTGTAGAGATAAGCCATAGATTATCTCACCAGTCCACTATTGATGGTCATTCAGATTTTTTCAAGTCTTTTGGCAAGATTTTTTATCCTAAGGTACAGAGATAAACTTTGGGGAAAATGAAAACTTCCCGAAATGTTGAAAAAGCTATGTTTATGGCTATATATTTTCCATATATGGGGGAATTATTCTATAGTTTACATGACATTCTCAACAATGTCTCTCAATTAAAAAAAGTTTAAAAGCCTTTGACTCTCACAGTAATTATTTTAATTAACTGGAAAGATTTTTTTCTGAAATGGCTAAGATAAAAGTTATGAACAATAAAATGCACAAATCTTAAGTAAGCAGTTCAATGACTGTACATGAATGTATGTATCCATGTAATTAACACCCAAATCAAGATATGGAATAATTCCATCAATCAGATAAGCCTTTCAAAAATAAATCCTCCCATGTCTCACCCTTGGAAATCCAAATTCAGTAGAATTTAGTCCTGGGATTGTGGAGACGGATATTTGAAATCAGAAGTAGAGTCAGAAAACAATTACAGCAAAACAAGCATGTGGAGATGAGAAAGTGAATTGGTGTCCATGGGAATTTCAAAAAATAAATGTATATGAAGAAAACTGTCAGCACTTTGTAAATTGAAGATAATAAGCAGATGAGAGAACAGAAGTCCACAGGAAACCACAGGACACATTTCCTGTTACAAAAGTTTCTTAAGGGGGCTCCCCTGGTGGCACAGTGGTTGAGAGCCCGACTGCCGATGCAGGGGATGCAAGTTTGTGCCCCGGTCTGGGAAGATCCTACGTGCCACGGAGCAGCTGGGCCCGGGAGCCATGGCCGCTGAGCCTGCGCGTCCGGAGCCTGTGCTCCGCAACGGGAGAGGCCACAACAGTGAGAGGTCCACGTACCACAAAAAAAAAAAAAAAAAAATTCTTAAGGATAGACTCTGTATATTTCTTCTTTGTATTTCCAGAGCCTAGCACAGTACCTGGCATTTGCCAAAATAGTAAGTTCCAATGTTTGAGACTGACTAAATAAATGATTGAAAGTCAGTGTGCACAGTTCCTATTTGTTCTAATGCTTTGACTATCCCTTAAACATGTCTGGTACTCAGACCCAAAGTAATATCACTACATTGACCAAAAAGATGAATAAAATCTCCAGAGTTATATGAGTGTGGTTTTAAAAGAAAGAACAAAGGGCTTCAAATGATTTACCAACAGTTTTGACCCCAAACTGACCTTGATAAGGAAAAGTATTCCTCTGGAGACTTCAAACTGAACAGACAATTGATACAAACTCAATGGAGGCCAAAAACAAAGAAGCTTCACAAGCTTCAACAAAATCCATAGACCATTTAATTAAAGGCAGACTTAGTGGGAACACTCCTGGCACAACTAGATCCCTCTTCTTGGATAAATGAAATTGTGCTGCTGAGGGAATTGTCCAGTTAGGCCCAAAGCACTTGTCTAGTATCTGGCACTGCAGTAATTAATATTTAGTAATAAGGTAACCCTGAACATTACCTCAAAAACAAAACTTTCCCAGGGCAACATCCAATGAGAATGAGGGTATGGCATGGAGAAATGGGGCTTCTGAGAGGACCTCAGCTTAAGAAAGAACACCAGCTGTTTAGAACATGAGGGAACTTTGAGACACTGAAAATTGAGACCAGAATCTTGTTTTAGTTTTGTCTCTGGCATTACCTGCCATGTTATCTTAAGTGAATCATTCAAATAATAAGAACCTCAGTTTCCCTCTCGGCAGAATATGTTTATGGCTGAAGATAATTTTTGATATTCCTTTGTATTTTATAATTCCACGAAGTCAACTAGAAAATCAATATGCCCTTCATCCATGTGGCCACATTTATTATTGTATTTATGTATGATTCTGAATAAAGAAAGGCTAAAATTACCATTAAAGCAATGACTCAAACACAAGGAAAACACCAAAAACCAAAGGTCTTTCATGAAGATGAAAATTATTCACAAAACAACAGACTTTTTTTTTTTTTTAACTACCCAATATAAGAATCTGTACAGATTTAAAAAAAGGAGGGGGGGGACAATTATATTCTGATTAATTCTCTTCACAACCACTCACATAACTTAGTAAGAGTTTGTTACCTAATGAATAATTTTAATAAACAAATATACTCCCTGGGTCCTGGTTTACATGGTAACTGTTTTCATTACAGGCTCACCCAAAAATTGTGTCTGAATATTTTTGTATTATATAAATTTATAAGAATTAAAAATATATGTATAATCCTATGATTCTAGATACTCATTTTCTTTTTACTTTTTCTACTAGTGACTAGAATAATTAAAAATAAAAATTAACTCTTGAATATAAGAAGCACTACAATATTACTCCATATAATGGAACCACATGTTTGGGATCAGGAGGTGAAAAATAGAGGGCATGTGTTCAACAACAATCATGCCAGATAAAGAGAAATCATTAATCAAATATTGAGAGAGGAAGTCATGTGAATTGTGTTTTATTTCCAGGTCTTGAGAGATGCTAAATCTTGGTGTGGAGAAAATAGACTCATTCTGCATCTAATTTTTCGTTCATTTTTCAGTTAGTCAAACAACAAACATGGAGTAAGTATCTCTTTTGTGGAAGTGATTGTCATGTTCATCACTATTTCACAGCTGTAGTTCCTTGCACAGAGGAAAGAATAATTGCCCTGTTGGTATATACCGGGGCTTATTTCTCCATGGTGACAGCAGGAGTTTGTAAAGTAGAGGGTGGGGGTGAAAACATTCTAGGCAGAGAGAATCACCATAGGAAATTATATTTAGTATAAATGAAGTATAGAACTGCTGGCAGAATGGTATGACTTCAATCAGACTGAGGGTTAGAACAGTAGCTTGGTATGCTGAGATGGGATGTGAGAGTACACAACCAGGCTACACTAAAATGTTGAGTTGTCTTATCTTCTAGGCTTTCATGCTTCCCTGAGAGAAGCAGGTCTTATCTGCCAATACCCAGCATGTCTCCACGCTGTGCAAGCAAAGCTGAGCATGATAATTCATGTATGAGGGTGTTTGGTACCAATGATGTTTCCTTTCTCAATCACTTCCTCTTCTAAGTCCCTCCAATATCACTGCCTGCATTCTGCATTTATCGCAGCGCTAACACAGGGAAGCCAGGCACATCTTCAGGCCTAGTTAGTTTCAGCAGTTGACAGGAATTGAAATGCTAATAATCTCTTCTTTCCCCTGATTTCTTATAAAGATACAAATGAGTCACACAGCTGCAAATCATCTGATGGCAGGAAGAATCTCTGACAGCTTCATTTGAAGTTCCAAAGTTCCTTCTTTACGGCTTGGTTAATGCTTGGTAAAAAATAGGCTGTTTAAATTAGAGAAACCTTATGGTAGAATATATAGTCTCATGGTGAGTGACAAGTTTTTCAAAAAAAAAAATTGAACAGAGAAGAAAATACACAACTTTGCAATCTTGTGAAAAGCAAAATAGTCTTTCCTTTTCTGTGTCTTTTTGCTTTTGTTTTTGTTTAACTGTTTGCAGAGTATGCAGTATTGTAAAAAAACAAATATTGTCCTCAACTTGGTCCATTAGTTCAGGGCTCTGTCCAGCTCTACTCAAAACTGTCTTCTGTATATGTAAATCAAACCACAGCTAAGATTAGACAAATATTCATATAGTTGAAGAAAATAGAAAGTAAATCAGGATAATCCTCAAATTTACACTGAGAGAATAATTGGTATGGACAGTCCATGGTGATTCCTAAATGATGGCTTAAGGTCTGTTGGGTAAAGTACACATGGAATGCTGAGTCTTGTAGTCAGTATGATTTTATCCCTATGTTCCATAAATCCATTTTCTGGGTTAGAGCTCTAAGTTCACCACTGAAGATTGGTGAGTCCATGGGCAAGTCGATTGCTGACTTTGAATCTCTGTTTTTTCATTTAGAGAGTCACAAAACTGCTCCATAGTTCTGAGACAGTTAGACATGTGACTATGACTTGGTGGTAGGCAAAACATGTTATTTTACAGATGAAGAAATTGAGATTTAATGAAGATATGTCACAAGGTCTTAGAACAATGACTCTCAATTCTCAACTAGGAGCTGTTTTATTACCCCCTCTCAAGGACATCTGGCAATGTCTGGAGACATTTTTGGTTGTCACAACTAGGTGGCAGGATGGTAGTGGATAGAGGCCAAGTATGCTATTAAACACACTGCAATGCCCAACAAAGCATCATCCAGCCCAAAATGTCAATGGTACTGAGACTGAGAAGACCTGTCTTAGAGCCACAGAACCAGGTTTAGAAACCAGGTCTATGCAATTCCAAAGTCTGAAATCAAGCATGGTACTAATTTGCTTATCAATAGTAATAGTTTAATTTCTATTCCTCCAGAGACCTCCAAAACAGTGAAATGTACCATGACAGACAGATACGGGAAGATATTAGTTGTCTGTCAGGTACTTGACAGCACACTTCAATTTATCCTGGAAAAGAGTGGAGAACTTCACCTATCTGCCGTAGCAGTTTTGTAATTAGAAATTTGTCTTATTCTTTGATTATAAAAGTTTGTTTTTACATTTGCTGTGTAACCCACACCTACCTTCAAGGGTTGCTTTCAAATGACTCCACATTCCCTTTATGTCTATACCTATCCTTTATCTTTTACCTTGATTGATACCAGTCAGCCTGCACTCTCTAATGTTTTAATTTCCCAGAAATCTGCAGATGAATTGAGCTTAATCAGGACACCAATAAGATAAAAGCTCTGAAAGAAGTAGCCTTATCACATAAAGGTCTCATTTGATATTGTCTGAATCCTAAAGTCTAGGTTCCGGAGCCTTAGTAATGTAAAGGGGCCCCAAATAAGCAGGACTGTCAGAGAGAATTTTCTACGTTGTATTTGTTATCCAGGGTTTTGTAATTGCTGAAGAAGTTAAGGGAATTGACAGATCATTGATAAAAGTGGATCCTGAAGAACAAGAGGTAGATTTCCTGAGCAGCTTCCCTCTGCCTTCACAATGCAATATGCTTGCTATCCCAGTCCCGACACCCTGCTGTTCCAACCTTTCTAACATGTCTGACTTACCAAAGAGAAAATGGTCAGTTTTCCCTATAATTGCTTTCAAACTTGTGTCTCTGATAAGTGCTTTTATTTAGCTTGTTCTACAAATCGCCCCTTTAAGGCTCATTCTAAATATGCTTCTTGGAGTATATACAGTGATTAGATTGAATGTGCTGCTTTAGTTGAGGTCTAAAAAAACACACTGCATGTCTTTTTAAAATAATAATGGAGGGCTTCCCTGGTGGCGCAGTGGTCGAGAGTCCGCCTGCCGATGCTAGGGGACACGGGTTCGTGCCCCGGTCTGGGAAGATCCCACATGCCGCGGAGCGGCTGGGCCCGTGAGCCATGGCCGCTGAGCCTGCGCGTCCGGAGCCTGTGCTCCGCAACGGGAGAGGCCACAACAGTGAGTGGCCCACGTATTGCAAAATAAAATAAAAATAAAATAAAATAATAATGGAGGTGAATAATCTTTAATATAGTTTTTTATTAAAATAACTCATATCACTCCCCAGGTCAATATGCTATAGTACCTTCCCATTAAGGAGATATTATGTCCGTTTATTACATGCTACAGGACTCATTATTCTGTATTTATCTGCATTGAATTTTCTATCTATTAGCCCAGGTATTATTTAAGTGAGCTAATTCTTTTCCTACCTGAGGATTGTTTTTCAAGGATGACCTTTCCCCCCCAATTTAACATCATCTGCAAACCAGAACATCGTAGTATAAGCATGGTGCTTGGAGCCAAGTCATTTAAGATCTTTAATAACAGGATATCCAGTATCACTTTGGACCAAGGTAACTCTGCCATGAGTGGCTTAGCTGTGATTATATTCTTTATCTATTTCATTATATAGAAGGTTTGATTGGAAGAAGAGCAAGAAAAATCATCTTGATTAAAACAAAACCTCATTTTAAGTAGAAGTTTCTTCAGCTTGATTTTTTTGTAATGCAACATCCTCCAAGATGAATCTGCAGAGCACCTCTCCCATCTTGGCAGCTAACTATTCACTTTACAACCCTGGGTCACCAAGATAGACATCACTTAAACCCAGAAAATTGGTGCAATTAATTCCAGTCTTCTACTTCAGAAGTCCCTGAACTGGTAACTGTGGGTCAGTAACTCAAGGAAAGAGGTGGGTCAGGGAAGGAAACAGGGAGATGTGCCTACAAACAAATACCACGTAGAGAGAAACCACCCATTTGTGAAACTTTTCACCTTCATGCCTACATTTAGGATCATCTGATTTTCCTGAATAAAATGATGGAGACAGCATGGCTCTTTCAGAGTGAATCCTTCCTGCTCTAAAAGTTGTCTTGGAACCACACACTCCTGATTGAGAAGGCCAATATTTGTGGGATCTTGGAATGTTACACAATTTTAGAGTTAAATAAAAAAAAGTTAGCAACATAGTTGTGTATAAATTCAAATTGTCCAGGTAAACAGTATGGTTTTTGCTCCAAAGCTTAAAGATAATGAGAGCACCCCACTTTCTTAGAAGCTGAATTAATTATCTGTTGCTGATGGAACAAATTACCAGAGATTTAAGGGCTTAAAACAATGTAAGTGTATTATCTCACAATTCTGTAGGTCAAAAGTCTGGTACAGGTCTCACTAAGCTAAAATCAAGGTGATGACACTGTTGTGTTCCTTCCAGAAAGCTTTAGGGGCAAATCCATTTCCTGCTCATTCAGACCATTGGTAGAATTCAGTTCCTTGCAACTTTAGGACTGAAGTCCCATGTCCTTGTTAGGAGCCAGCTTAGGGATAGTCCCAGTTTCTAGAGACCTCCACATCCTCTGGCTTGCAGCCCCCTTTCCATTTTCAATGCCAACAATGGTGTGTCAAGTACCTCCCATGCTTGCTTGGAATCTCTCCTGCCTCTTCCTTCATCCCATCTCTCTGACCATAGCAAGGAAAAGTTCTCTGCTTTTAAGAGCTCATGTGATTGAAATGAACCTACTGGATCATCCAGAAAAATCTCATCTCAAGATCTATAACCTTAATTACATCTGCAATGAGCCTTTTGCCATGTAATATAATGTATTCACAGGTTGCGGGAATTAGGACATAGTCATCATTGGGCCTTTGATATAGCTTACCGTAGGACCTTTTTTGTATTTGATTAGCACTGGGCTTACCATTTTAAAAGTTTTAATCTTATCATTGTCTTATGAGTTAGTCTTGACTGATTAGTCCATTTTGGTGACCATGTTTTAGCTTGACATGCTGAATTTCTAATTATAGCCATAAATAGCCTTATGGGTGGCCACCATGTGGACTCCAAATGTTTGTTGCTGGGTTAGTAATGTTATCCCTGTATACGCAGGGTAATGCATCTTAAGAATTTATTAATTTGTATACATTCATTGATTACATCGCTGGCACCATTATTAGCATCACTGCCAACTCATCTACTTTAGTCACTTTGATCTGGTCAGTCAAAACTTACACATATGTTTCATATTTGAAATATATACCTTTTTACCTGTGCAGCTCTGGGACAGAGAGCTAGAGACCTAATTTCAATGGTTAGTGTCTATGTTATGGACTGAGGTGATGGAACCAGGAGTGAAAAGTTCTAATCTTCTCAGGAACAATGTTTTAGGAAAGTTCTGGATAAGAATAATCCCTCTCCCTCATCACTCCTCCAATTCAAGTCCTCAGTGTTTGTAATGATTACAGATAATGCAGTAATTTCTTCAGAGTCTCAGTGTCACTGCGTATAAGATCATCCCATAGCTGTTTGCAGGTTTCTGTGACACCCTGGGCATGACTGTGATAATTTTGTTTTCTATGGAGAGACTAGGGATTTTTCTTGTTGTCTGGATACTCTGGGTATAGGCTATGTGGTAGGCAGAATAATGCTCCCCCAAGATGTCCACATCCTAAGCTTCACAACCTGTGAATATGTTGTATTATATGACAAAAGGGAATTAAGTTTGCAGATGGAACTGACGTTACTAATCAGTTCACCTTGAGATTGGGAGATAATCCTGGATTATCCACATGGGCCCAGTGTTATCACAAGGGTCTTCATAAGTGAAGTAGGGCAGCAGCCTTGTCAATGTCAGAGTGATGAGATGTGAAAAACATTAAACTAGCCATTGCTGGCTTTGAAGATCAACAGGGTTTACTAGCCAAGGAATGCAATCAGCCTCTAGAATCTGGAAAAGGGAAGGAAATGGATTCTACCCTAGGGCCTTGAAAAGGAACACAGCTCTGCCAACACCTTGATTTTAGCCCATTGAGACTCATGTCAGACTTCTGATTACAAGTACTATAAGATAAATTTGTGATGTTTTAAGTCTACAAGTTCATGGCAATTTGTTATAGCAGCCATGAGAAACTGATACAAGCTGCTAAAAGAAGACAAAAATCTGCCTTTAAAACCAGATGTGGATGTACCTAGAGCCTGTCATACAGAGTGAAATAAGTCAGAAAGAGAAAAAACATATTATATATTAACACATATATGTGGAATCTAGAAAAATGGTACAAATGAACTGGTTTGCAAAGCAGAAATAGAGACACAGATGTAGAGAACAAAAGTATGGACACCACCGGGGGAAACCGGTGGGGGGATGAATTGGGATAGTGGGGTTGACACAAAATAGATAACTAAAAATAACCTGCTATATAGCATAGGGAACTCTACTTCACTTCGCTGTACATTAGAAACTAACACAACATTGTAAAACAATTATACCCCAATAAAAATAAATAAATAAATAAAACATGCCTTATAAAATCTATTTTAAACAATCATAAGACATTTTCAGAATACTTAATCCTGGGCATAATTCTACCTTAAATAGTCTCAGATATGCATAACCATTATTTAGACTCTTAAAAATTATTTAACAAACAAGTGAAAAAGATATGAAAATGTTAGGAAAGGCAGTCTGATGCATGCCATCTTTGGATCCCTGCTTGGTCACATAAGAATGGGCCTTGGGCTCAGAACACTTTGTTACCAAGAGATAAAGAGTCCTAACAGCCTGCACTGGGTTGATTGCCTTGTGTGGGAATGTCTTTCCCTGTTTCAGACTCAGTGTGTACTCCTTTGTTCTTCTTAAGCACATGTGTCAATGGTCCTCAGGCAAGGCCCCAGCTTTCTGTATGTCAGATCCCAAGGGGGAGGGGTCATAATTTCTCTATTGCAGCAAGAAATGGGATGTATGCAGCCAAATCTCTTTTGCCAGAAGGGGAGTGGATAACCTAGCCATGGAAGATCAACATCATGAGGGTCTGGATCTTGTGTACTCTTTCTCTCTTCTTGCTGTAAGTAAACTCTGTACCATTCAAGCCTAATGTGTGTGTTGTCTTTCTCTATGACCTTGCCTGGGTGTTGCTTACCTGCTATTTTTTGCTTTTTAACATTGGCTACATAGCCTGGGCACCCTGTGAAACAGAAAGGTTAATTAACAATATAAGACATAGGGGAGATTGGTTCAAGATGGTGGAGTAGAAGGACATGCTCTCACTCCCTCTTACAAGAACACCGGAATCACAACTAACTGCTGAACAATCATTGACAGGAAGACACTGGAACTCACTGAAAAAGATACCCCACATCCAAGACAAAGGAGAAGCCACAATGAGATGGTAGGAGGGGTGCAATCACAATAAAATCAAAGTCCATAACTGCTCAGTGGGTGACTCACAAACTGGAGAACACTTATACCACAGAAGTCCACTGGAGTGAAGGTTCTGAGCCCCACATCAGGTTTCCCAACCTGGGGGTCCGGAAATGGGAGGAGGAATTGCTAGAGAATCAGACTTTGAAGGCTAGAGGTAATTGATTCAGGACTTTGAGAGGACTGGGGGAAACAGAGACTCCACACTTGGAGGGCACACACAAAGTACTGTGCTCACTGGGACCCAGGGGAAGGAGCAGTGGCCCCATAGGAGACTGAACCAGACCTGCCTGCTAGTGTTGGAGGGTCTCCTGCAGAGGGGGGGGTGGTGGCTGTGTATCACCATGAGGACAAGGACACTGGCATCAGAAGTTCTGGGAAGTACTCCTTGGCATGAGCCCTCCCACAGTCTTCCATTAGCCCCACCAAAGAACCTGGGTAGGCTCCAGTGTTGGGTCACCTCAGGCCAAACAACCAACATGGAGGGAACACAGCCCCACCCATCAGCAGACAAGCAGATTAAAATTTTACTGAGCTCTGCCCACCAGAGCAACACCCAGCTCTACCCACCAGCAGTCCCTCCCATCTGGAAACTTGCACAACCCTCTTAGATAGTCTCATCCACCAGACAGCAGAGAGCAGAAGCAAGAAGAACTACAATCCTGCAGCTTGTGGAACAAAAAAAACATGCACAGAAAGATAGACAAGATGAAAAGGCAGAGGGCTATGTACCAGATTAAGGAACAAGATAAAACCCCAGAAAAACAACTAAAAGAAGTGTAGATAGGCAACCTTCCAGAAAAAGAATTCAGAATAATGATAGTGAAGATGATCCAGGACCTCAGAAAAAGAAAGGATGCAAAGATTGAGAAGATACAATAAATGATTAACAAAGACCTAGAAGAATTAAAGAACAAACAGAGAAGAACAATACAATAAGAGAAATGAAAACTGCACTAGAAGGAATCAATAGCAGAATAACTGACGCAGAACAGAAAAGTGACCTGGAAGACAGAAGGGTGGAATTCACTGCTGAAGAACAGAATAAAGAAAAAAGAATGAAAAGAAATGAAGACAGCCTAAGAGACCACTGGGACAACATTAAACGCAGCAACATTTGCATTGTAGGGGTCCCAGAAGGAAAAGAGAGAGAGAAACATCCTGAGAAAATATTAGAAGAGATTATAGTTGAAAACTTCCCTAACATGGGAAAGGAAATAGCCACTGAGTCCAGGAAGCACAGAGAGTCCCATAAAGGATAAACCCAAGGAGAACCAGGCCAAGACACATAGTAATCAAACTGGCAAAAATTAAACACAAAGAAAAATTACTGAGAGCAGCAAGGGAAAAATGACAAATAACATACAAGGGAACTCCCATAAAGTTAAGAGCTGATTTCTCGGCAGAAACTCTACAAGCCAGAAGGGAGTGGCGTGATATACTGAAAGTGATGAAAGGGAAGAGCCTACAACCAAGATTACTCTACCCAGCAAGGATCTTTTTCAGATTCGATGGAAAAATCAAAAGCTTTACAGACAAGCAAAAGGTAAGAGTATTCAGCATCACCAAACCAGCTCTACAACAAATGCTGCAGGAACTTCTCTAAGTGGGAAACACAAGAGAAGAAAAGGACCTACAAAACAACACTAAAACAATTAAGAAAATGGTCATAAGATCATACATATAGATAATTATCTTAAATGTGAATGGATTAAATGCTCCAACCAAAAGACACAGGCTTGCTGAATGGATACCAAATCAAGACACATATATATGCTGTCTACAAGAGACCCACTTCAGATCTAGGGACACATTCAAACTGAAAATGAGGGAATGGAAAAAGATATTCCATGCAAATGGAAATCAAAAGAAAGCTAGAGTAGCAATACTCATATCAGATAAAATAGACTATAAAATAAAGAATTTTACAAGAGACAAGGAAGGACACTACATAATGATCAAGGGATCAATCCAAGAAGATATAACAATTATAAATATATATGCACCCAACATAGGAGCACCTTAATACATAAGGCAACTGTTAACAGCTATAAAAGAGGAATTTGACAGTAACACAAAATAGTGGGGGACTTTTACACCTCACTTACATCAATGGACAGATCATCCAAAATGAAAATAAATAAGGAAACAGAAGCTTTAAATGACAAAAAAGACCAGAGAGATTTAATTGCTATTTATAGAACACTCCATCCAAAAAGAGCATATTACACTTTCTTCTCAAGTGCACATGGAACATTCTCCAGGATAGATCACATCTGGGGTCACAAATCAAGCCTCAGTAAATTTAAGAAAATTGAAATCATATCAAGCATCTATTCCAACCACAACACTATGAGATTAAAAAATAAATTACAGGGAAAAAATTGTAAAAAACCACAAACACATGGAGGCAAAACAATATGTTACTAAATAACCAAGAGATCACTGATGAAATCAAAGAGGAAATCAAAAAATACCTAGAAACAAATGACAAGGAAAACATGATGATCTGAAAACTATGGGATGCAGCAAAAGCATATCTAAGATGGAAGTTTATAGCTATACAAGCCTACCTCAAGAAACAAGAAAAATCTCAAAGAAACAATCTAACATTACACCTAAAGGAACAAGAGAAAGAAGAAAAAACAAAACCGAAAGTTAGCAGAAGGAAATAAATAATAAAGATCAGAGCAGAAATAAATGACATAGAAACAAAGAAAACAATAGCGAGGATCAATAAAACTAAAAGCTGGTTCTTTGAGAAAATACACAAAATTGATAAACCATTAGCCAGACTCATCAAGAAAAAGAGGGAGAGGACTCAATTCAATAAAATTAGAAATGAAAACGGAGGAATCACAACTGACACTGCAAAAATACAAAAGATTATAAGGGATTACTACAAACAACTATATGCCAATAAAATGGACAACCTGGAAGAAATGGACAAATTCTTAGAAAGGTATAACATTCCAAGACTTAACCAGGAAGAAATAGAAAATATGAACAGACCAATCACAAGTAATGAAATTGAAACTGTGATTAAAAATCTTCCAACAAACAAAATGTCCAGGAGCAGATGGCTTCACAGGTGAATTCTATCAAACATTTAGAGAAGAGATAACGACATTCCTTCTCGAACTCTTGCAAAAAATTGCAGAGAAAGGAAGACTCCCAAACCCATTCTATGAGGCCACTATCACCCTGATACCAAAACCAAGGATACTACAAAAATGAAAATTGCAGACCAATATCACTGATGAATATAGATGCAAAAATCCTCAACAAAATACTAGCAAACAGAATCTAACAACACATTTAAAGGATCATACACAATGATCAAGTGGGATTTATCCCAGGGATGCAAGGATTCTTCAATATATGCAAATCAGTCAATGTGATACACTATATTAACAAACTGAAGAAGAAAAAACATATGATCCTCTCAATAGATGCAGAAAAAGCTTTTGACAAAAGTCAACACCCATTTATGATAAAAAAAACTCTTCAGAAAGTGGGCATAGAGGGAACCTACCTCAACATAATAAAGGCCATATATGACAAACCCACAGCAAACATCATTCTCAATGGTGAAAAACTGAAATCATTTCCTCTAAGATCAGGAACAAGACAAGGATGTCCACTCTCACCAATATTATTCAGCATAATTTTGGAAGTTCTAGCCATGGAAATCAGAGAAGAAAAAAATAAATAAAACAAATACAAATTGGAAAAGAAGAAGTAAAACTCTCACTGTTTGCCGATGACATGATACTATACATAGAGAATCCTAAAGATGCCACCAGAAAACTACTAGAGCTAATCAATGAATTTGATAAAGTTGCAGGTTGCAAAATTAATGCACAGAAATCTCTTGCATTCCTATACACTAATGATGAAAAATCTGAAAGAGAACTTAAAGAAACACTCCCCCTTACCATTGCAAAAAAAGAATAATATACCTAGCAATAAACCTACCTGGGAGACAAAGACCTGCATGCAGAAAACTATAAGACACTGATGAAAGAAACTAAAGATGATACCAACAGATGGAGAGCTATACTATGTTCTTGGATTGGAAGAATCAATATTGTGAAGATGACTATACTACCCAAAGCAATCTACAGATTCAGTGCAATCCCTATCAAATTACCAATGGCATTTTTTTATGGAACCAGAACAAAAAGTCTTAAAATTTGTATGGAAACACAAAAGACCCCTAATAGCCAAAACAGTCTTGAGGGGAAAAAACGGAGCTGGAGGAATCAGACTCCCTGACTTCAAACTATACCAGAAAGCTACAGTAATCAAGACAGTATGGTACAGGCACAAAAACAGAACAATAGATCAATGGAACAGGATAGAAAGCCCAGAGATAAACCCACACACCTATGGTCAACTAATCTATGACAAAGGAGGCAAGGATATACAATGGAAAAAAGACAGTCTCTTCAATAAGTGGTGCTGGGAAAACTGGACAACTACATGTAAAAGAATGAAATTAGAACACTCCCTAACACCATACACAAAAATAAACTCAAAATGGATTATAGACCTAAACGTAAGACCAGACACTATAAAACTCTTAGAGGAAAATATAGGAAGAAAATTATTTGGCATAAATCACAGCAAGGTCTTTTTGTTCCACCTCCTAGAGTAATGGAAATAAAAACAATAATAAACAAATGGGACCTAATGAAACTTAAAAGCTTTTGCAAAGCAAAGGGAACTCCAAATAAGATGAAAATACAGCCCTCAGAATGGGAAAATAATATTTTCAAATGAATCAATGGACAAAAGATTAATTTCCAAATATATAAACAGCTCATACAGCTCAATATTTTAAAAAAAAGGAAAAAAAATCAGAAAATGGGCAGAAGACCTAAATAGACATTTCTCCAAAGACATATAGATGGCCAAGAAGCATATGAAAAGCTGCTCAACATCACTAATTATTAGAGAAATGCAAATCAAAACTACAATGAGGTATCATCTTATACCAGTTAGAATGGGCTTCATCAGAAAATCTACAAACAACAAATACTGGAGAGGGTGTGGAGAAAAGGGAAGCCTCTTGCACTGCTGGTGGGAATGTAAATTAATACAGCCACTATGGAGAACAGTATGGTGGTTCCTTAAAAAAAAACTAAAAATAAAATTACAACATGAAACTGCAATCCCACTACTGGGCATATACCCAGAGAAAACCATAATTCAAAAAGACACATGCATCCCAATGTTCATTGCTGTGCTATTTACAATAGCCAGGTCATGGAAGCAACCTAAATGCCCATCGACGGATGAATGGATAAAGAAATTGTGGTACATATATGCAATGGAATATTAGTGAGTCATAAAAGGGAACGAAATTGGGTCAATTGTAGAGACATGGCTGAATCTAGAGACTGTCATACAGAGTGAAGTAAGTCAGAAAGAGAAAAACAACTATCGTATATTAACGCATATATGTGGAACCCAGAAAAATGGTACAGATGAACCGGTTTGCAGGGCAGAAATAGAGACAGAGATGTAGAGAACATAAGTATGAACACCAAGGGGGGAAAGCAGCAGGGGGTGGGGGGGTTGTGTGATGGACTGGGAGATTGGGATTGACATGTATACACTGATGTGTATAAAATGGATGACTAATAAGAACCTGCTGTATAAAAAATAAATAAAATTCTAAAACAAACAAAGAAACAATATAAGACATAGGTACATTTACTGCTTTATTATTCTGTGTGCCTCAGTTTATTTGTTTATAAAGTTAAGAGGATCAGATTATATGTTTTCTGGAATTTCACAGAGCTGTTAATCAAGTTCTAGGATGATGCAGTATTGCTATAATATATCTCTTATTTCTCTTTCCTCAAACACAGCAAATCATTGCTTGTTTTTTATAATATTATTTCCAAAACAATATTCCTAAACTTTGGTGTGTTATTTTAGTGATCAGTTTAACATAAGTTAAAATATGCCATGTCCTAAAAGTAGTTCTTAAATCGTCCAGACAGATAGATGCCTATAGCTGAGATGAACTGTATCTTTTCCATCTCTGTATTGTTTACAGTTAGATGGTACATACAGCCTAGAGGATGGGCTATGGACTCAAGTCAGGCTGCCTACATTGAAGTCCTTTTTCCATAACTAATCAGCAGAGATTTAATCTAATGAAAAAATATTCCTCTATTTCAACGTTGGTGTACAAACTCAATAAAACAAAGTAAAACATTTAGAACAGTTCCTGGCACATCATATGTATGCAATCAGTATTTGCTTCTAAAACTTTGCAATCTTTATGGTCAGTGCATTTTTTTGTGACATATTCAGTATTTTGTCATTCTCACTCTTGAGGTCTTTTAGGTGGATTGCATAATATTAAAGTAGGCAATTAATACATGGACCACAGGTACACCTTTACCCTTTTGGCCATGTTAAATTGTTAGGGATATTATACAAACTGAAAACTAAAACCAATTTCCTCAGTTTCTGACTATATGCTTAATTCTTCACAATAGCAAGAAGCTCATATATCTGTTCATTTCTCAACTCAACATTTTTCAATGGAACACAAAACATACTTTTGTAATGATAAATTTTAGCTATTATTGTAATTCTCAGGTGGTCTGAGATCTCTGTTAAGAAATGTTGCCACATTCTTCACCCTCTCCAGGCATCCATGTCTGAAGAGCCAGAATATTTTCCTTGTCTCTCGACAATGAGAATGGGAACAAGTGAGGTCACTGGTTGCTCTTTGTTCCACACTTGGGAAGCAACTGAATGAAAGTAGAAAAAAAATGCCTGCAATTTCACTTAATCCTCCCAGTAACCCTGGTTTGTCTCTGTCCCTGTCTCTCTCTTTCTCTCTCTCTCTCTCTCTTTCTCTTTCTCTTCTTCTCTTCCTCCCCTCCTCCCTCTCTCCCTCCCTCCCTCTTTCTCCCTCTCCCTTCCTCCCTCTCTGTGCTCAAACTCAGATGTATGATTTCATCATTATGGACTTAAGTGATGACTGTTATGACATGAATAAATGCACTAGGGGAATCCAGATTAATTTAGTTTGGACATAATTAAGATTTTCCTTACTTTCATTATCCAAATCCAAATTGCTGCTTCAGGTTTTAGGTAGCCAACAAATCTTCTTTTGAAATTGTTGTATGTTTCTGTATACAGATGAAGATTTGTTGATTTGTTCTGATGTCATCTCCATTCTGTTTTTCTTATTTAATATATTTCTCAACTTTATTTATATAGTCAGCAGGCAAAATAACAGCTATTGTCATAGACAAGCTGTGGGCACCATTGTTAGTTTAGACATTTCTGCAGCAAGATTTCAAATTGCACACCCAATTCCAATATTGAGTACTATATTTCACAGCAAATTGATAAGAATTCTACACATATAAAAGATCCTCTTTGATTATTTTACTTCTGAATGCTTTGTTTAGCTACTAATAGGATTTTAATGATCATACTACTATGATAGGCAACATGTCTGCAAAGCAGCCCTGTTAGGGATTTCACTTTTTTGTCTTATTGCACTGCAATCTAGATTGCTTTTTTTCAATATTTCTAATATTTTTCATTTTCTTCTTTTAAAATCCCAGTTAAGATGATGCTGTTTGCAAGATGGAATTGCTGAAGGAAAATTAGTAATTAAAACAATAATTTCTTAAGGGATCTTTAAAATTCAGTCTTCCTTAGTCATAGAATTCTAAAGATAAAGGGAGGCCTTAGAGGACCTTTATTCTGTGTATTGTTTTTCCACAATTATGTTGCAAGTTAATGGGAAGAAAAGACTAGAAACCAAGTTGTTATTTACCATGCTTGTCATTTGACATTCATTTTCTAAGCCACAAATTCCCAAGCAGTACTTTTGTGGGTCATTTTCTATCAACAGTTTTATGACCCATCAGTGGCATGGCAATGGAATTATCACCATAGCTCCATTTGTTCCTTGTAACAGACACTGTCATGGCCTTTGCCTCATGGATGAGACCCCCATCCTGAGCTCTGAGATTATGTGAGTTGGGAGGGAAGGAGCATTTCAGAATGGAAGTTTGTAATATATCTGTGTGTGTGTGTTCAAATATATGAAAACTGACATGCCAGCAAAGGTACTTACAAGTTATGTGAACTGGAATAAATAATTTTTACTTTACTAAATTTAATTTCTTCTCTTTTTTTGTGTATTAGTCAGTTAGGCTTATTGCTATAACAAACAACACCAAACTTAGTCATTAAAAACAAAACAAAACAAACAAACAAAAAATAAATTTGTTGCTTACTTATGTTACTTTCTGATGTGTATTTCTGCTCAGGTGGCCATTTTGGCGGTCACCCTCCTTCAAGAATCTATTCAGGGACTGAAACCCCAATATTTCATGAGAGACTTGGGATCCATCACTGGATTCTCTGTATTTGGAAGCAAGTAAAGGTTGAGAAAAAAAGAGCCTGGAGTATTGTGAGGGAGGTACTTTAGAGGCCAGTCCTGGATATAGCGTAAATCAGATCATATTGCTTTGACTGCCATTCAGTCCAGTGGCAGGAGTGGCCTAAGGCTAGCTGGAACATTAGGTCTAGTTGCATGTCTGGGGTGGGGGGGTGGTATGTACAGGATTTAGAGAACACATAGCCTTATCTCTACCAAATAGGGAAAAATCATAGTGCTTATCTCTCAAATCACTTGTGAGTATAAAAAAAAGTGCATATAAAATAAAGTCTGATGCTTGATAAACACTCAGTTATTGTGGGGTGAAGCAAATAAAACAAAATTTAAATATATAAATAACCATACTTTACAGGGCTAAAATGATAAATCCCATAAGAGAAGTACAGGCAGATTACTATGAGAATCCAGAGGCACAGAAACCAGTTTTTGCTGGTCAATTTGACCACCTTAAAGTGGGATACTTGAGCTCTGTCCTCAGTAATTTACTCTTCACTCCCTATATTTTCCTTTGGTGATCTCATCTCTACCCACAGCTTCTGTTACCACATATTTATGCCAGTTAGTATTGAACCAGTACCCGCCTCTTGGATTTCTCTCCATATGTGTATTTAAATGCTTAATGGAGCACTTCACATTTTATAAGGCCCCAACTGAGTTCATCACTCCTTCCTTGTCTACACTCATGTGCACACTTATTTCTACACCTCCCTTTTGAGCAATCACGTTTGCCTCTCTGTGTTCTTCACACCCTATCACCTCCCTCTCCTACCCTTCTTCAGCCACTTAGTCTTGACCAGTTATCTCCTAGATCTTGCCCCATTCCTTTTTTTCTATCCCACTTACACTCGCTGAGGAGCAACCATCTCTAACATAGATTACTATGTGATTTCTCTGTCTTCAGTCTTGCCCATCACACCATTCTCTTCAGAGCAGCCAAAACTTTTATTCTTACTGTTATTTATTTCAGGGGAAACACACATCTAGGCAGTTGACTCCACTGTTGCAAACATTTTGAGGATTCCCATTTTTATTAAGTGAGCACAGACTCCTCCACATAGCTTGGAAGACCCTAAACCATGTCAACTCTCTGGCATTCTAGCTTTTTCTGTTGCCACTGTTCCTCTCTACAAGCAGTCACACTACACATCTGTCCATCCTGCTCATGTGTAATAGACCTTCTCATCTCTGGAACTTAGCCCATGCTATTCCATCTGCTGACATAGTTTTTCATCTCATCCATTTGTGATATTATTATTTATAACAAGAAATATGTATTTGGTCTTTGTCCCCAGTTCTTGGCTCACAGCTCTTGGAATTTCCTGAGAGATAAAAGCAATCAGAACATCTTTTGTCATAATATTTGGTGTCTTATTTTTTTATTTTTATTTTTTTGTGGTACACGGGCCCCTCACTGTTGTGGCCTCTCCCGTTGCAGAGCACAGGCTATGGGCGCGCAGGCTCAGCGGCCATGGCTCACGGGCCCAGCCGCTCCACGGCATGTGGGGTCTTCCCAGGCCAGGGCACGAACCCGTGTCCCCTGCATCGGCAGGTGGACTCTCAACCACTGCACCACCAGGGAAGCCCTGGTGTCTTGTTTTAAGTTCATAAAATTATTTCAGAGCCATAAAGGTGAAATAGGATTCTTGCTGTTTATACAAGCCCCTTTCTACCACAACTGGGTTTATGTTAATGACGTGGCCTTGGAAAGCACCTAAGGATGCAGCCTCGTTGCCTGAAGAACCGCTCATGTGGTTAGAGGTCTGGAGCTTTCAGTCTCACCCCTAGACCTCCTGGAAGGGGAGGGGGATGGAGATTGGGTTCAATCACCAGTGATAAAAACCCCAAAAGACAATATTCACGGAGATTCTGGATTGGTGAACATGTGGAAATTTGGGAAAGTGACACTCTCAGAGGGCATGGAAGCTCCGTGTCATTTCCCCAATACCTTGCCCTATGCATCTCTTTCATCTGGGTCTTCGTGAATTATACATTTTAATAATAAACCAGTAATCTAGTCAATAGACCGGTTTCCTGAGTTCTGTGAGCTACTCTAGGAAATCATTTGAAACAAAGGATGGGGTCTTGGAAACTCTTATCTGTCACTGGTCAGTCACTAGTACAGGTGAAAACCTGGGTGTGTGATTGACATCTGAGCGGAGGGCAGTCTTGTGGGACTGAGCCCTTAACTTGTGGACTCTTCTATCTCCAGGTAGATAGTGTCAGAACTGAGTTGAATTGTAGCTGGTGTTGGAAAATTGCTTCTTGGTGCGAGGAAACATGCCCCCACACACACACTTTGAAACTTGGTGTTCAGAAATCTTAACACCCATCCCCTCAAACAATGAAAGAAGAAATCCAGCTATAGCCTACCCATTCTTTAGAACTATATTGTATATCATTTCTTCCAGGAATCACTGTGATCCAGCACCAGTCCCACACTCTTTTATAAGTATAAAAGTGCTCCACCTTTACCCTTGTGTAATGATTAATTAATTCTTGTTGCTTTACTTTTCAAACTATGTGGCAGTCTATCCCCACTTGATGGTAAGAGCCATGAAGGTAACATTGGGAATAGCATTTTTCATTTTTGTGTCCTCAGAAATTAGACGTCAATCATGTTTTAAATAATGAATGGCTTCAACAATTATATGCCATTTGAACTGAGCCTTGAAAGATAGAGGATTATAAAAACTAAAGCTAAGGGCTAGAGAATACCATTCTCTCCTGAAAGGAACATACAGGTAAAATCCTAGAGGCAGAAGCATGCAGATTGAGCTTTGGACCATGATAAAGTTCAGTGTGGCAATCTCTGGACCCTGATAAAAGTCCTAAGGGAAGAAATAATGGTTGCTTTCTTACTGTCACAGATGTATTATCTTGTATAGAAAAGAGGCTCACTCTAGGAGTTATTCTTTCTTTTAGACCAAAACAACATCCATATTTCTAGAGATCAGCTTCAGCTTCAACTTGTAGGGATGTGCCAGAGGAGGAGGTCCAATAGCAGTTGGGTTCCACTGGGAATCCCCCAGCAGGTATCCTTCTTTCTCTTTAACTCGGCTTGTTTTCCAGCCACAACAGCCTCTCTATGCAGAGACCGTCTTGAGCTACAATGGAGAACAGCAGCCTGGCAGCTGTGGCTTCACGGCTCAACTTTCTCCAGCAGCTGAGTGTGATCAGCTTTGCAACAGCATATGGAGGTCTTTTCTCCGGATATTTTGTTGTGGTAGCAGCTGGGAACTTATCAGTTTGGGGAAATTAGTATTGAAAGGTGGGGAATGGTCAACACAGCTCAGGAGACAGATGTGTTCTTTGTTTTCCCCTCCTCCTTCCTCCAGTGTAGAAGCTCAAAGCCAATGCATTTTACATGTTTTATTATTACAGGGAAAATAATCTTTTGTTTTCAAACCACTAATGTTAGTGATTCCTTAAAAAAAGACACCTATACAACATTCTTTTTTAAAAAATATATAGTATGCTCTTTTCCAGAGCCTGACTACATCATAAATTCTCCCAATTTCAAAGGAGCAGGAAGAGTATCAGAATATGGGTAATAAATGTCCTTCAAGCTAGCTTAATTACTAAGGCAGTTCCTGGTTACAGGATCTAGTAAGTACAGGGCTCTGTCTGTAATGAAGACACCAGGGAACATTTTTATTGAGAAAACTGAGAATGTTTTTCATAATATAAACAACAGAATTTCAGTGTCTTTTGTGATGTAAACCACCATTGTTCTCCAAATTCCCACTATTTCCTCTTAAGAATTTCCTGTTCATATATTTATTAATTTTTTAATGTTATTTGCATGTCAGGTTATTTCAGATAATGCAGTTTTAATTTATTCCATGGAATTCCAGAATTGAGTGAACAATTTTTATTCTTTGAACACTCTATATTCTTTCCCTTTCATGATCATATTGGTAGGGATTCTATTCCCTTTAAGAATTAATGTAATCCTTGTAGATTGTTCTACTCATTCTGTTCATCCTGATGCAGAAGTTTCTCCATATTCTGGCCATTTGACTGATTATCTGTGCCATAACTATAGAATTGGAAATGGGATAAGGCCATGACCCTTTTCCTCTAACTGTCCAAGAGAGAGGAGAAAAAAGCTGTTGAAAGCTTAGTAGACCTATGTCATCATTTATGATTTAAGACATGCTTTAATTTAAAAGTGAAATGCAATGGTATTTGGGTATCCATTGTGTGAAAATCACCATTTTAACTCTATATAGAAAAGAGAAATGATAAATACTTTTTGAGCATGTTAACATATTTCAATTCATAATGATGCTGTAACAAAGCCATGATGTGACATAATATTCCCATTTCCAACTTACCAGCATTCCTAAGCATTCCACACATGCTGGGGCTATGTTTTCAGGTTCTACAGTAACCCAATTATGAGACAAATCAACAGTAATCAAATGCAGGTTTCCAAATTCTAAGACACTATAGTTTTTTGCAAGAGTGATCAATAGAAAGACTACTCTGGTAGCAGCTCCATCTTAAACTGCAGTAGAGCAATGAATTTTCTTACATTAGGAGCCCTTTTGAACACTCAATAAAAGTTGAAGCCCCTCCATCTGTCCAGAAAAGTTCAAGCAAGGTTTCTGAAAAATGCATAGAGAGGTCCACTTATGGCCTCACTGGCTACACACCACACAATTCCAGGAGGTACTATTGAGACAGACACAATGTGCAATGTGAAGAGCACCCCCTGGAGATCTGTAGTGAAGGAGCCTGTTCACAGCTTACCAAAGGCCCACCTTTAGACTCCCTAGGTATCCTCAATAAAAACTTCTGAGCAATATCTTTCGCCTTTAGTCACAATTCCCTGGGTTGGGACAGACCCAGGGAAGAGGTTATCATTTCCCTTACTAGGCCACCTGGCCTCCACATTTCTCCTGCTCCCACTGTGTTCACCTTCCCTTCTATTGAAAACTCTTCTCCAGCATCTCTGCTTACTCCCACTCTCCCATTCCACTCCTTCACTATCAAAACCTGCAAGTTCTGATCATTTTGCATTGCTGAGAATTTAGGATTTGCCCCAGACACTTTAAACATGTTTATCATTGTCGCTCTAATGTAAAACCAGTCACCATTACCTGAATAAGTAGGCAAAATGGAGACCAGTGTTATCAGTATAGTTGTTCAGATTTTCACCATACCCCTTATCTTAGTCCATTCTAGCTGCTCTGATAGAATACCATTGACTAGGTGGCTTATAAACAACAGAAATGTAATTCTCACAAGTTCTGAAGGCTGGAAAGTCCAAGATCAGAACACAGGCATATTTGGTGCCTAGTTAGGGCTTGATTCCTGGTTTATATGCAGTCATTTTATTGCAATATCCTCACATGATGGAAGGGGATTAAGGAGTTCTGTGTTTTATAAAAGCCCTCATCCCATTCATAAGGGTTCCACTCTCATGATCTAATCATCTTCCAAAGTCCCCACTTCCAAATACTATCACATTGAGGGTTAAATTTCAATATATGAATTTTTTTGGGGGGGGGACATAACAATTCAGTCTATAGCACATCCCCAAGGCACCACCCACACTGAACGCAATGTGAGCGAAGTTCACTGGGGTTGGTCTGTGCACAAGATGGATGGCAATCCTAGTGGTATGGCAGTCCTGGTGGAGATGTTCTCAGTGCTTCTGGTGGGAGTATTCTTAAGGAAATATTTTACCCTGCCTCCATTTTGGAGAACATTTGGGAACTGTCAAAAGCCCCCTATGGGGCTTATGTGCAAGGTGATGCCACAACCTTCACACGTGACAGGCATTCCCCAACTTAAACATGACTTTTTGCTCTCAAAGTTATGTAAGTCAATCCTCTGAAAATGGAACACACATTTTTTTGCAAATAAATTTTCATACTAAAGGAGGTCATTTGATTCTCTGCTCCATTGGTTTACCCTATTCTCCTCACTCTGCAGGGCCTGCTGGGGTAAAGCTGTGCTGGGTATGAGAGGCCTTTATAGTATGATGTGGGGAAATTCCTGTCATCTTGAGCCATGGGAAAACTTGTGGTAAAGAAGCAATGGACGATAGGCAGAGACAGCCTGGGATGGAGCAGAGGGATGAAGAGCCTTAGGCCTGTGGGTTTCTGCTCTGTTGTAACCTCAGATTTCTGAGGCCACCTCCATGAGTCTCTGAGGAGAGCCAGGTTCTGTTTCTGTCTCCACCAGTGCCTTGCTAGTGACTTTGAACCTAATCTCTTGGTCTCTCAAGTCTGGTTATTTCCACTTGCACAGGAGACCTAATAAAATTTTCTAGTAACACATCTAATTTCCACCATGTTTCCATGAAGAACTTTAAGGGAAAACTCAATATATGCCAACATTGCAGGCAGTTATATTACCATGTTCATGCCCACATCCCTTGGAGTGGCTCAACACAGAAGCACACAGCACATACTCAGTGTGGTTGCTTTTGTTCCCCGCTGAGGTACATGTACACACTGGCATTTCCCTGTTCTCTTCCTAAATGGCTTTCTCCAAAAGATTGGTCATTTAGATGGAAATTTCAGGGGTATATAGAAAGAACACTGGGCTTGGAGATTGAATCTTATTTCTTCCTCTGTCTCTTCATTTCTTCCTTCCCCAAATACTAGCTAGAGAGCAAGGAAGCCAAAGTCCTTACCTATTACCTGGCCAGTAAAATGAGAGGAATTTGCACGACATCACACCATAGGCACTCAAGAAATGCCCATCTCTTTAAATAATCCAAGTTCTGCAACAAAAAGTGGGGAGGTGAATTCAGACTTAAAGGGATCCAAGTAAAGTGAAAAATGGTGACTCTATAACTCAGGATAATGGCTCCATTTAAGGGGAGAGAGGAAGTTGTGACTAGCATGCATGATTGTTATGGATAGATTTCTAGACTGGCTGGGAAAACTGTTTTTTGACTTAGGTGGTAGTTAGCACCTAAAAAATCAAGGAATTTTTGTGCTTTCCCTGTATTTTATTTTATGAGAAAAAAAGGTTTTTAAAAAGTAATAATGAAAATAAAAATAATTCTGAGAATAAGTATCTGAAGAGTTTGAAGGACCGTTAGAAGAATAGAAAAATCACAAAAATTAAGGGAAGAAAAAATGTCAAGAAAGAGGGGTATTTCACAGTGTAAAATGCTATAAATAGATCCAGTGTAAGCATCACCCATATGTTGCAATGAAGCAACCCTGAGTAACACTAGCAATGGTAGTTTCATTGGAGCAGCTGGGGCTTTAGCCAGAGATGAAAGTGTGGAATTGGAAATTATAGAAGTTTCTTACAAGGATTTTGTCTCTGAAGAAGAGGATGGAGATTGCCTTTTCTGTTAACTAATTCAATAAATCTCTTGGTTCATTTTGCTCAGTTCTACTCTGCATGATGCAAAAATTTGGCAATTTACATTAGTTTCCTCAAGTAACTATTAATTTTGTGAACAATTCAGCATAAAGTAAAGTAGTCAAGGGAACTTGGCCGTATGAAATCGAGTCAGATTTGATTGAAAATGTTAACAATTTAATCTATGACATGGAACATATCCCTCATCTTTTACATGTTTTTCCTTCTATTTGTTAATATGCTTTGGTCACATGCTTTTCTGACACCAAAGTCACATAGAAGTAGACCATGAAAATACCATGCATTAAGAGGAAGAGCCAGGCTTAAAGGAAGTATGTAAGAAGTGGAAGTATAAGGCAATATGAAGAATAAACTGTTCCAGGAAACAAAGTGTTTAAGATACTTGGTATCAGTTTAATCTTTACAGTTGATTGATCCCCAGAAACTTGCATCCGATGCTCTATTCTCAGGCTGCAGTGATAGCATATACTTCATATTCAAATTTTCATAGACCTGGGTATTTTTCACTATTATCTCTTCCTATCTAATATTTCTAAAGTGTGTGATTAACCTGGACACTTTTCTTGAGCTCCAAACTGGTATTTTCAATAATCAAGTGGACATTGTCACCTGGGTACACTAAAGGAACCATATATTTCACTCATTTTCTAAGCTCCTTTCTGCTTTCAACCCCGACAAAGCTATCTGATATCTGATGTAATAATGAATGAGTGAACATGCATCCAGTAACACAGAGCAGATCTTTTCAAATCATCCTCAATTGTTTTCTTTCACTTATCTCAACATTCAATTATTTACTAATTCCTGCTTCCTAAATATCTTCTACATCTAGGTATTTTTTCCATGCCAACTATCATTGTCCAAATTTGAATCTCTTTATCTATCCCTGGACCTATAGAGTAACTTCTCAATTAGCTTTCTTGACTACAGTTTCTACTCTTATCCAATTGAATTATCTTTCTAGAGTAAAAATATAATTAGGCACAGTACCATCCCTCTCCCCTGCCTAGAGAACAGATAGAATCTAAATTAAGTATTAGGCACCTCAGAATCTGGTTCTTATCATTTTCTAGCATATCCTTCTCAATTTTCATTCCTCAATTTTCTCACACTCTTTACCACAAAAATTATATTCCAGTAATACCCAAGTACTATTAAATTTCCAAGTATGTGATACTGTGTCAAGCCACTGGGCTATTATTTGTGCCATATATACTACTTGAATTGTCTTTCCCCCCTACTTATAAACATTATTTTTGAGTTGAAGCCCAAGTATTCTTTCTACTCTAAAATCTTTCTTATTTTTCAAGGTTAGTATTTAGAGAATGTTGTTCTATTTTTTGTAGTTATTTTGCATATATCTCTTTTTGATTACATATATTCTATTGCAGAATTTTTAAATTCTCTATCTCTATTTTTATCTTTATCACTATCTCTTCTAGAAGGCTGCAAATTCATTAAGGGAAGGGTCAGATATATTTATTATTTTAGTCTCAACATTTAGTATAGTGACTCCACAAAAATGTATGCTGAATCACCAGATAAAGAAATTCATTGGAAAAATATGAGTGGGCAATAAGAGTGAGTCATTCCTGAAGAGAAGAAACTCTGGGAAACTGTACAGCAAAATGTAAAGATTTTAAAGAGTTATTAAGTAGCCCAATTAATCTAAAGTAGAGGTCATGTTTTCTGTAGGGCAAAACATCTTCAACAAGTCTAGAATCATAAATTAAGACACTCTTATTGTATCCCCTTTGGATCAGTAAGGAAACATCAGGGAATTTTCATCATTTATTTTGATTATCTAGATAGTAGAAAGAATATTTAATCCTGGTCCTCTCTGCATAATGACCACTAACACTTGGGTTCCATATAATGACCATCACCATTCAGTCTACCTACAGGAGCCCTATTGAAAAGAATAAATGAATAAGTTTTTGTGTGTGACTTGATGGTATCTTAGTGTCCAATTTAGTCTGTAGCATTGATGAGTTTCAATCAGCTGAGCCATAAGGCAGCTGCAAATCTGGATAATGCAGAAAATGCTCAATTTCTTGGCCATATGTAGACATAGACTTTGTGATGAATAAGCAAGACTAAACCAAGCCTTTTCTTACATGGGGAATGTACATGCATGTTGATGAGCTGTAAGATCCTCTGCTGACTCAGGAAAGCAGAAAAGGAAATCCCCCAAATCCATCTTTTACAAAAAGAAAGTGTACAAACTTCCACTGAGTTTCATTTGCCTAGAAGTTTAACTTACTCATACCTTTTAAGGACACAAAAGCTATTCAGAATCAGTAAACTGGCATCTAGAATCAGTAAATTTATTACTAAAGATTCGTACATGGAAAATGTTGTCATTAGAGACAATTCACTACCATGGAAGGACAATGGGACACATTGATGGCCGATTCTCTAAAGAACTGAGTATCATTCTAGTGCTAGTATTACTATCTGTAGTTAAATAGACAGATAAATGTTAAAAGGGCAAAGAAATTTCATTCTCCTAGGCATTAGCTAATGGCCAGAGAGAGACCAGGAAGTCAGCCCACATTTCATATTCTTCTGCCCCAAGCTCTTTGACTTCTGTTCTGGGGAAATGAAGTTATTTCTTGGTGCCCTCTAGCAGTCTTTGTTTTAGGTGGCCTTGGTCCTTGACTGACCCAATGAATGCCAGGCATGCTGTGTACAGCTGTGCTCCAGCTGAGTCATGGCTGGGAGAGAGCCTCTTCCGTACATTCTAGGCAGAATTTCAAAATGTTAAAAGTATGTCTTTAATGTCCTTTTAAACTTAATTCTTCCTTAGTCTTTTCCTGTTCCTGTCAGGTGCCCTGGAATTTCGTGGCGCCCCTCCTTCCTCATGATTCTTTCATTTCACTACAGAATTTCATCTAAGACCATCATCACAAAGTAACACCATGAGCAGTGACCCTTTCCTGCATTTCCCCTCAAAACTACTGTGTCCTTTGAGGTATTGCTTATGGAATTTCCTGTCAGTAAGAATTAATCCTACAAAATATATCAGGTGAGTGTTGTTAGCAAGGCCTATGATTATTTTAATCTGAGGAAGAATTGTTTGTGGAAAGTTTAGATGACATGGCAGGATATGAATATATATATTTTGGCAAAGGGGACTTTAGGAGGCTTCAAATCATACTACTTTTATGACTGTGGTAATTTGGCTCTGAAATTTGCCACTACGACAGAACAAAACAAAACTTAACACCATAGAATTTTTCTTAACTTAGCTCAATTCTTACTCTCTCTGAAAGTATTCCCTGAATGTTTCAACTCACAATGATCCTGCCTGAGAGATTGCAAAGACAAATAAATGGTAAATAACATACCCCTCATGTGTGAAACAGACCCTCATGTTTCATTGGACCTGAAGATTTATGATGCATGTGCTTATTTACAAAGTTTTCCACCCATGTTGGACACTCAGAATATTTTTCATATATAACCCTTTGTAACTAGGATCCATTTTTCCTGCCCCATGCTCCTGTTTTCAATGGGGTCATTTGAAAAAGGTACAGAAAGTACATTCTAAACTCCCAAAGGCATCTTGGTTTGCAGAAGGCCGAAGACTGGCTCCAGGGCTTGCAAATACGATGGAGAGTGTTTCACTTCAGCATCCGTGAATCTCAGCCAACTCGGGTTAATAGTGCCCAAAAGTCATTTTCTATCCTACTCACATGGTTGGAAGGGGATAGAGTGATGGCGGCAATTTCAGACATCCACCTCCCAGATGAGCATCGCCATATGGACGCAGAGCTGGAAGGGAAAGTATGATGAGTTTGGAGGCAGCAAATATGAATGGGTAAGGAAGTAATTTGAGCCAGGATGCCAGGAAGAGCACGGCACAAATGAGGGAAAATCGTTTAGAGGAAACAGCTTATGGCTAGGGATCAGGATACCAGAGTTTTTTCTGGCTCTACCTCCTTTCAACTAAGTGACCTTGGAGAATCTACTTATTCTATCTAGGAGATGTGTGTGTGAGTATGTGTGTAACAAGATGAGTTTAACTATTTATCTTTACAGTTTATTCCAGCATCAGAATTCTGAGGGAAGCATTCTTGAGCAATATTTTGTTATCAAATAATTATATTATGCTTTGTAAATCAGTAAGCATACCTATATCTCAGTTTTACTTGCTTGTGTGAAATAGAAGGTACCCACAGCTGCTTTACAAAATAAATGACATTATACTACAGAGGGTACTATACAGATAAGAAAATAGCATGAAAAGATATTCAGCATCATTAACCATTAGGGAAATGAAATTAAAACCACAATGAGCTATCACTATGTGCCTATCAAAAAAGCTTAAAATATTACTGATATCATCAAATGCAGGTGAGAATGTGAATAAACTTGATCATTCCATTTTCTCAATCATTCATATAATACTGATGGGTATGTAAAATGGTCCAGTCACTGTGGAGAACAGCATGGCATTTTCTTATAAAGCTAAACATGCAGCTATTCGATTCTTAGCCATTTATTCCGGAGAAATAGAAATACACGCTCAAGAAAAAAGCTTGTATACAAATGTTTATAGCAGCTTTATTCTTAATAGTCACAAACTGGATATTACCCAGATGTCCTTCACTGGGTGAATGATTAAACAAATTGGTATATCCATGCTGTGGAGTACTACACAGGAATTTTTTTTTTTTTTTTTTGCGGTACGCGGGCCTCTCACTGTTGTGGCCTCTCTCGTTGCGGAGCACAGGCTCCGGACGCGCAGGCTCAGCGGCCATGGCTCATGGGCCCAGCCGCTCCGCAGCATGTGGGATCTTCCCGGACCGGGGCACGAACCCATGTCCCCTGCATCGGCAGGCAGACTTCTCAACCACTGAGCCACCAGAGAAGCCCCGGAATATTTTTTTTAAATGTGTCGATACAAACAACTTGATGAGTCTCTAGGTAATTATGCTGATTGAAAAAATTTCTTCCAAAAGATTACTTATATAATTCATTTTTTGACATTCTTGAAATGACAAATTATAAAGATGGAGAACAGTTATTAGTAGCCAGGAGTTAAAGAAGAGAGGAGTGAGGAAGGTGAGTTTGGCTATAAAATGATAACAGGAGTGACTCTTGCAGATGAAAATGTTCTGTATTTTGACTGTGGCGATATTACATGAAACTACACATGTGATTAAAATTTCATAGAACTAAATAAACACACACACACACAGGAGTGCATGTGAAACTGGTAAAATTTCAACAAGTTTGAAGGAATATATCCATGTCAATTTTCTGGTTTTGATATTGCACTTTGACAATGGAGGAGGTCACCATGCGGGTACTGAGTAAAGGGTATACAAGATTTCTCTGTATTATTTTTTCTAACTGAAAATTATTCTACAATTGTCTCAAAATATAAAATATTAAGTTAGAAAATAAAAAGGAGCTTTGAGAAAAATCTAAGGGTCTTGAAAAAATTCTAGTGTGATATGTGTAAAATTTGGCAAAGTTCTCCAGGCGCTCTTGTACAATGGTTTGCATTTTGCAGAAGTGAAATTTGAGGACCAAAGCCATTAAATCTCAAGTTCATGTAGAGATTTTGTGGCAACAGATCCTCACCTTTGAGCCCTCATTCTTTGCACTCAAAGACAAGTTGTCATACTTATCCATTGAGTTCTTTTCCTCCCAAGGCTCTTTGATCCCACAGGTACCAGACTATCTGGACTAATCCTACTCTCTTGCCATAGAATTGATTGACAACTTCATTTTTGTGTTAATCCAGTGCAGTTTTGAACTGTCAGGTTTATTAGGTTTTCTGTCCTTTTCTATCCCCAAACAGGGATGGGTGGAAGAGTTCCCTGCTGTGAAATAATGCATGTTTTTCCCTAATTTTTAAGCAGCTCTCCTTCATGTTCCTATATAGACCAGCAATGATGCACCACCTTTCTTATTATGCAATCAAACTGTTTACATCCAGCTACATCCTCCACCACTATGTTTATCATCGCACCCGTACTTGCCCTAACCTTAGCTCTCACAATATGAAAAAATACCTTATTGCAACAACAGGGCCTGGGAGAGTTGCAGATACATCCCAAATGTTACGTATTAGAATTGATTACACCAACACAACTATTAGGCTTTAAAAGGCATAATGTTTTAAGCCTGCTCAACTAAAATAACTAGTCTATGCACAATAAAACCTCTCTGAGGGGATTAGACGGAAACAATTTTAATTTATCCATTCTGGAGTGTGGTGCCAAGAGTGCTGCAAAGATGAAAACAAAGAAACTGCTGAGTGCACCATTTTTTTTAATCCCTCAGCAGAAGAATCCCTTGTTTTAGAAAAATAAGGAAGAACACCATGCTTCACCCAGCTCATTCACTTAACAAATGGGAGGCCCTCCTCTAATCAAGTTCCTAATTGACTCTTGCTTATGTGTACTTAAGGTTTAGAGAACTTGTGTTGATTCATGTGTCCTCTCCCTTTGTTTTATCAGAGCCTCCTTTAGACAAACCTTCCCACATAGCTCTGTGTAACCCAGGTTATTTCATGTCTCCAAATCAGCTTGTTGATACTGTGTTACTTCTATAAATATGAATGTCTAATATCATTTTTGATTTGACATGGAAAACTTTATAAAAGTGAATTATAAAAAGTGATCCATAATTGGATAAGAAGCACACCATAATCAGTTTATTTGATAAGACCATTTTTTTTTTAGTTCAATTGGCTAGAACATATCAGAAGCAGCTGTAGGTAGGGATATGGCTTCTAAATTAATGTTACTCTTCTGGGGTCCTGCAATAATTGAAGCAAAAAATTGAGACAAGGCAATCAGCAGCACAAAGACTTTTAAGGAGGATTTGACATATCACACATATAGTCTGCTAATCTTTCTTAAAAATCTATCTTTTAATTAGATGGAGGAAAGAGTTGAAAGTAATCAAAAATTAAGGTAAATGATATAGAAAGTCTGCACTGTTAAAATATTTGTAGAGCTAATTGAATGGAATAGTAAAGCTATCTGTAATTGAGAGTCTTCTAAGGAATACAGTAGAAATTTGAGAGTCTCAATTGTCTTATGGAAGGATTTTGCTAAGAAAGATGACACTTCACTTCAATATTTGCTATTCTTTTAATAAATTAATTAATTTAAAATAATGTATTAATCATTATTTATTATTATTATTTATTATTAAGCATTGCTAAGGATTGCCATAGGCAGCTATCATGTTTGTTCCTGTAAAGAAAATCCTAACCCTTACCCTCTATGGCAGGCAATATCCTGACCCACACTACTCTGCCCCACTTCTCCCTGGTAGAGTGTGGATTTGGTCTTCCTGGTGCCCAGGTACTTTCACCCTTTTCAACCCTAGAGAATTTTACATTATGGCCAATACTGAACAGTACTGATATTGTGTTGTGTGGTCTCAGCCTCTCAATAACCAATGTTGTGGCTGGACCAGCCCTTCTGATTCTTATTACGATTGCAAGATGCCCTTCAACAATAACTAACAGGAAACAATAAAGGTTTATTACTTGAAAGACCTAGAAATTACCCAGCACACTTGAGGCCACAGAGTGAGGTCATGAGTAGAGAGAGAGAGAGAGAGAGAGAGAGAGCACATGAGCCCTGCCTTTACTGAGGTCAAGTGTGGGGGCCTAGGGTTTCACAGGCTCACTCTTTATTGATGAATTTAAAACATGGGAGGAGAAAAACAAGTGGCCCAAGTGGTCAGTTGTTGAAATTTTCCAACATTCCTAAGACAAAGGAGTTGTCTCAGTTGGGAAAGTTGGCTTGGCTCTTTATCTAGTCCTGTGGCTGGCAATGTTTTTATTCCAGATCTTTGAAGTGGATGCCTCTTTGAAATGGATGCCTCAGCAATCAAAGCTTAAATCAGGCACTTGCATTACCAAACAACCCAAAAAGCAAGCAAACAACAACAAAAAACCCAACCTTGTCAGGGTTTCCTTTATAGATATACTTCCTGAAATATCCACAATAATTTTCCTTCTAGGTAAAACATTGTAGGTCCCTACTACTCTCCCAAAGCAGAGGTTATAGAGCAGATACTAGCAAACTACGGCCTAGCCTTTATCAGAATTGTAAATAAAGTTGTATTGTAATACAAACAGACTCATTTGTTTTTGTATGTTCCACAGCTGTTTTCACACTATAAGGACAGAATTTAATTGCTGTCGCAGAGACCTTGTGACCCACAATATTTACTATCACACCCTTTTGCAGAAAAAGTTTGCCATTCATGGTATGAAGAAAAGTGACTCAAGCCCTCTGGTCATCATTGTCAGGTTGAATTAACAAGGCAGAACCACTGCCAATGCAGCCAAGTTATGTTGAGATGAAAGAGATTTTTTTTTTTTAGTTTAATTTATCTTTAAAATTTAAGAGAAGCTTATAATGAGAAAACTTTAACATCTCACCTATTAAGAAGTCTGGAAATAGGGGTTGTCAAGATTGATGAAATCCTGATAGGAATTCAACAACATCATCACAGGTCTTCCATCTTTCCCTCCATCTCTCTGCTCCATCATCCTAAACTTGGCAGTCTCGCTCTTAAGCCCACCACTCATAACCCTAAAATAATTGGAAAATCTGAGACAACACATTCTCACATAGCCAGATTCAGGATCTTAATAAAGATCCATTTTTTTTTTAATTAGGGCGTAAACCTTTTTCTGAAACCTATCAGCAAACTTTCCCTTAAGTCCCATTGGTTAGGTTTCAATTTCCCTCATTTTCTCCTTCTTTGAACATTAAAAATAAATCCTAACATAGGAGACATGTGAAACAATTTCAAATTATGTAGAATTTTATTTATTTTTGGAAAAAAAGGAAATGAGAAGAAACCAGAAGACAAGAATGTCTTCAATGTTGTATATGATTTGCCACATATGGACTTTCAAATTTTCAGCTGACAGAGCTCTGTCATAACATTGTGGGGAGGAATGTTCTGATCCTGGCTTCTAGAAGGGTAGGCTGGACTGTTCACAGGTGTTAATAGAGTATCTTATCAGGAAAAAATCCTAAAGTGGAGTTTCATGGCTATTTCTCCACATGCATGACTGAAACTATGGTGAATTTTAGAAAAGTCTTCCAGATACATATGTATTTTTTGCCTCCCACAATATCCCTCAAACATCAGCCCCAGATTGTCTTACTGAAAGGTATCTTGAAGGATACTGCTCATTCTATAAGTACAATTTTATACCAGGATCATGGATTCTCAGAGGGATTCACACTAAATGGGATTTTCCACTTTTATTTATTTATTTTTATGATTCTGAATAGATGTCCAAATCTAGCATGTGTATAATTTGAACAATTATATCTGTCCAGATAAGCATATGTAAATGTCATATTCATTTCAGCCTTGTTCTTCACTGGACCTCTGTTTGCCAAAGACAAGAGAAAAATGTGCTTGATGGTTGTCAAATGACAATAAAGTAGGTCTTTCTTTAAATGGTCATTTACAAGTCTTCTAGTACACTTGTATTTTTGAGCTATAATAATTACTTTAATAACATTTTAATTTCAGAAATAAGACTACTCAGAGTTCTAAGAACAAAAGTTCCTTATCTTGACGACATGGAGGAAAGACTTCTAGAATAAATTTGTGCATATGTTAGTTTAGTTAATAATAAATATTTTAGAATTGTTTTGATGTATGATTGATTTACAATGTTTCAAGTATAGAGCAAAGTGATTCAGTTTTATGTATATATTTTTTTTCAGATTCTTTTTCATTATAGGTTATTACAAGATATTGATTATAGTTCCCTCTGCTGTACAGTAAGTCCTTGTTTATCTATTTTATGTATAGTACTGTATATATGTTAATCCCAAGCTCCTAATTTTTCCCTCCTCTCTTCCCCTTTGTTAACCATAAATTTGTTTTCTGTGTCTGTGAGTTTATTTCTCTTTTGTAATTAAATTCATTTGTATATTTTTTTTTTAGATTTCATATATGTGATATCATATGATATTTGTCTTTGACTTAGTATGATAATCTCTAGGTCCACCCATGTTGCTGCAAATGACATTATTTCTTTCTTTTTTATAGCTGAATAATATCCCATTGTATCTATATTCTGCATCTTCTGAATCCACTTGTCTGTTAATGGACACTTAGGTTACTTCCATATCTTGGCTATTGTAAATAGTGTCACTATGAACATCGGCGTGTATGTATCTTTTCGAATTAGAGTTTTTGTATTTTCCATATATATGCCCAGGAGTGGGATTCTTGGATCATATGATAGCTCTATTTTTGTTTTTTTAAGTAACCTCCATACTTTTCTCCATAGTGGCTGCACCAATTTACATCCCCACTAACAGTGTAGGAGGGTTCCCTTTTCTCCATAGCCTCTTCAGCATTTATTATTTGTAGACATTTTGATGATGGCCATCTGACCAGTGTGAGGAGATATCTCACTGTGGTTTTGAGTTGCATTTCTCTTACGATTTTAATGTCTGTTGTAGGCACTGTGTCCTTTTTCTATCTTTTCCCATTTTCTCAATCATTATAGCTAGAGATTTATCAATTTTATTAATCTCTTTAAAAAATCAAATTGGCCATGATAATGTACTGCTTTTTATATTCCACTTTACTATTTTTCTTTTATTTGCTTTCTTCTATTTGGATTTTTTTCTACTTTCTTTCTTTCTTTTTTTTTTTTTTCTACTTTCTTGAAGTGGAAGCTTAGATCATTAATTTTATATATGGTCTTTTTTTAAGACTATAAATTTCCCTCTATCACATTAGCTCCTTCCTTCACATTTTGCTTACAGCTTTATTGAAATATAATTTATATACAATAAACTGCACATGTAAAGTGTACAAATAAATTATTTTTGAAATTGTATACACCTGTAAATTTATCACCACAATCAAGATAATAAACATAATCATACCTCCAAAGTTTCCTGATGCTCCCTTGTAATTAACCCTTTCACCTCTGGATGCTCGCTGTCACCAGACAACAACTGATCGGTTTCTGCTGCTGTAGTTTAGTTTTCACATTCCAGAATTTTATATACATGGAATCATACAGTATATACTCTTTCTTTGTCTAGTATATTTCGGTCTACATACTTATCTGAGATTCATTAATGTATCATTAGTTTATTCCTTTTAATTACTGAGTAGCCTTCCATTGATTTGATATGCTACTGTATATCTGCCCATTCACCTATTGATGCATATTTGAATTGTTTCCCTTTGGGGTCTATTATACATAAAGCTGCTGTGAAAACGAGGATACAGGGCTTCCCTGGTGGCGCAGTAGTTGAGAGTCTGCCCGCCGATGCAGATGATGTAGGTTCGTGCCCCGGTCCAGGAAGACCCCACATGCCGCGGAGCGGCTGGGCCCGTGAGCCATGGCCGCTGAGCCTGCGCATCTGTAGCCTGTGCTCCGCAGCAGGAGAGGCCAGAACAGTGAAAGGCCCGCATACCACAAAAAAAAACACAAAAAAACAAAAAAAAAATCCCACTAGGATACAAATAATTTTATGGAAATATATCCATAAATAATTCCCTTGGGAAAAAAACTAGGAATGAAAAGACTACAGCTTTGCTAAATTCACTTATAAGTTTTAGTAAATTTTTGCATAATTAAAGCATTGGAAAACTTTTTCTGTCAAGAATGCAAATAATAAGCATTTTATTTTTTGTAAGCAGCATAACATCTTTGCCCCTTATTATTTTTCTTCCTCTTTCTCTTCCTTCTCTTTTTCTTTCTCCTTTTTCTTCATCTTCTCACCTTTAATGATGAACATTCTTAGCTTGATGGACACACAATAAACTGAAAACAGGAGAGGTTTGATCCACCATGGTAGTTTGCCTGTCCTTGCTGTATTTTTACCTAGAAGATTATGTCATCTGAGATAAAAGATAGTTGTATTATTTCTTTTCCACTGTGGATGACTGTTACTTTTTTATTTTTTATTCTACTGTTTGGAGTCTCTAACACAATGGTGTGTACAAGTGGTGACAGTGGATATCCTTGTTGTATTTTTGGTCTTAGGAACAAAACATTCTGGGTTTTTCACAGTGCCTTTTATCAGGTTGAAGATGTTCCATCAAAAGAAATTTTAAAATATAGATATGAATGTAAATGTTATATATCTTTCCAATACCTCAATAAATAGTATTGAACAATCCACTCTAATGACCACTTGATTAGAAAATTATATGCCTCACCCCAAATGTCATGTTTGTTTAGAAGTTTACTTTTGCATACAGTAGTTCATCACTTATATGAGAGAAAATGTCAATAAGGCCATATTTTTCCAGACTAAATTTTATATATTTTATTCAAGAGCTTGAAATATGGCTTTTTATTCATCCTATAAGACCTTCCATTCACCAAAATATTCCTATGATATCATGTTCTTTAACCACAGTAAGATAAATAAAACAAATAAAAATGCTGTCAGTTTTGCAATGTCTACAAATTCTCAGTTCAGATGGTGTGGTTGAAAAATGTAGGTGTGTTTTATCAAATGTTCTTCCAGGCACAGCCAATTTGTTTCAATAATTATCATTTTCATAGATTAATAATGATGTTTTTACTCTCATTCACTATACTAAAACATTAGGTGCTGTCATGTCACCTTGCTGTTTATTTGCTGACAATGACTTTAACATTTGGTGAAGTCAAGCTCATTTTTTAAGACATTGATCCTATAAAAAGATCATCTTCTCATCTACCACATGAACAGTAAATTTCCCCTTTTTCTGTTTTCCTAGAGGACCTATCTTAAGGGACATACTACACTGAGTTATGATGTGTTTACATATCTACTCACCTCAACAACACTATTTTTTTATGCAATAAGGCCTAAAAACAGAGACTTGAATTCTTCATGCCCAGCAGACTGCTTATGAAAATCAGCAGTGATGTTTATTCAGCAGTGATTTTTTGAATGAAAAGAATGAACAGTGAACATTTTCTTAGGAGATGTCACATTTTCTAACTTTTCAGGGAAATCAGAAAATTAAATTTTATAAGAAATCCTCATTGTTCCCCTCAACACACCAAGTAAATTTAGTTAGGAAAAACCCTAAATAATAAATAAAAATCTATAACCATTCTGCAAGGCTGTCAGTGACCTTGAGCAAGACACATAGATAAGTGATAAGAATCTGAAAATCAGTGGGACTAAACTAAGAATTGACAAAGGGCTGGCAAGGAGCTTTGGCCTTGGACCGGGAAGAACAGAGCAGAGCTCTGAATTAAGGACTATAGAATAAAAAATAATTTACTGCTTAAGTGAGTTTGTAGCAGAATGAAAAGCTGGGGGTGAAGTGCTGTGTGGGTTGCAGAGAGGAAATAATAGATAGATGTTGACAGCTTTTTATTTCTGTGCCTTTACTTCACTAACTTACTTGTGCCATTGTTTACATCAGAGAACTAAACTTCAAAAACTTGGTGTTAAATTTTTTGAACCCTGTGGCGTGAAGAAGTTCTCTCTTTATTTCATTGTTGTAGTTATATAATGAGGAAGATAAGTTTTCACTGGAAAACAAATTCAGTTGTAAATACCCAGTAACTATTTAAAAACAAACAACAAACAAACAAAATATATGCTTTGGTTTGAAATGAAATAATTCAGCCACAAACAGTTCCTCTTCCTTGACAGGTCAGTTTGATTTTCCCCTCAGCCTGACAGTAGGAATATGACTGAAGAGGACACATTTCCAGCAGAGTACCCAAAGATCTAAAATATTTATACTTTATAACACTAAAAAGGAAATTTGACCAACCAGGAAAAATGCCATATTGGCACCTTTACAAAGTTCTTGGGAGAAAAAGCAAACCTATGTGTTTGTTCTTTGAATACTTTATGTAAATATGTTGATGTATATGCACATGTTGGTGGGAAAATAAATGCAAAATGTTGGAAGTTCCAACGAATGATGTTGAATTGCTAAAAGCAACATATTGCAACTTATGTTCTGAGAGCTCTTTGCTCACCATGAAATCCCCAAGCTGAATATATTCAGAAGAAATGCAATAAGGTATGGAATAGTTCCAGGTTCAGATGTGAACACAGATACAAACACAGTGAAAGCCGGAATGTGTATTTGATGCTGTTGAGCAATGTTGAAAAAATAAATTGGATGTTGTTCATTTTGCTAATGCAAAAACAGAATGAATGCTAAAATGAAGTTATCTGCTGATTTTGGAATCTCATTTATCCCCTGCTGATTCATATCATCTGCTTTGGTTATACACGTGATCCAAACATTCGCTTTGTGAAATCCCACTCCTAAGTCTTCAACAACATTACCCCAGCTTTTGAAAGTTAGCACTAGTTCAAATACCAAGAGTATAAAGTAATTGATTTCAAGCTGGTTAAGAAAGTATTTTCTGGGGTTGATGTTCTGTGGAAATAAAAGTTATTTTTTTAATCTGTTTACAAAAGAGAAAAGTGTTTCTTTTACCTAGTAAGCATACCAAAATATTTGTTTACTGAGAAAAAAAACACCTCTGTCTCTGACCTAAGGATGTGAAGGTACAACTGGAGGAGACAATGACTATATCTTTTTTACACCATTAAACTAAGCTATAAAACCAAGCCAAATAATTAGCACAATACAAAGCAATGAATATTTAGGTGTCAAGCCTAGTAACAATCAATTGCTATAGGAATTTATAGATGAGGATTGTCATGGATTGGATTTTACAGTGAGATTTCTTGAAAGGTTCATATGCTTGAGTTAGAACATAAGAGGAAAATGTGAACATGAGTGAAGTCATTTATGTTGGTGGATCAATCCAAACAGAGAAGAAACAATAATGGATTAAATATGCAAGAGAAATTAAGGAAAAAATTAATTCATTATCTGTCTTCTATTTGTGTTTCCTATTTAAATATGGAATTATAGGCCTTTGGAGAAGCTCTAGAGTACAGATTAAAGTTGGCTGCTTGAAGATATTTACACTCTTCTTTTGGTTGCACTTGTCCAATTAGTTAAAATCTAGCCACTTTGTTTTATTCTAAAATTTTACAATAAATTGATCCTTTAATAGAATTAAATGAATCTTTTCCTATATAAAATGCATCCACTGTACAATTAATGTGAGAGAATGCATGCTGTGGTGGTCCCTGGCTTAGATAGCCTCTAAATTTAGGGTGTTTTTGAGTTTTCAAATTTAGCTTTTTTTTTTTTTTTTACACATTTGTTTTCTTTTAATTGACTAGAATATTTCATTGAGTTTTGCAAGGGAAAAAAAAAAAAAAAAAACTCTCCCTGATGAGCCAGACAGTGGTAACTGAAATTCAGCTTGACAAAAAGTTGTCAGAATTGACAATTTGAAGAAGCCAGATACAAAATTTAGGATATCACATTTGATTAGTTTTTGCCTATTGTTTATACCTTATGACATAACATCTGTAGAGATCATCTCTATAACAACTGTGTGTTGTTTAGGTAATCATCCAAGTAATGCTAAACATCCAGTTAATTTCCAGTCTCTGAATATATTCTTACAAATAAAGGAAACACCAAGATTTGTCACTATGGCAGACTGAGCTGATACAAGAATCCTCCCTTTTCCTACTTCAAACACAAAGAAATCCTGAATAAAATATGGCAAGGGGATTCTAAATGGACACTGGGACCTGAGTGAAATCAGAATTGGAAAATTAAACCTGACATACATGTAGGAAGTGAGGTCTTTATACTCCTGAGTGTCTTGAGGCAAAGCGTAGGCCTAAGCATGCTGTGGATAGGAACTCAGTTGCCTGAATATGAAACCACATATGAAGGTGGAGCCCCAAATGTTTGTATGCTTTTGGGTTTTCTGTTTGTTTGTTTTATTTTGTTTTTATTCATCCATAGAACAAACAATGATTGAGGGTCATTGTGCGTTAGACACTGGTAGTATAAAAGTTAAAAAAAAAAAAAGAAAAGAAAAGAGAAAGCCGCATTTGTGCCCTTGGGAAACTTGTGTTCTAGTCATGGAGGAGAAGGGAGACAGAAATAAAGTAAAGAAGTATACATTATCTTGTGATAGATGACATAGGAAATATAAACAGATAACAGATATAAGGAATATGAGGATTTCTGCAAGTCTAAATGGAGTCATTTGAAACATCCTAAAAAAAAAAAAAAAATGACCTTGAGTAAAGGTTGGAATGAGGTAAGTCAAAGACATATCCACGTGTATGTCCGGGCAGAAGAAACGACAATTACAAAAGCCCTCAGTCAGGATACTTCCAGGAACATTCAACAACAATAAGGTGACCATTGTGGTTAAAACTGAGTGATAAAATATAAGGAAATTAGGTCAGAGTATTAATGAGCAGCCAGATCATATGGGTACTTTTAAGAGAGGTAGGGGTGAAAGTGGGAAGTTTAATTCTGAGGCTATGTTAATCATCCAAGTAGGAGGTGATGGTGGATTGGACCAGGCTGGTAACAGTAGAGGTGAAAAGAATGGTCATAATGTTGATATGCTAAGATGAATTCACTAGGATTTCCTGACAGATGGCATATGTGTGAGATAGTTAGAAGAGTCAAAGTTTGTCTTGGTACTGGAAAGATGAGGTCATTAACTGAGATGAAGAATGTTGCAAATGCCATTTTTTTTTTCACAAAAATTAGAACTCAGTCATAAAGTATGCCAAGGTTGAGATGTCTCTTAGAAAACTAAGCAGCCATCTGGTAGACAGTTGGATATATGAGTCTGGATTCAATGAGAGATGTCTGGGTTAAATATGTAAATTAGATATCATCAGTGTATACATAGTATTTAAACTCATTAGATAAGATGAGCCATTAGACAAGATGAAATCACCAAGGAAATAAGTACAGATAGATTCATGGTTATTAAATCATGTTCTTGAAAGACTATATTAGCTGGTCAGGTATAGGCTGAAAACTGGATGCCCAGGGCCGTAACTAGGAAAAGATTCATGAATTTAGAATTAGAAAATCAAACCTGTTCCATGTGAAAGTGTGTGGTCTGAACTCATACTATTCATCTGTAGCAAAAAGCTTACATTGAGAAATTAATAAGTAGTTTGGCCCAGCTTAATGTAAACTGCAAGTCTCCTGAGAGAGAAATAAAGACATGAATCTTAAAATGCTTACCAAAGACAGGTGTGAGTCTTCATAAAATACCATAACCCACTAAAGATGGCATAGTTGTCAGCCTTTACAAACCACAATAATGTATCAGTAAGTACTCTAAAAAAAGGCAAAATGGACACTTGAAGAACAACACTAAGTAGAGCATATTATGAAAATAAATGAATGTCATATTTGAAAAATTGCCATTTATGAGCATAAAACATTTTTTTAATTGATAGATGTATTAAGGCAATTATATACACATGAAGCAGGGCATAGTACATTAGAAGATAAATTTGAGGAAGTTATTCATGATATATCTCAGAAAAAGAAAGAGAATGAATATATGAGGAAGAAACTAAGAGATATAGAGAATAGAATAAAAAGGGCCAACTTAACTTTAATCAATATTAAAGGGCAAAAAGAAGAAAATGAAGTGGTAAAAGGATAATGACAGGGAATTTTTCAGAACTGAAAGAAGTTAAAAGTCTTCAACTTGAAAGAGAATCTTAGTGTCTTAAGAAGTGTAAATAAAAATAAATCAACACCTAAACACATAATGGTGAAATTAGAAACATCAAAAGCAAAGAGAATATATCAAAAGTAACCAAAGAAGGGTTTTCCTGGTGGCGCAGTGGTTGAGAGTCTGCCTGCCGATTCAGGGGACACGGGTTTGTGCCCCGGTCCGGGAAGATCCCACATGCCGCGGAGTGGCTAGTACCGTGAGCCATGGCCGCTGAGCCTGCGGTTCCGGAGCCTGTGCTCCGCAACGGAGAGGCCACAACAGAGAGGCCCACATACTGCAAAAAAAAAAAAAAAAAAAAAAAAAAAAAAAAAAAAGTAACCAAAGAAGATTTAATAAGAAAAAATAACTACTAGGGCTAACAATTGTACTGACCTTAGACCTTCTCAAAAGCAACAATAAATGCAAGAAAATAGAACAATATATTCAAGAAACTGAGAGAAAACCATTGCCAATCTAGAATTGTATAGGAGTTTCACTCCTGCCATTTAGGAGTGAAAGAAAATAAAAACATTCTCAGGCAAAGACACAAAGAGTTTACCATATGCCAACTTTCCCTGGAGATCTAATAAAGGTTGGATTTTAGAATTTTTGCATTTGTATTTTCTTGTTGGTCCAAATACTGGTAAAATCTTTTTGGGAAATCTAACTGATATTGCCCTATTGAGAGAGAGAGAGCTAGAGAGAGAAAGAAACAAAAATATTTATATACTTATATATTTTGGATACATTTAGCTTTAAGAAACAGAAAACTGGAATGGCTTAAATTGTTTTTAAAAATGACTATTTAATAGAAATCAGGAGGTAAGGTAGGCTCCAGATTAGTAAATCATGGCTAACTGTTATTAACAAGGGCCCAACATATTGCATTGACCTCAGGTGCAACCTGAATTTGACTGCAAGCTAAATTCAGAGCCGTAAATTAATTGTAGCAGTTCCATAAATGATATGGAGGAATAACCAGCCTCAGAGACATAAAAGGCTCTATTCTGTGCCTGCTTGTTAAAAAAAAAAAAAAAAAAAAAGAGGAAATTTCTTTCCAGGAGCCTGACCTTCCCTCATGATTCATTGACAAAGATTAGAGCACATGCCCACCCTTAAACCTGGAGGAGAGAAAGGAGTTATTGTAATTTGTTTAGACCTATACACTGGGGAAGACTCGAAGTTGAGGCATTAGTCACAAGGAAGAGAAAGGGTTCAGGTAGAGAGTGTAGAAATCTAAGGTCTTGTCTCCATCAGAGGAGGATGAAATGACTGATATATTTATCCATATTTAATTTAAATATAACCAGATAAATAGTAACCAAAAAAAGCAGGTGAATAATAATTAATGTAAGGACTTGAGTAACATACAAAATCATGTTTAAAGCAGCAAATATTATAAGAAATAAAGAGGTATAACTTGATGATAAGATAATCTACCAAGAAGACATTGTAATCACAAACCTTTAAGAGAAGAGTATCATTTCAAAGTACTGAAAGTAACTGACAGGGTTAACAGTAATTCTGCTACATACGAACCTTCAAGTTGCAAACTTTCAAAGATGCGAATGTACATTTTCATGTCCAATCACATAAGTTAGTTCACGTGTCTGCTGTACATTGTCATGTGTGTGCGTCCTCTACAAGTAGTTGTGCTTATGTGCACTTTACTGTACAGTACTGTAGAGAGTACAGTAGTATAATATCTTTATTTCAAGCTAGATCTGTGAGAGGACAACTTTATTGAACTCCTTGCTGTGCAACATGAGGAGCTTACTAATGAATACCTGATGGAATTGGAGGCCCAGAGAAAGGAAGAAGAGACAAGAGGAAGAAGTAACTGAAGAACTGAAGAGAGTCACAGTGCAGGAAATGGCAAGGGGATTTTCTTTTTCTTTTTTTTTAACATCTTTATTGGGATAGGGAGGGTGGGAGGGAGATGCAGGGGATTTTCTTTATTTGAGGAGGCACTGTTAGTTTTTGAGGCACAGGACTTGAATGTAGAATGGTACACGAAGGTTGCAGCAGCCATTCAGAATGCAATCCAGTACTACCATGTCATCTATGACAAGAAGAAAAGAGTTATTACCCAGACATCAGTGGATCATTTTTTCAAGAGTGTAGATAGAATTGAATCCAGCAAGGAACCAGAGCCTGTGCCATCAACACCAGGCGTGAGTGAAAGTGAAGCTTGCCCTCCGTTTCCTATTGCTGATGATCCTTCAGCTCTACCACCTCCCACCTCCTCTCCCTCTTCCAGTCAGTAAATTTTCTTGCCTGTTCACTCGATGCCAGCCCCTGTATGTAAGCTGTTGTACTGTACTACTGTATTTTTCAAGGTACTGTACTGTAAGGTTAAAAATGTTTTCTTTATTTTTTGTGTTTGTCTTTTATGTATTATTTGTGTGAAAAGTATTATAAACCAATTAAAGTACAGTACTATATAGCCAATTGTGTTTGTTGGGTACCTAGGCTAACTTTGTTGGACTTATGAAAAAATTGGACTTACAAATGCACTCTCAGAATGGAACTCATTCATGTGTAGGGGACTTACCGTATATCAAGAATTTTTTTTTTTTTTTACTAAAGTATAGTTGATTTACAATATTGTGTTGGTTTTAGGTGTACAGCAAAGTGATTCAGTTACATATACATATTTTTTCAGATTAATTTCCATTACATGTTATTACAAGATATTGAATATAGTTTCCCTGCGCTATACAGTAAATTCTTGTTGCTTATCTATTTTATGTATAGCAGTTTGTATCTGTTAACCTCACACTACTAATTTATCCCCTTCCTCCTTCTCATTCCGCTTTGGTAACAATAGGCTTGTTTTCTATGTCTATGAGTCTGTTTCTATCTTGTATATAGATTCATTTGTATTACTTTTTGGTTCCACATATAATTGATATCATGTAATATTTGTCTTTCTCTATCTGACTTACTTCACTTAGTATGATATTCTCTACGTCCATCCATGTTGCTGCAAATGGCATTATTTCATTCTTTTTTATGTCTGAGTAATATTCCATTATATATATATATATATATATATATATATGTATATACACACACACAAATATATATATCACATTTTCTTAAACCAATCATTTGTTGATCATCACTTGAATTGTTTCCATGTCTTTACTATTGTAAATAGTGCTGCTATGAACATTTGGGTGCACACATCTTTTTGAATTAGTGTTTTCATTTTTTTCCAGATGTATACCCAGTAGTAGAATTGCTGGCTTATATGGAAATTGTTTTTTCTTCATTCTGGAAGGACACAATTAAGGTAAGAGAGTTATTGAAGTTTTATGCCCAGTAGAGAAAAATAATCAAGAGCCAACTTGCTTAAAAATATGCTCCATCTGTCTTTGCTCTATATAGCCAACTCACTATACTGAACTCAGAATAGGTGTGGCAAGGAGTGGGCAGGTGTTGTCTCTAATGCATATCTGGGAGGCAATCACACCACCCAAATCTCTGCATCAGCCATACCACCAAAACATGTATACATCAAATATGTCCTCTCTGTTATCTACTGGATATAAATTCACTGCTTCTTTACTATTTCATGGTTATACATTTTGCAGTTTGGGGAAAGGAACTGTCATGACAAGTTTTCAGGGAAAGCCCCAAAGTTGACTGGTGCATCTACACTACATGTTTAAGTGTTAGATTGTTCACTGGGCTTAAGTGTTGCCGATCACTATGGGGAAATCATTTGGGAACGAAAATGGTTTCTTAGATAAGAGCCTTAGATTAAATGAGAGGTCTGGAGTTTCTGGGAAAATTAAAGGAGAATAAGGGATTTTAGGACTTGTATTTATACAAAATAGGACTGACAAGTAGTCTACTATGTAAGATCAGGAATAAAAGGTAGAGAGAAAGCCTGGTATATAAAAAAATCACATGAATGTTGCTGCCAATCCCACCTGGAATGGAATTCTGTCTCTGCCACTTAGCAGATGTATGACTTACAGAAAGTTATATTTAACGCATTTCACAATACCCCTTCATCTTTAAAATAAAGGTTGCTGTGAAGAGTATAAAATATCTTTATAAATTATTATAAAGCTAGATATTAATATCTGACACTTGTTGAGCACAGTTATTAATAAACAAATATCACCTGCTTTAATGAGAGCTAGGAAGCTAAGCAAAAATAACAGTACAATTCTTCGACCTCATTTGAGCCTGGGACACTTGTATTTAGTACTTTTAGATCTAATAAAACATTTCTACACGTTCTGGAGTCACAGAAGTCAGATTTTGTGTTTCTCTTGGTGTTTAATGCATTTCATTTTTGAAAATATTAAAATGTCTAATGGAATACAGTTACCAGATGCTGTTCCTTTTTGGGCACAACCTTCAGAGGGGATCTGTGTGGTCCTGGATAGGTGGTAATGTTGGGGATTTAAGAGAGAAAGATTAGAATAAGTGGATATGCATGGAAATGATTTGTGTTATTCCATCATCAGAATGTTTGTCTCTAGGATTTTTTTTCAGTTGAAGCATAAGTTGGACTAGTATATATATTTGTAAAGACATTTCTGTACTCCTTATGTTTTAAAAAGTGATTAAAACATTGTGATTAGTCAAAGAGAACAGATGATGGAAAAAAATAAAATATGAGATGCATAATGAAGTTTAAAGCTAGATGATTAGAAAGACTTAAATATGCAATTGAGGAAAAGTGGAGGAGGCATACGTGCACAACAATACAATAAAAAATAATATCAACTATTCTAAGGATTTTCTGAAGGTTAAAAAAATTGTCATAGGACTGCAAGAAGAGAGAGATCTACAGTGACTTAAGAATCCAGGGAAAAGTTTCATGGAAAACGTGTACATCTTAGTACACAAAAGGTAGAAACAGAGATTACTACCTCAACTATCCTGCTTCTCTCATTTCTCTTCTCAGATTTCCATACAAAATGACAGTATTTCTATTCCTACTATAAATCTACCATTTCAGAAAAAAACAGGACTACTTAAAATGAAAATAACTGTGTTCTAATGCTGCCTTTCTAGTTCCATGATGTTTGGTTTATTAATTGTTCTCTGTCTTTGTTTTGCCATATATAAAGATTGCAACTGGTCTAGATAATCCATAAAGTCTCTTTTAATTCTAAATTTATGAGGATTTTTAGCGTAGGTCAAATAGAAGCTCACTCAAATATGACCAGTGATGATCAAAGTGCCAGAAATTCTTCTAGAAAAAAGCCATCTTTGCATTGACAACTGACCTATCTTGTCTTCTTTTAATTACCAAATTTCTGTGGGAAACTGTGGCCTTTGGTCTTTCACCCTAAATTGTGAGAATATAACATCTCCTTTGTCTTGGTAGCCTCAGGCCTATAAGAAATACTTCAGGACTAGAAGGAGTCAAGAGGATGCAGAAGATAAGTAATTTATTGATAACATATATGTTATCAATGGCTCTCTGCTGAATTAATATTTTTCTAAGGGCCAGCTTGAATGATAAGCTATAACCCAATCAGATCTCAAAGGAAGCACATTTGCAAATGGGGGTTGAAGAGCATCTAGGTGTTAGAGCTGCAGAAATCCAAATAATTTCTGAATCTCAGATTTCTATATACACAACAGTTAAATTCATTTCTAACCTTGTTAACAAGACTTTTGAAGAGACAAATAATTGATGTCTCTGACATATTACAGCATGGAAGCAGGAAGTCAAAAGTCTAATTAAGTAAACTTGTTCCAAGTGTATATATTAGTCAGGGATAAAAGTGTCACCAGGTTGATGAATGTATAAATCTTTCAAGAAGTATTTGAATATTTCCCTCACAGTCATTCATGCCCAGATGTACATAGTTTTCCATGCAAGGCTATAAGAGTAAGGCATTTCAAAAACTATTTTGTTTTTATTATGAAATATAGCATGTACTGACATAACACATAAAGGTACCAATTAATAAATTATTATGAAGCAAACACCCATTTACATTGGTCTAGAAATGCGAAGTTGTCAACACTCCAGAAGGTTCTTAGTGACTTCCTAATAACCCCACTTCCCCTCCCTTTCAAAGTAAAGTTAAACATAATTTTTAACTCTGTGGTAATTTTTTTCTTGTTTTCTTTTGGAGTTCTATGACTTTAGTACAAATCTCTAAACTCTTTAAGTTAGTTTTGCTTGGTTTATGAGAGCAATCCATGTTGATTTATGTCACTATAACTTGTTCAGTTTTATTTTGTACTATTCAATTGTAAGACTGTACCACAATCTATGCATCCACTCTTTTAATGTGGACAATTGAGTTGTTTGGAGCTATTTCAAAACAATACTGTTATGAGCATTGTGTACATGACTACTGGTATGTATGTACACACATTTGGGGAGTATACCTAGGAGTAATGTGGTTTTTTGTGTGCTTTTTAAATTTAATTTATTTTTTATAAGGAGGTTCTTATTAGTCATCCATTTAATACACATCAGTGTATACATGTCAATCCCAATCTCCCAATTCATCACACCAACACCCCCACCCCCTGTCACTTTCCCCCTTTAGTGTCCATAAGTTTGTTCTCTACATGTGTATCTCAATTTCTGTCCTACAAACCGGTTCATCTGTACCATTTTCCTAGGTTTCACATATATGCGTTAATATACGATATTTGTTTTCCTCTTTCTGACTTATTTCACTCTGTATGACAGTCTCTAGATCCACCCACGTCTCTACAAATGACCAAATTTCATTCCTTTTTATGGCTGAGTAATATTCCATTGTATATACGGACCACATCTTCTTTATCCATTCATCTGTCGATGGACATTTAGGTTACTTCCATGATCTGGCTATTGTAAATAGTGCTGAAATGAACATTGGGGTGCATGTGTCTTTTTGAATTATAGTTTTCTCTGGGTATATGTGCAGTACTGGGATTGCTGGGTCATATGGTAATTCTATTTGTATTTTTTTAAAGGAACCTCCATACTGTTCTTCATAGTGGCTGTATCAATTTACATTCACACCAAGGGTGCAAGAGGGTTCCCTTTCCTCCACACCCTCTCCAGCATTTGTTGTTTATAGATTTTATGATGATACCCATTCTAACTGGTGTGAGGTGACACCTCATTGTAATTTTGATTTACATTTCTCTAATAATTAGTGATGTTGAACTGCTTTTCATGTGCTTCTTGGCCATATGTATGTCTTCTTTGGAAAAATGTCTATTTAGGTCTTCTGTCCAATTTTGGATTGGGTTGTTTGTTTCTTCAATATTGAGCTACATGAGCTGCTTATATATTTTGGAGATTAATCCTTTTTCTATTGATTCATTTGCAAATATTTCCTCACATTTTGAGGGTTGTATTTTTGTCTTGTTTATGGTTACCTTTACTATGCAAAAGCCTTTAAGTTTCATTAGGTCCAATTTGTTTATTTTTGTTTTTATTTCCATTACTTTAGGACGTGGATCAAAAATGACCTTGCTGTGATTTATGTCAAAGATTGTTCTTCCTATGTTTTCCTCTAAGAATTTGATAGTGTCCGATTTTACATTTAGGTCTCTAATCCATTTTGAGTTTATTTTTGTGTATGGTGTTAGGGGGTGTTCTAATTTCATTGTTTTATGTGTAGCTGTCCAGTTTTCCCAGCACCACTTATTGAAGAGACTGTATTTTCTCCATTGTATATCCTTACCTCTTTTGTCATAGATTAGTTGACCATATGTGCGTGGGTTTATCTCTGGGCTTTCCATCTTATTCTATCGATCTATGTTTCTGTTTCTGTGCCAGTACCATATTGTCTTGATTACCGTAGCTTTGTAGTATAGTTTGAATTCAGGGAGCCTGATTCACCCAGCTCTGTTTTTTCTCTCAAGACTGCTTTGGCTATTCAGGGTCTTTTGTGTCTCCACACAGATTTTAAGATTTTTTTGTTCTAGTTCCATAAAAAAATGCCATTGGTAATTTGATAAGGATTGCATTGAATCTATAGATTGCTTTGGGTAGTATAGTCATTTTCACAATATTGATTCTTCCAATCCAAGAACATGGTATATCTCTCCATCTGTTGGTACCATCTTTAGTTTCTTTCATAAGTGTCTTATAGTTTTCTGCATACAGGTCTTTTGTCTCTCTAGGTTGGTTCATTCCTAGGTATTTTATTCTTTTTTTTGCAATGGTAAGGGGGAGTGTTTCTTTAAGTTCTCTTTCAGATTTTTCATCATTAGTGTATAGGAATGCAAGAGATTTCTGTGCATTAATTTTGTATCCTGCAACTTTACCAAATTCATTGATTAGCTCTAGTAGTTTTCTGGTGGAATTTTTAGGATTCTTTATGTATAGTGTCATGTCATCTGCAAACAGTGAGTTTTACTTCTTCTTTTCCAATTTGTATTTGTTTTATTTATTTATTTTTCTTCTCTGATTGTCATGGCTAGGACTTCCAAAACTACATTGAATAATACTGGTGAGAGTGGACATCTTGTCTTGTTCCTGATCTTAGAGGAAATGGTTTCAGTTTTTCACCATTGAGAATGATGTTTGCTGTGGGTTTGTCATATATGGCCTTTATTATGTTGAGGTAGGTTCCGTCTATGCCCACTTTCTGGAGAGTTTTTATCATAAATGGGTGTTGAATTTTGCCAAAGCTTTTTCTGCATCTATTGAGATGATCATATGGGTTTTATTGTTTAATTTGTTAATATAGTGTATCACATTGATTGATTTGCATATATTGCAGAGTCTTTGGTGTAAATCCCACTTGTTCATGGTGTATGATCCTTTTAATGTGCTGTTGGATTCTGTTTGCTAGTATTTCGTTGAGGATTTTTGCATCTATGCTCTTCAGTGTTATTGGTCTGTAATTATCTTTTTTTGTAGTATCTTTGTCTGATTTTGGTATCAGGGTGATGGTAGCCTTGTAGAATGAGTTTGGGACCATCCCTTTCTCTGAAATTTTTTGGGAGAGTTTGAGAAGGATGTGTTTTAGCTCTTCTCTAAATGTTTGATAGAATTCACCTGTGAAGCCATCTGGCCCAAGCCTTTGTTTGTTGGAATATTTTTAATCAGTTTCAATTTAATTTCTTGTGATTGGTCTGTTCATATTTTCTATTTCTTCCTGGTTCAGTCTTGGAAGATTATACCTTCATAAGAATTTGTCCATTTCTTCCAGGTTGTCCATTTTATTGGTATAGAGTTGCTTGTATTAGTCTCTTATCATGCTTTGTATTTCTGTGGTGTCCATTGTAACTTCTCCTTTTCATTTCTAATTTTATTGATTTGAGTCCTCTCCCTCTTTTTCTTTATGAGTCTGGCTAAAGGTTTATCAATTTTGTTTGTCTTCTCAAAGAACCAGCTTTTAGTTTTATTGATTTTTTCTACTGTTTTCTTTGTATATATTTCATTTAATTCTGCTCTGATCTTTATGATTTCTTCCTTATACTAACTTTGGGTTTTGTTTGTTCTTCTTTCTCTAATTACGTGTAAGTTTAGATTGTTTATTTGAGATGTTTCTTATTTCTTCAGGTATGCTTGTATTGCTATAAAATTCCCTCTTAGAACTGCTTTTGCTGTGTCCCATAGGGTTTGGTTCATCGTGTTTTCATTGTCATTTGTTTCTAGGTATTTTTTGATTTCCTCTTTGATTTCTTCAGTGATTTCTGGGTTATTTAGTAATGAATTGTTTATCCTTCATGTGTTTTTTTTTTACTTTTGTTTCCCTGTAGTTGACTTCTAATCTCATGGCATTGTGGTCAGAAAAGATGCTTGATATGATTTGTTTTCTTAAATTTACTGAGGCTTGATTTGTGACCCAAGATGTGATCTATCCTGGAGAATGTTCCATGTGCAGTTGCGAAGAAAATGTAACCTGCTGTTTTCAGACGGAATGTCTTATAAATATCGATTAAATCTCTCTGGACTATTGTGTCATTTAAAGCTTTTGTTTTCTTATTAATTTTCTGTCTGGATGATCACTGCATTGTTGTTGGTGAGTTGTTAAAGTCTCCCACTATTATTGTGTTACTGGTGATTTCCTCTTTTATAGCTGTTAGCATTTGACTTATGTATTTAGGTGCTCCTATGTTGGGTGCATAAATATTTATAATTGTTATATCTTCTTCTTGGATTGATCTCTTGATCATTATGTAGCATCCTTCTATGTCTCTTGTAATTGTATTTATTTTAAAGTCTATTTTATCTGATGTAGTATTGTTACTCCACATTTCTTTTGATTTCCACTTGTGTGGAATATCTTTTTCTATCCTCTCACTTCAGTCTGTATGTGTCCCTAGGTCTGAATTTTGTCTCTTGTAAACAGCATATATATGGGTCTTGTTATTGTATCAATTCATCCAGCCTGTGTCTTTTAGTTGGAGCATTTAATCCATTTATATTTAAGGTAATTATTGATATGTATGCTCCTATTGCCATTTTCTTAATTGTTTTTGTAGGTTCTTTTCTTCTCTTATGTTCCCCATTTAGAGAAGTTCCTTTAGCATTTGTTGTAGAGTTGGGTTTTTTGTACTGAATTGTCTCAGGTTTTTCTTGTCTGTAAAGCTTTTAATTTCTTCATCAAGTCTGAATGAGATCCTGGCCAGGTAGTGTAATCTTGGTTATAGGGTTCTTCCTTTTCATCACTTTAAATATATCATGCTATTCCCTTCTGGCTTATAGTGTTTCTGCTGGGAATCAGCTGTTAACCTTATAGGAGTTCCCTTTTGTGTTGTCTTTATTCCCCTGCTGTTTTTAATAACTTTCCTTTTTCTTTATTATTTGTCAATTTGATTACTATGTGTCTCAGCATGTTTCTTCTTGGGTTTATCCTGTCTGGGACTCTCTGTGCTTTCTGGACTTGGGTGGTTATTTCCTTTCCCATATTAGGGAATTTTTCAACTATAATCTCTTCTAATATTTTCTTGTATCCTTTCTCTCTCTCTTCTCCTTCTGGAACCACTGTAATGTGAATATTGGTGTGTTTAATGTTGTTCCAGAAGTCCCTTTGGCTGTCTTCCTTTCTTTTCATTCTTCTTTCTTTATTCTGTTCCATGGTGTTGATTTCCACCATTCTGTCTTCCAGGTCACTTATCTGTTCTTCTGCCTCAGTTATCCTGCTATTGATTTCTTCTAGTGTATTTTTCATTTCAGTTATTGTGTCATTTATCTCTGTTTGTTTGTTTTTAATTCTTCTAGGTCTTTGTTAAACATTTCTTGCATCTTCTTGATCTTTACCTACATTCTTTTTCTGATGTCCTGGATCATCTTCACTATCACTATTTTGAATTCTCTTTCTGTAAAGTTGCCTATCTTCACTTCACTCTAATTGTTTTTCTGGGGTTTTATCTTGTTCCTTCATCTGGTCATAGTCCTCTGCCTTTTCATTTTGTCTGTCTTTCTGTGAATGTGTTTTTTTGTTCCACAGGCTACAGGATTGTAGTTTTTCTTGCTTCTGCTGTCTGTCCTCTGGTGGATGAAGTTACCTAAGAGTCTTGTGAAAGCTTCCTGAACTCCCAATAAGTTTTTAATACATGCTATTTGATTGGCTAGCATTATAGGTACAGCACTGATAATTCTCTTAATCCTGATAATGATACAAAAGTTGAAATGACAACTACCTAAGGAAGAAATTTTCAAACGTACATATCTGAGAAATGGTATTGCCATTATAATTTTTAGTGCACAGTAAATCATTAAAAGTCAACTCAAGATAAAACCAGTTGAAAGTTTGCCTTCCATGTCCTCCACTTTAGTTATAATTGATACAACAGAAGGCCTGATACATAGGGGAAGTAAGGATAAGGATTATATGAAGTCTGTTACCATGAAGTTAGTTATTTTTTCTTTTGGGTACTACAAAATGGTATTCTTCTATAGAATTGAAGCTCTCTGGTTTTTCTATAAGTGTACTGGGAAGTCTATATTCCCAAAACAGAATTAGTAGTTTCCATATCAATGTGAAGAATTTTTTTCACACTTTTGTAATTTCCTTCTCCACCATTTCCACCTGTACCAACACTGCCTCCATTGCTTCCCCTAGGAGCTTGTATTCTGTTAGAGAATTCCTTGCCCCAGGAAGGCATATTGTGTCTCATCTTGAAAAATGTCAATAAAAAAGCAAATTATATTTGTTCTCTAAGATGTTTGCTACAAACCAATACTGATTAGTATTATATGTGACATCCACAAGAACAGTAATCAAGGTTATGTAGCATTGATTTTTACAGAGGTGAAGTCCCTTTGATGTATTACTCCATCAACACCTGCAATGACAAAATATGCACATGAAATTAATCCCAATTAATTATACTGTTTGCAGATAGCACTGGCTTGTTTATGTTGCAAAATAAATTTTAATTTAGTGACTTTTTTTTCACCTTTGGTGACTTATATAGTTAAGGGAGGTGGCCTCTATTGATCAGTGCCTTGAAATATAAAAGAAAGGTTAGACAACAGAAGGGGTCTCGAAAACTAGTTAATTGGGAGCAACTCCAGTCTTAAGGCATTATAGCATTATTGTATTTTCATTGTTACTGTTAGCTTTGAACTCAGGTTTCTGAGAAAAAGTGTTCCATCCTGTATGACCTATATTTAATATTGACATTTACCACACATGAATTTATTACTTCTTCACATACCTTTTACCTTAACCACTGTGTCTAATGGCCTTAGTCAGCCTCCTCTGAAATGGGGGGAAATAAAAGCAAATTCTTAAACCACATGAGGACACACAGTTAAAACTGGGCAGTGGCATTTGTTGAGGGTTTTATTCTATTGTCTCTTTAGTCTTTTCAAAAATGTTGTGAAAATTTATATTCCCAGTGTGAGGAGAGAACATTCCAAAATTTTATTTTAAGATAACTGAAATGCATTATTTAATTCTTAAAAATTATACATAGGAATTACAATAAAGCAGCCATATATTGCACACATTTCTAAGCATACTGTTGGTGGGAGCTAGGGGAGCTATCCTGTACGTGTCATAATAATTAGTATAAACATTATATTGAACTTTAGGAGGGAGGGGGAAGATGGCAGAAGAGTAAGACACGGAGATCACCTTCTTCCCCACAGATACATTAGAAATACATCTACACGTGGAACAACTCCTACAGAACACCTACTGAATGCTGGCAGAAGACCTCAGACCTCCCAAAAGGCAAGAAACTCCCCACGTACCTGGGTAGGGCAAAAGAAAAAAGAACAAACAGAGACAAAAGAATAGGGATGGGACCTGCACCAGTGGGAGGGAGCTGTGAAGGAGGAAAGGTTTCCACACACTAGGAAGCCCCTTCGTGGGTGGAGACTGCAGGTGGTGGAAGGGAGAAGCTTTGGAGCCGTGGAGGAGAAGGCAGCAACAGGTGTGCAGAGGGCAAAGCAGAGAGATTCCCGCACAGAGGATCAGTGCCGACTGGCACTCCCCAGCCCGAGAGGCTTGTCTGCTCACCCGAGGGGCAGGCGGTTCTGGGACCTGAGGCTTGGGCTTCAGTCGGAGAGCAGGGAGGGGACTGGTGGCATGAACACAGCCTGAAGGGGTTAGTGCACCACGGCTACCCAGGAGGGTGTCTGGGAAAAAGTCTGGACCTGCTGAAGAGGCAAGAGACCTTTTCTTCCCTATTTGTTTCCTGGTGCACGAGGAGAGGGGATTAAGAGCACTGCTTAAAGGAGCTCCAGAGACTGGCGTGAGACGCGGCTAACAGCGTGGACCACAGAGACGGGCATGAGATGCCAAGGCTGCTGCTGCTGCCACCAAGAAGCCTGTGTGTGAGCACAGGTCACTCTCCACACCTCCTTTCCGGGGAGCCTGTGCAGCCCGCCACTGCCAGGGTCCAGGGATCCAGGGACAATTTCCCCAGGAGAACGCACAGTACTCCTCAGGCTGGTGCAATGTCACGCTGGCCTCTGTCACTGCAGGCTCGCCCTGCACTCCATGCCCCTCCCTCTCCCAGGCCTGAGTGAGACAGAGACCATGAAGCAGCTGCTCCTTTAACTCCATCCTGTCTGAGCAAAGAACAGACGCCCTCCGGTGACCTACATGCAGAGGTGGGGCCAAATCCAAAGCTGAGCCCCTGAGCTGTGAAAACAAAGAAGAGAAAGGGAAATCTCTCCCAGCAGCCTCAGAAGCAGTGGATTAAAGCTCCACAATCAACTAGATGTACGCTGCATCTGTGGAATACATGAATAGACAACGAATCATCCCAAATTGAGGAGGTGGACTTTGAGAGCAAGATTTATGATTTTGTCCTCCTTCCCTCTTTTTGTGTGTGTGTATGTGTATGTTTCTGTGTGAGATTTTGTCTGTATAGCTTTGCTTCCACCATTTGTCCTAGGGTTCTATCCGTCCATTTTTTGTTTTTTTGTAGTTTGTTTGTTTTTATTACTTTAAAAAAGTTTTTTTCTTAATAAGTATATTTTTATTTTAATAACTTTATTTTATTTTACCTTTTTAATTTTATTTTCTTTTATCCTATTTCTTTATTTCTTTATAACTTTTCTCCCTTTTATTCTGAGGCATGTGGATGAAAGGTTCTTGGTGTTGCAGCCAGCAGTCAGTGCTGTGCCTCTGAGGTGGGAGAGCCAACTTCAGGACACTGGTCCACAAGAGACCTCCCAGCTCCACGTAATATAAAATGGTGAAAAACTCCCAGAGATCTCCATCTCAACACCAAGTCCCAGCTTCACTCAACCATCAGCAAGCTACAGTGCTGGACACCCTATGCCAAACAACTAGCAAGACAGGAACACTACCCCACCAATTAGCAGAGAGGCTGCCTAAAATCATAAAAAGTCCACAGACACCCTAAAACACACCACCAGACGTGGACCTGCCCACCAGAAAGACAAGATCCAGCCTCATCTACCAGAACACAAGCACTAGTTCCCTCCAGCTGGAAGCCTACACAACCCATTGAACCAACCTTAGCCACTGGGGAGAGACACCAAAAACAACGGGATCTACAAACCTGCAGTCTGTAAAAAGGAAACCCCAAACCCAATAAAATAAGCAAAATGAGAAGACAGAAAAACACACAGCAGATGAAGGAGCAAGATAAAAACCCACCAGACCTAACAAATGAAGAAGAAATAGGCAGTCTACCTGAAAAAGAATTCAGAATAATGAGAGTAAAGGTGATCCTTAATCTTGGAAATAGAATAGAGAAAATACAAGAAACATTTAACAAGGACATAGAAGAAATAAAGATGAAACAAACAACGATGAACAACACAATAAATGAAATTAAAAATACTCTAGAAGGGATCAATAGCAGAATAACTGAGGCAGAGGAATGGATAAGTGACATGGAAGATAAAATAGTGGAAATAACTACTGCAGAGCAGAATAAAGAAAAAAGAATGAAAAGATGGGGCTTCCCTGGTGGTGCAGTGGTTTAGAGTCCATCTGCCAATGCAGGAGACATGGGTTCGTGCCCCGGTCCAGGAAGATCCCACATGCCGTGGAGCAGCTAGGCCCGTGAACCATGGCTGCTGAGCCTGTGCATCCAGAGCCTATGCTCCGCAATGGGAGAGGCCACAACAGTGAGAGGCCCATGTACCGCACAAAAAAAAAAAAAAAAGAAAGAAAAGAAATGAGGACAGTCTCTGAGACTTCTGGGACAACATAAACACACCCACACTCAAATTATAGGGGTTCCAGTAGAGCAAGAGAAAAAGAAAGGGACTGAGAAAATATTTGAAGAGTTTATAGTTGAAACCTTCCCTAATATGGGAAAGGAAATAGTTAGTCAAGTCCAGGAAGCACATAGATTCCCATAGAGGATAAATCCATGGAGAAATATGCCGACAAATGTTAATCAAACTGTCAAAAATTAAATACAAAGAAACATATTAAAAGCAGCAAGAGAAAAACAACAAATAACACACAAGGGAATCTGCACAAAGTTAACAGCTGATCTTTCAGCAGAAACTATGCAAGCCAGAAGGGACTGGATGGACACATTTAAAGTGATGAAGGAGAAAAACCTACAAGCAAAATTACTCTACCCAGCAAGGATCTCATTCAGGTTTGATGGAGAAATTAAAACCTTTACAGACAAGCAAAAGCTGAGAGAGCTCAGCACCACCAAACTAGCTTCACAACAAATGCTAAAGAATTTTCTCTGGGCAAGAAAGCCAAGAGAAGGAAAAGACCTATAATAAAAAACCCAAAACAATTAAGAAAATGGGAATAGGAACATACATATCGATAATTACCTTTAATGTAAATGGATTAAATGCTCCCACCAAAAGACACAGACTGGCTGAATGTATACAAAAGCAAGACACATATATATGCTGTCTACAAGGGACCAACTTCAGACCTAGAGACACATGCAGACTGAAAGTGAGGGGACGGAAAAAGATATTCCATGCAAATGGAAACCTAAAGAAAACTGAAGTAGCAATTCTCATATAATATAAATAGACTTTAAAATAAAGACTATTACAAGAGCCAAGAAAGACACTACATAATGATCAAGGGATTGGTCCAAGAAGAAGATATACCAATTGTAAATATTTATGCACCCAACATAGGAGCACCTCAATACATAAGGCAAATACTAACAGCCATAAAATGGGAAATCGACAGTAACACATTCATAGTAGTGGACTTTAAAACCCCACTATCACCAATGGACAGATCATCCAAAATTAAAATAAGTAAGGAAACACAAGCTTTAAATGATACATTAAACAAGATGGACTTAATTGATATTTATAGGACATTCCATCCAAAACCAACAGAATACACATTTTTCTCAAGTGCTCATGGAACATTCTCCAGGATAGATCATATCTTGGGTCAAATATCAAGCCTTGGTAAATTTAAGAATATTGAAATTGTATCAAGTATCTTTTCTGACAACAGTGCTATGAGACTAGATAACAATTACAGAAAAAGATCTGTAAAAAATACAAAGACATGGAGGCTAAACAATATACTACTTAATAACGAAGTGATCACTGAAGAAATCAAAGAGGAAATCAAAAAATACCTAGAAACAAATGACAATGGAGACATTGGGATGCAGCAAAAGCAGTACTAAGAGGGAAGTTTATAGCAATACAATCCTACATTAAGAAACAGGAAACATCTCGAATAATCAACCTAACCTTACACCTAAAGCAATTAGAGAAAGAAGAACAAAAAAGCCCAAAGTTAGCAGAAGGAAAGAAATCATAAAGATCAGATCAGAAATAAATGAAAAAGAAATGTAGGAAACAATAGCAAAGATCAATATAAGTAAAAACTGGTTCTTTGAAAAGATAAACAAAATTGATAAACCATTAGCTGGACTCATCAAGAAAAAAAGGGAGAAGACTCAAATCAATAGAAGTAGAAATGAAAAAGAGAAGTAACAAATGACACTGCAGAAATACAAAAGATCATGAGAGATTACTACAAGCAACTCTATGCCAATAAAATGGACAACCTGGAAGAAGTGGACAAATTCTTAGAAATGCACAACCTGCCAAGACTGAATCAGAGAGAAATAGAAAATATGAACAGACCAATCACAAGCACTGGAATTGAAACTGTGATTAAAAATCTTCCAACAAACAAAAACCCAGGACCAGATGGCATCACAGGCAAATTCTATCAAACATTTAGAGAAGAGCTAACACCTATCCTTCTCAAACTCTTTCAAAATATAGCAGAGGGAGGAACACTCCCAAACTCATTCTACGAGGTCACCATCACCCTGATACCAAAACCAGACAAGGATGCCCCAAAGAAAGAAAACTACAGGCCAAAGGACTTCAGACTATACTACAAAGCTACAGTGTTAAGACAGTGTGGTACTGGCACAAAAACAGAAAGATAGATCAATGGAACAGGGTAGAAAGCCCAGAGATAAACCTATGCACATATGGTCACCTTATCTTTGATAAAGGAGGCAGGAATGTACAGTGGAGAAAGGATAGCCTCTTCAATAAGTGGTGCTGGCAAAACTGGACAGGTACATGTAAATGTATGAGATTAGGTCAATCTGTAACACCATACACAAATATAAGCTCAAAATGGATTAAAGACCTAAATGTAAGGCCAGAAACTATCAAACTCTTAGAGGAAAACATAGGCAGAACACTCTATGACATAAATCACAGCAAGATCATTTTTGACCTACCTCCTAGAGAAACGGAAATAAAAACAAAAATAAACAAATGGAATCTAATGAAACTTCAAAGCTTTTGCACAGCAAAGGAAACCATAATCAAGACCAAAAGACACCCCTCAGAATGGGAGAAAATATTTTCAAATGAAGCAACTGACATAGGATTAATCTCCAAAATTTACAAGCAGCTCATGCAGCTCAATAACAAAAAAACAAACAACCCAATCCAAAAATGGGCAGAAGATCTAAATAGACATTTCTCCAAAGAAGATATACAGACTGCCAACAAACACATGAAAGAATGCTCAACATCATTAATCATTAGAGAAATGCAAATCAAAACTACAATGAGATATCATCTCACACCAGTCAGAATGGCCATCATCAAAAAATCTAGAAACAATAAATGCTGGAGAGGGTGTGGAGAAAAGGGAACACTCTTGCACTGCTGGTAGGAATGTGAATTGGTACAGCCACTATGGAGAACAGTATGGAGGTTCCTTAAAAAGCTACACATAGAACTACCATATGACCTAGCAATCCCACTACTGGGCATATACTCTGAGTAAACCATAATTCAAAAAGAGTCATATACCATAATGTTCATTGCAGCTCTATTTACAATAGCCCAGAGATGGAAATAAACTAAGTGTCCATCACCAAATGAATGGATAAAGAAGATGTGGCACATATATATAATGGAATATTACTCAGCCATAAAAAGAAACAAAATTGAATTATTTGTAATGAGGTAGATAGACCTAGAGTCTGTCATACAGAGTGAAGTAAGTCAGAAAAAGAAAGACAAATACCGTATGTTAACACATATATATGGAATTTAAGAAAAAAATGTAATGAAGAATCTAGGGGTAAGACAGGAATAAAGACACAGACCTACTAGACAATGGACTTGAGGATATGGGGAGGCAGAAGGGTAAGCTGTGACAAAGCGAGAGAGAGGCATGGACATATATACACTACCAAACGGAAGGTAGATAGCTGGTGGGAAGCATCCTCAAAGCACAGGGAGATCAGCTCGGTGTTTTGTGACCACCTGGAGGAGTGGGATAGGGAGGGTGGGAGAGAGGGAGACACAAGAGGGAAGAGATATGGGAACATATGTATATGTATAACTGATTCACTTTGTTATAAAACAGGAAGTAACACACCATTGTAAAGCAATTATACTCCAATAGAGATGTAGAAAACAAACAAAAAAAACAATAAAAACATTATATTTCACTTTAGAACAGGGGTATTTTAGGGAACAATTTGTCCCTATTCTAAATGTTCTCAGCATTCTTTATCTTTCTGGCGTTTTCATTGGCTTCTCAGCGTTCATCACATCTCTTTACAGATTCTAATATATTGCCTAATTTCACATTTAATTGCCTACTTGAGATGAGATCTTACATACTTTACAAAGACATAAATCTGTATTCTTACATTTCTGGGCACTCAGAAATCAATCCTAACTTCTTAAGTATATGGTCAAATTCTAGATTGCAGAGTAGATTGGGAGTCTGGCCTTGGGAGTTAACATCAACATCCTTCTTCCAGATTCACTTTAATGTATCATTCTTTTATTGAAATTACGATAACCCCTTAATTTATCTAATTGAAACTTTTGGGTAGACATGAGTTTACCTATGGCATTGATATTAAAACTATCAAGCAATGAACTGAGATTTTATAGTGAATTTTGATTAAAAGAATTATCAGTTCCACTCTCAACAGGCAATAACTTCTATTGTGCTATGTAAGATGACTAATTATTAATACCCTCTAATGTTAAAATGTTCTCCAAGTGAATGCATGTTAACAATCGAGCAATTGTTGAACAGCTGGCTGTGATGTGTTATCTGTCTCAGTGATATAATATTGTGATGGAGTGATGTATCATACTACAGGGAGATTAAGCTCTGAAATCAGATATTGTATTCATATCTAGCTTTTACAATTACTGGCTACATGACCTTAAGCTAGTTACGTATACTAACTTCATTTATATGTCTTTTATATTTTTAAAATAGTCCCCAGAGCAGAGCCCAATAAAAATAATTTCTGTCATTATGCTTATTGTGAGAACTCAAAATGTTAAGGAGTTGTCACTAAAGGTTAGATAACATATTTAATTATCTCCAGTCTTTACAATGACCTTGCAAGGTGAACTGATCGCACTACATTCACTGTAAAATGGGCCCCTTGTTCAGAAAAAAAATCTTGTGGTGTCCATTGTCAGTAAGCCAGTTGTTGTATAAGCGTTCAACAGTAGTGCCAGCATAGGCACTGCCAACAGGGAAAGCAAATTCATACCCTGAGGAGAGAAAACTTATGGTAGGAATGAATTTCTATCACCTAGAAGGTGGAAGGAGTCTCATGTAATCAACTTGCCAGGTGGTTTGCTGTTCTTCTCAAGGGAAGGTACCACATTGAGGCCTCAGCCTGCTTCCACTGATGACAGCACAACATTCGGCAGCAATATTAGCCAAATCAACTTGCTCATATGGAGTCTAGATGTGGGCTCATTTAGAGTCTCCATCTTTAAAACCACTGCTATTCCATCTGAGAGTTCATTGTGCAAATACTTGCAGAGACTGAGGACAGTTCTAACCTATAGCCAGTAGACAAGCCATTATGTTCACCTGGTGATTAAAAGTCTCCCCCGTGGGTGCTTTCTGGTGGGAACTGAAGTGAGAGAAAAAGATTGGCATACAATATGCTCAGTCCCACAAGTGTATCCACATGCCTCTTACAAAGATCTTGTTGTCTTGGATTTTCAAATCTAACATTTCCCATGTCCCTGATTAATGGGCTAAACCCTAAGCCACTGTTTCTATATATCCTCCCCTCAGTCATATCTCCCTCTATATAGAGTTCCCAACCAGTTTTAATGTTTGAATTTCTGCCCACTGGAAGAATTTCCCTCACCTTTATGTTCTTATGGCTGATTCCTTGTGTGACTGTGGTGAAAGTTGTACCAACATAGCAAACCAACCCACTTCTGAACCAGGCCTGGGTTTTTCCTTCTTCATCAAGTGGGAAAACTTTCAAGAGGTCATAAATGTGAGTTGAGAGAGAGAGGACAATAGGTCATAAGTTGCAGCAAAGTGTCTGAACTAACTGCATGTGTAACTAACTTGTGCCCTCTGGATATATTTCCATCATACAGTGTTTGTTGCAAGGCCTGCACAGCCTCCTATTACGGTGGATATGTCAGTAACCCAGCTCCTGAGGGAGAGCTCTTGCCACAAGTCTTTAATGACAGTTATTGGATACCCAATCTCCACTAAGGATCATTTGCACACCTGGAGCTCCTTTTCAATGTCTCATGGAGTTCTCTGCCATAGATGAGAGGATCGCTGTTGCTTCAGCTGGAATTAGAGGTGGATATGATTCCAAAAGTTTGGGCAATAGAACAGTTAGCTATGCAATTGTCACCAATGAAGAAATATATTTAATAAGAAACTACGATACCAAACATTCTCTTAGATGCTGTGAAATGCAAAAAGGCATAGGCTGTAAGCTTAAGCAATTTGAATTAAAGCAGAGCCAAAACCAAAAGAGAGATAAGGAATTCAAGAAAAGTCACATTAGGTAGTAGAAAACTGTGTGACACTAGCAATGAGATAAGAGAGGGTTTGTTAGCTAATTTTGCAGTCTGCACAATGATTTAAAAATTAGAACTTAAGGCTTCATACACAGGAAGCAAGGGCAAATGATAGCTGCAGTTACTGAGCCCAGTGCAAGTCAAGCGTCTACAGTACTGATGGGTCAGAAACTCCACTCCATTCAGGGGTAGCATGTTGAATTTAATGAGAGACCATGCATGATTCTAGCACCAGTGCTGGTGCTTCCAGAAAACTGTAGGGCAGAGAGCAGGTGGTTTAACATTTCAGGAGTTATTTCTTCTGATTTAGAAGGTCACTGAGCTTCCTTCCTGATCTTAATTTTTTTTTCTATATTTGGGAAATTAGATAAGATGATTGATGCAAAATATCCCTGGAAATTTTTCTTGTCTTTTTATGATTATCTTGTACTTTCATATAGTATTTGCTAAACTCCGTGTCCATAATAATCATTCAGAAATGATCATTTGGTTTACATTAAAGTAATTTTTTTTAACTTTTATAAAATATGCTTATAAATATACTATGACATTTATCACTGCTTCTACAGCTATACATTTTTAAGTGTAGCAACTTGTGAATATAGGAAAATACATCCAAGTATTTATTGAACGGTATTTTTGGATAAGATACTCGATTAGCAATTATACAGACTAGAAAATAAGGTCTCAGATACTATTTGTACTCCCAGGCATTTACAATCTAAACAGGTGCTTAAGCTATATATAATGTATACACAATTGCACACCTGCATGCATACACACATTCACTCAAGGTGAAAAAAGTAGGGATTGAAATAATAAATACTAAAATATAAAAGATGCAACCAGTGCAAATATCTAATATTGACCATGGAATAGCAAATGATTACGTTATATCATTAGTGAAGAATGTGGTGTTTGTGGACAGTGGGAGCTCTGAGCAATAGTCCTTGACATGGACCTTGGAAAATGGTAAGTATACAATTATGAAAAGAGAATGGATAATAATATATAAACACAAACATAGCATAAATGAATGGAAGAGATGGGAGTTTAGAGGACTGAAGTGTATTCATTTGTTGAAGAAAAAGGCTTAATTGGAACCAGAATGATGAGTTAATACTGGGTTATAAAGGGAAGTGATTACCACAATGCAGAGTTAGATTTTCTATATTAGTCAAAAAGGAAAGGGTAAGAGGTTTCAATTTTAATGTATTATAATCATGTGCATAGAACCCAGACTATGAATGTTTTTCTGCTTCCAATGTTCTGTTTTTCATTTATAAAACATATACACATACATTCTACTGACCCATAAATAAGGACTATTAACCTGAAAGGGGCAAAAAACTGATAACAGGTTTTGCTTTATTCTTTTATTCCTGATGTCAGTACAAACAACTTAATACCTCTTGAGAAATCTAGTAGAATCTATACATATGCTGCTGTTAATGGACCTTAGCTAAATTACAAAGTTTGACCACAATTTCTAGGGACCTTATGAGATCCATAGGTCTGTAGCTCATACATTTACTATTGGTGCCTTTTACACACCCAAATATGCCAGTGCCAATTATAATGCTTCCCTGTTGATACATGTTAGTATGTTCAGAGAATTTGGGCCTCATGATTTGCCTATGAATGTGAAATAATTCTATGAATGTGCATAAAGGATTTCATTGTTTTTTAAACAATATACTCTTATCTTTCTGGAAGCAATTCAGGCCATCAGAGGGTTGTCAGTGATGAGCTCACTAATTACTTCCCAATACTTAGCCTTGTGTTTCCCTTCATTACTGGTTCTCTGTTCCCTCTAGTTTTACATCACTATCAGAAAGTTCATTTAGAATCCAGTCAATCTTCCAGAGCTAATTCTGTGCTTTAAATTTTTTATTCAACAAAGACACAATGGGAATAATATCTGTAGCTGCCAAGGAGATAATCATGAACTTTTCCTGCATTGTCTCTGCAAAATTTCATGGAAAATATAATTCAAAAAAGAACAGATTACAGCTATAGAGTATTTGGAACAGGAACTGTCATTCTGGGCCAGAAGACAAATAAAGACAAATCAGTATATTGAACTTGTATTTTTTTATGACATGATGCTGATTGTTAAGTTTTACTTACCTCCTCTTTGTTTTCTAGGCCTTTGAAGATAGCCAATAGATCAAAATGAGTGTAGTAGGATGATTTCATGTCTAGTAGAATCTCTTAGCAGCAACTGCAGAGCTGATGTGTTTCTGATTTTCTGTTTGTCTTGTGGACTGTGCACTGCAGGAAAAGTGTATAAAGCATTATTAGCAAAATAGATTATCTGAGAGTAATATTATCCATTTCAGCAGACTGGAATATGTGGTTACATCATGGCACTCATAGATATTTCTAAACATCTGAACTTTGGACATCAAATCAATAAAATACCTGGATAATTGATTATCATCATAATTGCTTTTGTAATAGTGTAGATGCTACATATCTTTAACTCTTCCTCCAAATGAGATAAAGGTAGAATGTTTTGCAGTAGACTATGATCGAACTTTTGGAATTTTATGGTTTCCATGAGGAGGTGCTTAGATAAGTTCCTCTATGTGTGTAACTGAGTAACATCTCTTTACGCACACTTTCACAATCAATGATGAATAAACATAAAATCTTAACAAACTTTTCAAGTAGTGAAAGACTTGCAGGTAAGGTGGGAATAATTAGGGCAGCCAAAGACAGATTAAGACTGTGATGACAGCTTATTTGAAAGATGATTACAAGCAAATGCCAGTAAACCTGTTGGATATTCACAGTTTTGATGAGGGTTCAGGGTTTGTGTGATACTGAAAATGAAACACTTGAACCATGTGTGAGTCCAAGAAAAGAGAATGCCCAGGGAGAGGGAACAGAATCACAATCTTATTTTGAGGCATGCATATTAAGTAGTCAGGGTAGGGGAGTCATCTGAGCTAGTGAGATATAAGACATTCAGAACACATTAGGGTTTAAAACAGAGTGGCTTGGAAAATGTCACAAATTCCTAAATAATCCATTTTAACTTGGAGAAAAAGTCATATGGACTATTTCTACACAGCTATTTAGAGGAGGAATTCCTTAAACCGACAATTGTAAAAGTTGTCTAACTATCTCAGGTCCTAGTGTATGCAGGAGCCAGGCAATTACAGCAAATAAGCATTCCAAGTACTTGGTTCATGCAAACTAAAAGGACCACACTTATAATAAACTAATATATACCATGCGTGAGTGAATGATATTACAAGAGTTTGTATTTTAACTCAGACTCCAGGAAGACAATATATGTCGATATGATAAATATAGTAGAACTGTCTATACCAAAGTACAGATGAGTTGCAGTCATATAAGTAGCATTATTATCTTTTAAAGGTAAGTTGTTTTTTTTTTTTCCAATTCTTTATTTTATAAGTTTCGGTTATTTAACTGGAAGCCCAAGAGTCCTATCCAGGTAACTTACTGACCATGAAAACAGTGCTCAACTAGTCATTTGTCTCCATGATGTGGAGATTGTTTCCCCCTGAATTTGCTTGAGTGAGCCGAGCATAAGTATATGGTAAGTGAGGTGGAATGGCAGAATGGCTCACAGGTTGAAAGATGAGTTGGCAGGAAAATCTAAAGCAAATAAATAAGGACCAGCTCAAATAGTTCATTATCAAAATATATTTTTTCCTTATATGTACAGCCATAATGACCTTAAGACTTCATGGCAATTATAGTTTGCATCATACATGTGGTAGATCTGCATTGCCTGATGAAAGATGTTGCATTGTTTTATATCTTTAGATAATTTATATTAATGTATGTGATATAACTATGTAGTAATGAAAGGTCTTCATGTGCAAATTATTGAGTCAAATGAATTATTTTATGCAGTCACAGTTTCAAAGGTTTCTCCTCTAGCAACCTAAGCCAATTGGGGATGGGACCTAAGTGTTTAATGTTGTGTTTAATTGTTTAAAGGTTGGACTCTCACCAGTACATTGTTCAAAACACACATTAGGTGCTCAATAAATGAGCTACTGTGATGGTTGAAGAATATCTAAAATCCTGGTGTTGTGAGAGATAATACTGAGAATTCATTAATTTTCATTACTGCTGTGTCCTTTCTGATTATTATAGTATTCTTTTTTCATAGAAAGTAAACGAAAGAGTGTCTGTGTGAAAGAAATAAAGAGGCTGTCTGTGAACACTTGCATGCAACGGTGGAGAAAGCACTAAGACACATGATAAGGCATATTAAGCTAGTCACTGAACCTTAGTTTTCTTCTATACACAGTGAAGAAAATAATGTCTGCCCCATCTACCCTAGAAGTTTGTAGTGAGAATAAAAGTTGAAAGGAGGCAGAAGCATTCAGAAAGTAACTGCTGGTACCAATGTAAATACTATCATATTTGTAAAGAAATTATTTGACATATTAGATCTATAAAAGAATCTAAAGAGATAGAAGATTAACTTATTGCCAGGCAAAAAGCTCTGATCTGAAATAAATCAGTATACGTTAAAGTCACATTCTGTCCCAGGAGGACACCCACCTCACATGTCCCAGAAAAGCATTTGGGAGAGGAGGCAAAAGTTTTTTTAAAACTTTCAATCATAACCCCATATAAAAATAAAAATATCTTCAGTTTTCTCATTTGTTTTTATTAGTTGAATAGAAAGAGAAATGTGTAGACCTTCTGACAACTATAACAGTTTATGAACCATAAAGTTAGGTAATAGAAGTTGTTGATTACAAAATACATGTTTTTTTGAAAAGTATTAAAAATAATAAGACACCCTGATGTTTTAAAGATTTGGGTGCATAAGTCTCTTGTTTTGACATTTATATCATCACTGAAACACCTTGATTAAGCATTTAACCATCATTTGGAATTTGTTTGTCCTTAAATTTTATCTCACAATTTGATTCAACCTCTTGCTTCACTGATTTAATAAAAAAAATACTATTAACTGTTTGTAAATTATTAAATTGTAGGACTATATTGTGGATTGTTAATACATCACATGGACATAAAATAGCAGTTAGCTTGGGAGAAAGGCAATACTTGTATGCTCTGTTACTCACTTTTCCTGACTTTGATGGTTTTGCTATGATGACAACTGTTAAAGGAAAAGGTTGTTGATTTTTTTGTTGTTGTTGATTACTTCAAAAAGTAGGTTCTTAGATTGAGAAGGGTAGTAGGTATGAGCTGTTTACCCTCTTATACACTAATCCATAGAAGGGGAGATGCACAATCTTAACAGTCTGCTGCAGTAAATGTGTGTGAGTGCATTACTCACATTGAAATGTATATAGAGAAAAATCTATAAATATATTTTATATTTCAGCTGCACAGATGTGAGTCTTTTAAAGAGTACTATTTATCTCTGAAGACCAAGATGCATTTTTTCATAGGTATGTGCTAGTCTAAGGATGATGTAATTGCATACTGTCTAAGCATGTGGATTTTAAGTCTTAAGCTTTCGTTTCCAAACTCTGACATTTTCTGAGTGGCCTTAAATACATTACCTAGATATATTAGCCTCAACTTCCCTAAATTGTATATTAATATTGATCCTTATTCATAGAGCTGTCCAGAAGGTATCTCTTGAAATGTTAGTTACTAATTATATTAGTCTGCTCACGCTGCAATAACAAGATACCATTGACTGGGTTACTTAAACAACCAAAATATATCTTCTCAGTTCTGGAGACTAGAAGTCCAAGATCAAGGTGCCAACAGGGTTGGTTTCTGGTGAGGCCCCTCTTCATGACGTGTAGATGGCTGCCTTCTCACTGTGTCCTCACATGGCTTTTCCTCTGGGCCTATGCATGCATGCAAACAAGTGAGATCTTGTATCCTCCTCTTCTTAGAAGGACTTGAGTCCTATTGGATTAGGGCCCCACCCCTGTGACCTCACTTAACCTTAATTACCTGTGTAGGAGCCCTATATCCAAACACAATCACACTGGGGGTTAGAACTTCAACATAAGAATTTTGGGAGGACACATTAATCCATAACACTGGTCTGACTTTCCTATCCAGGGTGCCTTCTGTATTGAGGCACTCATTTGTTTTTGCCCTCTTCTGTTATGCCATGCTTGACCCATGGTTTATGACTCAGTGAGTCTCAGATTTGCTCAGCAGCTCATGCCTTAATTAGTTTATAGGGACCGCTAATTATAGTTTTCATTTATGAAATTCTGTTCAGGTTCATGACGACTTGATGCTGACCCGGATTAACACCAAGTAATTCAATCATCTGAGTGGGGGTGAACATGTGAGGAAGGTATTGGGGACCTGTAATGGACTCAGAAAATAAAACATGGAGGAGAAAAGATTAATGATTCTGATTTGAGGTGCTTGCAAGGATCCAGCTTTGGTCACCAAAATGGATTTTCTGACTGAAATACTGATAGCTGCTTCAATAAAGCTTAAGAATTACTAAGACATTTATTAACCATGTTTTATGTTGCCATTAGGGAAGGTAGCATTCAAGGGGTCATGGGAGCAAGTGACATGGATATAATCTAGTGCTCATAATTCCATAGGTAGGAAGGGTGTACAGCTATGTACCTTTGTCTCCAAAAGCTCTCACCCAAATATTGGTCTCCAAGCTAAATGTACTTTATGTCTGGGAAGTTCAGTTTCTCACAGAGTAACTGGGAAAGACATCCCCTCTGCTTAGTACCAATGCCACTGCTGTCAGACTTCAGAAACCCCCTCATACCTCCTTCAGGCTCCCACTTCTACTGTACAAGGAGAAATCAGCAGTGAACTAACTGACCCCACGCCCTTCTATCCTCCTGCATATAGTTAAAGAAGAGTTCATGTAAGCAATCCCCAGTATGCACTCACACAAAGTATTCTTTTTCAGTTGATTCCAAAACCCTCACACTATCCCATCCCACAAAGGCACAGAGTTTCAGTGACCCAGTTGCCTTTGTATGGAGTGGAGCAAATATGAGGCTGAGGAGTATGAGGGCCATTACACCAGGCCACAAACCTTGGATATTTCAGTGTGCTTGTTAATTTAACAGTAAAATGATTTGTTTTCTGTTTAAGAAAATGCCCATTGACGGAAAAAAAACTTAGTTAAGAGAATGGGCCTAAGCTCTGAGAGACATCTAGTCTCTCAGATATGTGACTATGGTGATGTTATTAATCTCACCAAATCTCAGTTAACTTACCAGTAATACAGGGATAAGAGTAGGATTTCCTTCATACAGTGAGAAGCAATTAAAAAAAAAAATGGAGGTCCTAACACAGCCTTAGGACTTGGGGAAGAGACTCTGTTTACATAAACAGCTACACAGCTGCAGTCCCCAGTCTAGGTTTCAGCTCCATGTGATTCTTTATCTTCCTGCTCATCTCTGTCTCCACAACAGGCTGCTCAATAACTTAAGAGTCAAAATAATAAGTGAAGGGAGAGGAGCTTCTATGAGCTGAATACCATTCTGGGCAATATAAGCATAAACAGGACAAAGCCCTTGCCTACATGAAGCTCTTTTCTTGAACAGAGAAAACAGTATGTAGATATATAACATAATGTAAGTAGTGACACTTTTTTTGAGAAAAATAAAATAGATTGAGAGATCATGCTCAGTGGTAGAAAGATGAGGCGGTTTTAGATTGAATAGTCAGGGAAGGCCACATTATGAAGGAGATATTTGAGCAAAGGTCTCAATAAAATAAGGAGTAAAGGCAAGTGAGGATTTGGGGGAAGAACATTCCAGGTGGAAAAGGGAACAAGTGGAAAGGCCACATGGGCTTCGCAAAGCACAGGTAGCGTAGAGTGGCTCAGGGTCAGAATGACAGAGGATAGAGCCGGAGTCAGAGCTGTGGGTAGGAGTTAGACTGTGCATTGCCTGTAGATCCTGGTAAGGACATTACCAAGTACAGGCTAAGCTGTTATAATTAGGAAGCTTCAGAATATAGAGGCTCAGACTTAGCAGACACTTGTTCCTCCTTCATATTATGTTCTGGAGGTGAGCAGTTTAAGGCTCTTGGGTGGCCTTGCTCATGAGTTATCCAGTTCTTTGTCACTTGTTAATTGCAAATGGGTGATATCCTAATCCACTATGTCTGGGTTTTAGCTGATGAGAAGAAAAAAACAAGCACACATGTGTTATTTAAGGGTGTGACCCCTAAGTCATACATATTGACACCCACACTAGTCCACAAAGGAAGCTAGGTAGCCATTGTCCCACTAGATTTTCAGATAGCCATATTATTAGAAGAAAATGGGTTGCGGGGAAGAGGGTGGTTGATAACAGAGGCCCATTGCTAGTCTCTTCCATGGCAAGGGATGTACATTTTATTCTAAATGTGTTGGGAAGCTCTTAAAATTGTTGAGTTTCTACTCAATGAGTGAAGCTATTTAATTCACGGATTTAGAAGATTGTTTTAACTTTGGAGCAAAGTTAGAATATAGAATTTATTTCTAGAATATAGAAAGGGAAGATTAGAAGAAAGAAAACAACTTAAGATGTGATTGCACTGACCCAGGTGAGAGCTGATGGTAATTTGGGTCAGGGTGTTGTAAGCAGAACTTTTAGATTCAGGATATGCTGAAGGTAAAGCTAGAGGTATTGCTAATGATTTGGTAAAAGAAGAAAAATATGGTAATGAAAGATTCTTTCTAAGATGTTGCACTGAGAACTGGGCTTTCTGTTATGTTTGAGAAATGTACTAAGAAATACATTTACTTATGTACCCATTATAAGCTATGACTTATGCCTTATGAGTGTGTGTGTGTGTGTGTGTGTGTCTGTGTTTAACAGAAAAAATCAATACATGTGCCAAGATCTAGGTTAATATCAGTTTGGCTATTCTCTGATATCAAAATACACTATTCCTTCTTAGTGCCAGAGTATTACTAAGCACAGTATCTCTTTTCTGAATAGCAGGCAGCGAAATTGAAAAGATGAAGCCCAGAAAGAGAGAGTACTCCATGATCTATTTCTAGATTAAATATTGCCTGACCTTAGGCAACTCATTCAAATTTCAAGGGCATAAATATCCTCATCTGTAGAGTGGGGATAATGATACTAGTCTTACCTACCTCAGAGGATCATTGTGGATCCCAACGGAATATGAGATGTGAAAAGACTCTGTTTAAAATGTTAACATCGTGGTGAATAATTTATATCACATTTTAAATTTCAATCTGATTCCTCCCATGGTACCGCTTGGTAAAAACCACTTCTCATGCTGTTCTCTCTGATTCCCATGGCAATTTGGCTTCTCAAAGCAGGTCAAGCAGATACCAAAATAAACTTGCAAAGTTAGAATCTGTAGGTTTGAGATAATTAAGTTTTCTTCAGACTGTGTTTCATTATTTGTAATGATTATATCAATCAATCTTATTACAAAGACTAATTACAGTTTTCTGGATTCTCAAAACCATAGTCACTTTAAATATTATGAACAAATTATCAGAAATGCTTGACCAACTTCTTTTACTTAATCAGTAAGCCTGGTTATTTTTAATGTATTTTATTTACAGGGTAATTTGTATTATATTTTGCAATAGATGTGTGACCATATTTTGGATTTAGGACCAATAAAATAAGCTAGATTTGGTGAAGTACAGGACAGTTAGAAATCTGAGCTAAATCTTAACATGCATTTCTTCCAGAATTCTCATTGGATAATAATGCTTGCTTTTTGTTGTGCCAACAGGCTTTGGCCATCAACTTTTCTGAAGCAAGTTTGCACCTACTTTTAGAAAGTGATACAACACTGTATTATAAACATAGTATTTCTTCCTAATGCATTATTTTCTACTGAAGAATTTCTGGAAAATAGTTTGAAAATTTAAAAAAGTATGTTTATGTTAAAATAAAAAATTTATCTATCATGGATTTTAATGCAAAATTTGATGACTAAGAAAAAATAAAGACAAGAATTTAAAGAAATATTGCATTAGTAAGGGAAGCATCAGGCTAAGCCCCTGACTTCTAGGGTTTGAGTTCACTCCCTTTTCCCATGAAGGGAATATCTGTAAAAATATCTAAGATGAAGAGCTTTAGAGTTTTAATCAGATCCAGATGATTGATCCACACAAATGAAATCTTGTGCTCTTGTCAGGGCCCTAAAACTGTTCTAGACAGGGTAGATAGAAAGGTCATTGACAGCATGATATTTTCTTGAAATCCACAAGTATTACTTCCAAGAGGTCATTGTACATCAAATATACCACAAATGTCAGGTACTAATAATCTGATACACTTAGTATATGTTGCTTGATTGAGTTTGAGCCTTATGTTAGACTGGATTCTTTAGGGAGACAATTATTAGATGGAGTAATTGGGAAACACAGGAATGACAATGATTAGATGCATGACAGGATCCAAGGAACTTAACAGTATCCTTGTGACTCTTACTTTTTTAATCTTTTGGCTTAGTTGTTATGTGTAGTCACATTTTTTTTTCCTGCTATACATGGTTTTCCTACATTTGACCAGGGAGAACAACTACTGGGCACTCACAGACCAAATCATTTAACTTAACAACCACAGTGGAGAGGGAGAGTTTTTTGTTCTCATTCATTGCCTGTCTAGAGAAGGAATCTGGTTACTCTAAAGCAATCACTTTTGCCACAGTAATGTAATGAGATATCTATATTCTTTCAGTTTAACCATGTGCCCACACTGATTACCAGGGATATGTTTTGTATCAGAACTACTAGCTGGAAGAGAGGGTAAGAGAGCAGACAAATCAGTTGCTACCACAATCAGGAAAATGCTGTAGACAATTATTACACTGCAGCTTTGTTTTGTATCTTTGTTTAAATCAGAAGAGTGGATTTGATTAACTCAGCAGAGTCTACAGCAACCAGAATTAATGCCCAGGATATTAATCTCTTATATCCCTGGCATACTCAGCTTTACTGTTTTACATGACAGCAAATCTCTGTCCTCACTAGGCAGCACAATTCATTGTTGGATAACTTTTGCTCTTATAAAAGTCATAATGTAAGCCCAAATTTGCCTCTTGGTTCTTTGGTTCTAATTTTACTTTCTGAATGACCTGGGACAAAGAGACTTTTTCTTCTCATATTAGCACTCCAGCTTATTGGATACACTGTATCACTTTTAATTATTTTCCCTTCCACTTGTGTGGTTTTCTTTCCCATTCACTTGCCATTCTGATTTATCTCCTCTACACAATTTTCTAAGAAGACTGGTGTACATATGGCTACAGTGGGGAATGGGAGAAGAAAAGAAATGAAAAAGAAGAAAAGAGGAAGAAAGGGTAAGCATAGCTACCATAGTGATTGGTTTTCTAATGTGTAAGCTAATGGGGGGCAAGTGGGGGAGAGATAAATTAGTGAGTTAGATTATTGCATTTGCCCATTGGAACATATGAAGCCTAGTAAAAATACTAAGCAAATTAAACAAAGCACCAATCTTTCCTAATACAAAGAAGCATGACAGTATTCAAACAAACAGGATTAAACAGATTAAACAGAGAAGAAAGATTACCTGTAGTTCAATCATACCAAAAAGCCATTCCTAATTTCAAGTTTGCTGTTCGTTTAAGTCAAATTGAAACTCATTTCTTTTCAAGCATGTATTTATTTATTATTCATTTGTTTATTTTACTTTATAGCCATATTCATCTTGAAAATGGGCATACCCAGGCATTAGTGCTATAGTTAAGATGCTGACTGTCTAGCTCTCTTTGGTACAGGTCATAGAGCACTGTGCCTAGCTACCAAATTTGGTAGATTAAGGCAAAAGTAACTTAGAAAGATTTTTAACTATTCTGTTATCATCCTTTCTGAAATTTTTTACACAGTAAACAATATTGTCTTCTCCCTAGAAAAATACATATATACTCATATAAAGATCATGAATTCTAGATTTTGATAAAAGAAGAAAGGACTGAAACCATCATATGATCCAATGCCTGAAACAGAATGTGCAAAATGCATTTAGAACACAGCATAGTGGTTAATAATTTCATTTAACTGTACAAAAGAATATTAAAAAATAATAAAAAAATAATAAAAATAATCTTAGAGATGTAAATAGATAATATATTCTAGAGTACTTCAGTATCTTTGTCAAGAATATTGGACTCTATTTTGCAGGTAGCGGAAAACCACTGATATTTTCTCTGGGATGGGATAGTGTGGTGAATGGCAGTATAACACATAATTTGGGAACTACTTTATTGACAACTATGGGTAGGATCTACTCAATAAAAGGAGCAAAGCAATTTGGAGATAAAAAAGATAAAAAGAACTAACTACTTGTGCAAGACTGAGGCTAATTTTAAATGTGGTAAATCCACAGTGTCTTTCCTAATGTCAGAAAGAAACAAAGGATCAACAAATGAATGTTTCAATTTTTGTCTATATATTATATTGTGGAGATACATAACCTTGAACTATAATTCCTATGCAAAGAATTATTTAATGTTAATGAGTTTACACTTATATTTAGGCAAACTAATTAAAGCAATTTTAGAAATTAAAAGATCAATTCTAAAATTTTAGGTACATACATTTGGATTTTAAGTATGTGCATGATATCCGAAATATTTTGATAAAAAGGTTTTAAACAGGGTTGCTCTTATGAAGAGAAGTGTTTTTACTTCCATCAGTGACCTTATAAACATGTAAATTAGCTATGCAATTACAGATACATATTATAACTCCTCAAATGACAAGCTGCAGTTTAAAATATATTTAAAGGGTATAGAGATGAAGAATTTTATTTGTTACTCTATGTCAGAGGTGAGCGAACTATGGTCCACATACCAAATCTGCCCTATTGTCAATTTTAAAAATATAGTTTATAGTAACACAGATAACACTATTTATTTACCTGTTTCTATGGCTGCTTAATTCTCCCACAGCAGAGTTGAGCAGCTGTGACTGAGACTGTATGGCCTACAAAGCCAAAAGCATTTATCATCTGGCTCTTTACATAAACGTTTGCCCGTACCTGCCTTGTATAATGTTCTGTACTGTTGAGCTATTCATACAGATGAGGTATATCTTGTCCAAAAAAAAAAAAAAATCAGTAAAAAGAAAATAATGATGTTGATGAAGATCACGATTATTAATAAAAAAAAGAAAGCCAACTTATTAATATGAGTCTTATCCAGAAAACAACTTTTCAGGGAGCTGGAAGGATAATGATGATAATGAAAAGAAAGGTGTTTACAAAGAGTTCAGGATGCAAACATGGCCTTTCTACAATGGTAATCTCTGTGTACCCAACTCATGGTGAGACTAGGGGTCCAAAAACACTTGGCAAACAATTTCAGGCCTGGCAACCCAGTCCTACTGGGCTATGGAAAATTCCAACCATCTACATATTCAATAGAGATCTAGAACTCAGTAGTCAGGCCATTTAGATAAGATTTTATGAATAAAATTAGATAAACACTTAACATATCAAATCACATATCAAGCCAAAAGCAGTGGAGAAAAGAATTGGGAAAAAAAGGGGAGGGGAATTGGGAAGAAGGAAGGGAGGGGAATTGGGAAGAAGAATGAGTATAGAATCATGAAAACAAGATGAATTAAGAAGCATATGAAATAGTAAAATGTGTAACAGTGGTGTCTGATCTTTGCAGTAGATCTAAACAGTGGGAAGTGTCAAACATTTTTATCAGAAAGTCAACAAAACTTTGTATATTTTGATGATTGAATAAAATTACCCAAAGTCACATAAGTAGTAAATGGCAGGGTTGAAAATTAAACTTAGATCTCTGAGATACAAGATACTATATTTTAACCCATTACAATAAATGACTCCAAATCACTTCAAAATCATTTGGTGCAACTTCCAATCTTTCTAACTCACAGGCTTTGGTTTCATTTCCTGTGACTACTCTCCTTTCTCTCCAAATCGATCTGCTCTGACAAAATAGGCAAGTCTCAGTTATAATGTTAGGAGTATTTTTTAATCTATCCTGGTGTTTTTGGATCTTCAACTTCTTCACTCCATGTATGGGACAGTTGATGTGTAGTGACTCAGTTCTCAAGTACTAAAAGCAGATGCCAGTGGAATTTCTGGAGAGAGGCACAGAAATTTTCTTGAACCTGGGAAATATCAAAATCAACACACTTGCTATATAAATAGATCAGGCCTCTTTATCATGCATACCTTCTCTCTCATAATTGACATAAACAACAAGGATTCAATCATTCATTCAATCATCCAACAGATATTTATTGAATGCTTACTCAAATTTAGACACTATTTCAGGTGTTGGTGATTCAGTAAACCAGAAAGACAAGAAAAGGCTCCTGTGTCCTCTTATAAAACTTGTACTTAAAAGGAAAAATAGGTATTATATAGGTCAACAAATAGAGAGATAAAATTTTATTTTTAGGTCATAAAAATTCCTAGAGAGTTGATAGTGTTAGTTATAAGGAATAGAGAGACCCAGTATTCTTGACCTGGGTTACTTGGACTTTGAGTTCCTGTGAATATGTACTTAATAGGTTTCATGAACACCTTGAAATTGAATGAAATATTGTGTGGCTATAAATATGTACATTTTGGGGAGAAAGAGTTTATAGCATATATCAGTGTCTCAAAAGCAGATGTAACTTTCTGAGGCTCAGAGTCCTTAGATTGATATGATGAGCCTTTCAGAAAAGATGATGTCAGAGCTGAAACCTTACTGAAGAACCAAGCTATAAGAATTTGTGCATCAAAAGCTCCAAGCAGAATAAAAAGCAACTTCCTAAGGCAGATACGAGCTTTGTTAGTTTGCACGTGAGTAGAATAGTAGAAGAGCTAGAAGATTGAGTTGGAGAGAAATATTCAAATACTCAAAGAAGCAGTCAAGAGATAGCTCCAAGAAGTTTTTTAGACCAAAGTAAAGAATTTATGTTTTTAAAATGTATAGGGAAACCATTACAGAAACTTAAGAGGGGGCTATGTGATATGATTTTGGAAGATCACTGATTTGGAAGATCACTGATGATTTTGGAAGAGATTGTAAGGAGGCAGAGTACACTTAGGATTTTCCTCTAAGTGCCCAGAGGAAAGGTAGTGATGACTTTAGCTAGAATAATAGTACTGCACATAAGCAGACTTGTACAGATTTCAGAATATACTTGGGAAACAGAGCTTAAGTGGATTTCTTTAGAAAGTATTAGTTCTCTTTAGATAATAATATGTTTGAGATATCTATTTTTCAATGTTCAGTCAATACACATTTTGGTTAAAAGCCAAATGATAGAATTTTGAGTATTAAAATCAAAATTTTATTAAAGTCAAACATCATTATCATTCTAGGATATAAAAATAAATCTAAAATTGCATAAAATTATATTATTACCACAATTTTCATATTACATTATAATTGTTAAATTTTAAACATTTGAATTTTTGTCAGAGGAAATAAAAATTTTTCAGCAGTCACAGCTTTATAAGTGCCTGCTCACTTTCAGCTGAGGTCACTGAAAGATTAAGATTTTTTGGTGAATATCTATTTTACCTATTTCTTTATTAATATCATTATATTTTTTATATGATACCTGGATTGGAAATAATTTATTTTTTAGCTTTTTTCTTTGTTGATATTTTGTGGAATTGAGATTGAAATTCTAGCTTTCATTCAATCTCGACAGTATGTAAAACATTCTTAAATAAGACATTTTTTTAAGATCCATGACCTATGTGTACTAAAGTAACTCTAATTTTTTATAATTTTTAACATTTATATTGTTAAATGTTTTGATTATGTCTACTAAATAATTTTATAAACATCAGAATTTTTATAAAATCAGATTTTAATTTTTCTGTTTTATATTATTAATTTTTATGATCACTTCTTGGCTCAAAACATGTCAGATTCTTTCTAAAATTATCTAGGCAAATCACTCTCATAATATCCATATTAAATGTTAATTTATTTACTTATTTAATTATTCAAAGTTTCTTAATAGTTATTTACATAAAATTTATAATTTTTAAAATCAAAATTTATTATGAAGGCTTTACCGTTGCATTAATAAATATATAATTCAATTAATATATTGGACACATGGGAAACTTTACTAGAATATTTTAGTACATTTTAAAATAGATATTCAGAAATCAACAATACATTCAAATTACATTTATCTTCATTTACTAACATATAGGTACAGATATTATATATATATATATTTATTAGGTGAATGATGATAACATACACAATCACATGATGATTCATTGTACATTTCATCAAGTATGCTTGAAATGCGGTTGAAGTACATAGCTATTCAGCCTTTAAAAGCCAATTTTGAAATGCCTGGATAATTCATTATGGATATGGTTTATATAAGAAAGAAATCATAGGACTCAATAGATACCAACCGAAGAGGTCAAAGAAAAGAAACGTGATTTGTAAATAAACAAATGTTGTTATATTTAATGAAAATCACCTTTTTGATTAAGCAGCCAACTCCTATGCCAAACATTTTGACTAACAGGATTCCCATATGTGTCTGGAGCTTATTGGAGAATAATAAATGCAACATAGTGATTCTTCCTATTGTTATATCCATACAATCATTATGCATTAATATATATCACTATAGAGAAAGGGAAAATCATAGAAAATATGTTATTTAATTTCTTTTTTATCATCTCTTACCTATACTGAGTCCTCCCTTTTATAAGAATATTGATTAGTGTGCTCCTCTGAATATGAAACCTGTTTTGCTTTCATGTCTGCATAAGGCCAATATATTCCTAGAGAAGGTAACAACAGATGTTGCATAGTTTGTAAGATAAGTTATATCAATCAAATATTCCAGTTATTCTTTATTCATATCAGCTTTGAGAATGTGCATGTGCTTGGTCAGTCAGGAAAGGGAACTTAAATATTACAGGAACTGTCTGTCATCTTAGAAAAAAAAATAGTCAAGTTCATATCACACTGATAGGACCTTGAAATCTGTGAGGTCAAGACAGAGGTTGACAATGTACCTGAACTCCCATATGACTTTTCTAAAGTTTGTGATGACAAGTAGTAAATTGAATGTGGTGTTTCACTGAGTTGATTTGACAGCTCATAGAAAGTTGTAAAACTTTGCAAAAACTCCAGTTTCTATTATCTCACACAATTGCAGTGTAAAAAGAGGTAGAATAAAACTATCAAGATATTTTATACACAAAGATAGCATGTATCTTGAAACACACACACATATATACACACCCACATATATACACACACAAACACCTTAATTATGTGTGCTTACATTCTGTTTTTAAAAATTCAATTCAATTTGATTCTTTCCATTTTAGGTTATACTTCAATTTTTTAAAAATTCAAGTTATTTGGAGAAATTTTGATCAAACAAAATTTTTGCAGAAAGATCTTACCCAAATTTGCCAAAAGATAATTAATTTATACTTCTACCTTTTAGCTCATGCATGAAATATAGCAATCATTCAGAAAATATTTAAACATTTTATTTTATAAAAACAACCTTTTATGAAAAATCAAGAGGAAAGACTATCAATTTGTTTTCTCCTTTTTTTCAGTATAAGTTTATTTATTTTGTTGAGATAAATAAAATCACAAGAGCCTAAGTTTATTCTTAAGCACAGAGGTATATTGGAAATGAAGTGGACCAAAGAGACACACATTGATATGTAATTTTAAGGCTAACAGAAAAGTACTTATGCTGCCTCTCAGTGAATTCTGTTGAGTAGTTGACCATCAATGTCACTGAAGTGAAATTTTCCCAAACCACCCTTTGTATACCTTTCTTTGATGGACTCCAGATTCTTTGGAGTATTTGCAGTATAATGATCATTATTGCTATCCAAGTATTTGGATACTTTTGGAGTATTATTTGTAGTATAATAACCATTATTACTAGAGAGTATTCAATTAATTTATGCTAAATGTGACATAAATAAATCATGTGGTGAGGAGCAAAGATTATTATTAACTGATATATTTAAAAAATAATACAAACATCTTAATAATCCCCTTGTATCCAGGTACTAACTTCTTTCCATTCTTTACCTCAGATACATGACATGTCAAAATAAAAAGAAAAAAATAAATAAATAAAGTGAAGAAGCAGAAGGCATGAGTTGTAATACTAAGAGATAAACTATCAATTTACCCATTACTTCATGTACCAGCAAACAACAGTTCAACCCAATCTCACATTCTTTGTTCCTTCTTCTTTATTCCTTCCCTTTTTTTCCTTTCTGCCATTGATCTGTCTTTTCGTTCTTCTTTTTTCTTTTCTTTTCTATTTCTCTTTTCTTCCTCAAACATTTGTTGCAACTATAGTACGAGGAATTCTAAGTAGAATATGCTTGCTTATTAGACTTTAATTTTTTTGTTCTTTCATTTGAATGAAAGTATTCAATTTCCCACTGCCCCAAGACCTTGATTTCCAGTTACTCAATTTTAAGTTACATGTGGATTGAATTTTTATCTCGATAAAAACTATGGCTAGAAAAGTACAGTCCTATAGTTTTTCTAAATGTCTTTGCAGACAGTTTGATGTTATGTACTAGTATGACTTTCTCATGTGAAAATTTTAAGCTTCAGATCATAAAAATATTTGCTTCTAGCTATCAAGTAAATTGTAGATTCTTTCAAAGGCATTCTCATGGCCTTATATTAGGAAGCAAGTGCATCCTCTCTACAGTAAAGATGATCAAAAAAATGCTTGTTATTGTCATTGCTCATTAAATTATGAAGACCATTGTAAATCTAGAGCATAAAATACTCCATTTGTATTAAACTCATTAAAATGTTGGTCACATGAGTAAAAATAGTGCAAGTTTGTGAAGAGAGCTGAGTCTGAGATTTTTTTACCATTTGAAATGGAAAACAGAGACAAATTACAAGCAGGACAATATAAGGACTATAAATCAGGTCAGAGAAAAGACCATATATAGAGAATATTCAGGATGGAATTATTGGCAGGATCTTTCCAGACACAGGCTTAGTGATTTAACTTTCATCTAAAAAGTAGAGTTAGACATCAGAAACTTCTTGGCTTTTATGTCAGTTTATTTGTGCTCCTTTAGAATTTTTAAATGTGAAACAAAAGTTTTAAAAAATAGTAACAGTTTACATGTGTTACTTAATTTGGGGAAATTATTAATTTTAGGTCCATTAAGACCCTGATATCTTAGCATATATTCTATTTTAAAGGAAAAGTAAAATTATTGAAAGACAGCTTCTGTTAAAAGACTGCATCCCATTATTTTACATAAGAAAACAATCAGTGCCAAGCAAAAATATATACAAAATTGTATCACAGAATTATTTATAATAGTAAAAAATTGAAAGAACCTAAAAGCTTGATAAGAGAGGATTAGTTTTAAATTAACATTCATGAGAGAGAACTAAAACTATGTTTGCAAAATGTAAAAATAACTAGAAAAAGGTTGCAATATGTGTTAAGTGTAAAAATGAAGGTTATTCATAAGTATATCACCAGTGGCCTCAATTTCATTTTAAACTCAAAAGGAGTAAAAAAAAAAAAAAAAAAAAAAACACTAGAGAATACGCTTATATTTTCACAATGGTTATTTCAAAGTGGTGAGATTACAAGTGAATTTTTTCCATTATCTTTATGCTTTCCTTTATATTCCAAATTTAATAAAATAACTCACATTATTTTTGTCAGAAACAGGTAAGATAATTTTAAAGAGTAATGCATAAAAATGCACCCTCAAAATCCCATTTTTTACTCTCACCATCCATTCCCATTTATCTAGGTGTTTTAGGAGGCTCTCTTCCATGCTGTAGAAATACAATATAGTACTACAATCAGATTGACCTATTAATTTACTCTAATCCTACATTGTGGAAGTTTATAAAGAAAAAAAAATAGTGTAATTAATAGAGTAGTGAAAGAGAAAGGGAAAGAGAAAGGAGAACGAGGGAAGATCAGTGGAGAGGAGAAAGAAAGGTGAATGATAAACTAATAGAGTTTATTGTGACTTTAGAAACAAATTAGACTTCTCTGTGCCCATAGGAAAACACTCCTTCTTATGCCAGACCTCCAGGCTGGGAAGCCTGATGTGGGGCTCAGAAATTTCACTCCTGTGGGAGGACTTCTGTGGTATAATTATTTCCCATTTTGTGGGTCACCTACCCACTGGGTATGGGATTTGATTTTATCATGATTTCACCCCTCTTACCACCTTGTTGTGGAGTAGCAGTACTCATATCAAATAGTATAGACTTTAAAGACTGTTGCAAGAGACAAAGAAGAGCACTACCTAATCATCAAGGGATCAATCAAAGAAGAAGATATAGCAATTGAAAATATATACACACCCAACTAAGATCACCTCAGTATATATGGAAAATACTAACAGTCATAAAAGGAGATATCAGCTGTACCACAATAATAGTAGGAGACTTTAACACCCCACTTTCATCAATAGCCTTATCAGCCAGACAGAAAATCAATAAGGAAACACAGGCCTTAAATGATATATTAGAACAGATGGACTTAATTGATATTTATAGAGCATTACATCCAAAATTAGCAGACTACACATTCTTCTCAAGTGCATATGAAACATTCTGCAGAATTGATCACATCTTGTGCCACAAACACATTGGGCTTCCCTGGTGGCGCAGTGGTTGAGAGTCCATCTGCCGATGCAGGGGATATGGGGTCATGCCCCGGTCCGGGAAGATCCCACATGCCGTGGAGCAGCTGGGCCCGTGAGCCATGGCTGCTGAGCCTGTGCGTCTGGAGCCTGTGTTCTGCAATGGGAGAGGCCACAACAGTAAGAGGCCCGCGTACCGCAAAAAAAAAAAAAAAATAATAATATCATTAAGAGGAATTGGAAAAGTACAAGACCTCTTCCAGTAGCCACACTAATTAAAGGTAAGTACCAGTTCTTTAGGGAGGTAGAATTGGACATTGATAGCAGATATCTTTTAAACATTGTATTATTTTATTGTATATAACAATATATAGAAAATACTGCTATGTTCTCATTAAAAACAAGCAAAAATTGTCATTTTTGCTTATCTCAAATTGGATTTTGGATCCAAGTTCAGCCATCATTGCTTTGTTTGGAAACTTTTTTTGACCCAGTATCTAAAGCCTGCAGGTAAATACTGCTTAATTCCTACACCCGACATCAGGTCCCTAAACCCTAGCCTCCCCGAAAAGTTGTAAGCACCCATTTGTTCAAGAGTATAAATCAGGTAATGATCATGATGCTTAAAATTGAAAATTGATGATCATATTTAAAACCACAAATAAAAAAAATCCCTCAAAACTCTGGAGTAAATACACAATAAAAGTTATGAAGAAAGCAATATAATTCTACATTATTAGGTAAAACATTTAAAAAATAAATCTATATAACCGAATTTATACAATACAGCCAAAGTTCTAGAAGGAAATGCTCTTAATTTGCATTATTAAAATAAAATAAAAAATATTTTATGTAATTATTATTGGTTGTTTCTCTTTAATAAATCAAAAAAATGTTAATAAAATTGAAATCATATTTTAAGAGAAAATAAAAATTAGAAAAATTAGAGTTCAGAACTGTAACATTTTTCAAAATGTTATTTTTTTTAAAAAAATCAGCTAAACTCGAGTTTAATCTACTATAAATTTTATACAATTAATTAGAAATAAGCATAACAGATAAACTTTTCATGAAAAAACAAATATGTGTATTATATGCTAATTTGTACTCATTTCTCAGTCAAATGACTGAGCAAGAAATTAAATTTTAAAGTGCTATTCAAATCAAAACTTCTAAGTTCCAATGATTTTACTGACAAATTATGTTAAACTGTAATGAGCAGGTAGTACATATGGTATATAAACTATTCATCACATTAAATAATGGAAATGTTTAAATTTTTTCTCAAAAGCAAATAAGGCCAGTCCTAAAACTTGACAAAGCTCTCCCAAAAACAAAAACAATGTATCAATCTCATTTTAGAAAACAAATATTAAAAAAAAAATACTTAATAGAAAATACACTGAATGATATACCAATAATGGCCCAGTTGGATTACATAGTATTTATCTCAGAAAAGAAGTAAAATAACTCTGTTATATAATGCGCTAAAACAAAAAATGCTTTAATAGCATGGTCATATCACTGATTTTTCACTGTAGTAAGTGTCATTAAGTGTGCTAAGTATTTTAAACAGATTCAGTTATTCTTTAAAACAGTCCTGTGAAGTGATTACTATGATTATGCCCATTTTACAGAAGAAACAGAAACTTAAAAGAGGGGATATAACTCTTCCTTCTGAATGTACAAATGACTGCACCCTACTCCCCAGTCTGTGCTTGCAAAGTATGTGCCATACTTCCTCCCAGCTGATACCACAAAGATGTTGATAAAATATGTGCTTACCCATAATAAACACACAAAAATAGAAAAATATAGAGGACAGAATATGTTAAAGAACATTTATTTTGCAAGATGACCAATTAAAATGAATAGTAAAATGTTTGAAATACCCAGGTAAAACTCAGGACCATCAAAATGATATTTGTAATCATGGTATTAAAAAAATATTGTTCTCATGTATGCAATAATATATGATTATCTGAGAGGAAGAGATTTGGGCCTATCTGAAATTTCAGCCAGGGTCCAAGAAGGAATCAATTCAATGGAACAGGTGGGCCCAACAATAGGGTCAGAATAAAATGGCTTTCCCTGAGCTCTCCAAGTCATCTTGTGCTATTAAAATGTTCTATGACTCAAAAGTTTCCCAGAATATTACTTGTAGTTCTGTGTTGATGATCATTATATATCTATTATTTTATTTGATACCTAACAGACTCATTGAAATCTTATATTGTTTTGGTGGATTAGAGAACTTAGAAGTTTACTGGCCTACCCAAAGTTAAGAAATAATGTGGGGCTGGTCCATTATTATACTCTCTATCTCCATGTTCCAGCACTCTACCAAGTGCTTCCCATGCCTTATATCTCCAGCTTTCTGATGGCATATCTCCCGAATTCAGGTTTACAAAATTCCATTCTTCACCCAGGTTTTTTAACATTTTCACATTTTCTTCTCACCTCCCTCCTCTCTTTTTTTCTCTTTCTCCCCTTCCTTCCTCCCTCTCTCCCTTCCTTCCTTCCTTCTTTCCTTCCTTCCTTCCTTCCCTCCTTCCTTCTTTCTTCCTCCTCCCTCCTTCCCTTCCTTCCTTTCTTCCTTTTCCTCTTCCTCCTTTTTGCCTTTCTACCAAGTCAACATGTAATTTTATTTACTGTTTGAATCACATCTTTAATTGTTTGGATAGAATTGGGCATGTTGGTTTCCATCATAGCTGTAGAAAAAAAGTAATTTGAATAGTAACAATAACAACAATAATAATAATTTAAGCAATGCATTAAATGATAGTAATAATAGCTAATGTTTATTTAGTGTAAATGCATGTTCACCTCAGAATGTAAGCTCTGTAAGGGAAGGGGATTTTGTGTGTCCATTTCCAAATCTTTGGTGCCTAGGGCAATACCTGCCACACAATGCACACAATAGTTAAGATATTTGAGCAAAGAAATATTGGTATTGTGCTAGGAATTTTATGCAGAGTATTTCATCTAATTCTTAAAATATCTCTATGATACAGAGTATAGATTATAAATCCGGATTCAGTGACTTTCCCAAGGTCACAGTCTTCCTAAGAGACACAAGTGAAAGGAAATTCAACATCCTGTCCATTTTAGTGCATAAGCTTAAACACTAGGCAAGTTTGTCTCTTGTATATTAAAGTCTGACATTATCGAGTGGCTTCCATATTTTAAAATAATGCACTATATGACTGCCTTTGCTGGTGGACACTCAGTTTTTCTCTGTTTCCTGTACCCATGTTTGCTAAAAAGTCAGCTGTTTTGAGTTGACATCCACTACCAACATCTTGACCCATGTTGTTTAAAGTAGCTGCTCAACACAGTAGCTGGGAAATAAAGGTGAAAGTGGATAGACCCACTCTAGCTACTAAGGCCTTTGTTAGTGACTCTGTCCTTGCCTGTCTTTAGAGTACTCTCTCTGCATTCTCAGATCTGGGATCTGCTGCATTTTCTGACTTTTGCTTCCTAGGAGTCTTTGCCTTTTAGCCCTGGGTTTCCACTAGCAACTGACCTTTTGTCTAAATCTGGTTCTAGCATCTTCCTAGTTCTACCTGTCTTCTCAGACTTGGCCATCCTACAGTCCTGTCCTTTGGACTTGGGAACAAACCATTTCTTCTCTTGTTCTAATTTTTCTCCTGTCCATTCCACCTCTGCTGCATGCACTTGCACATGACAGTCACATTTCCTGTTCCTCAAGATATTTGCTTTTGTCATTTGCATTGCCAGTGCTAAAAATCTTCCACAACTTTTCCCCCATGGGTGCAAGGATATTTTGGGAATGTCAGCTGGTAATTAAGATGCAAACTCCAACTCACAGCAAGGTGGATGGGAATGCTATATATTAAACATATTTCCACTTGGTTTCCAAGTGTCCAAGTCCATTTTTCTCTGCATCTCTTTCTGTCACTTTGTATTGTCTCACCACCTTCCCTGAGGGTAAAATTCTCTGTCCTTTCCACTCTCAGCAGTAAGGTGTTGCTCTTTTGGAGTCTGCCCTTATAGATCTGAGACTTGAGGATATGTAGTAAAACAGAGGCCAGCAGATTGTTGATCAACTTACTTGATATTAGGAAAATTACCTTGGAAATGTTCTCTTTTCCTAATGTTTCTTTTGCTTGTTGTACATGACAGGCATTTGCACTGTGAGACCGCAGAACAGAGAGCAGATGGTGGAGTACCACTCTTGGTCATGAGGGATAGTTTCCTAACAAAAGTGGTTTTAATCTCCCTTGTATTTCTCTTGAATATTGCAGGCATTTTCCCCCCTTATTCTTCCCTTTTATTTTTTCTTGGACAGCATATATGGCTTTGGCCACAGCCTCGTGGCATTTTGCTCGTTGATCAGCATTAGCTCAGAACTAATAATAAATCTCTTTGAATTTCCCCCACTGGGATGCATTAGGGTTATGGCTTTGGAAAGTAAGTCATACCAGCTGGGTTATCTCTGTTGTCTGTGCCTCTGGTGGCAGGGTGTTGTCATAAGGAAGCATTTATGAATCTTAGAATTATTATCCAGCTGTTTTTCAAAAATTTGTGCCTTGTTGTATCGTGGAGCTGGTGTGTTACTCTGGATAGCAGTGATTATGGGAAAGGAAGCCTCAGCCATGACCTTTGAGGTTGAATGACCTAGAATAGAATTTGATTTTATGGAGAATGTTTCATGCTTAAGTTTCCTCAAAGAGCTTTAAATATAATGAGTTCATCATTTATAGTCCAGGAGCCATGTAAGCAAATAAGGTAGCTTCCCTAGATTTGGGTATACTTTGCTGGTGATTTTAGAAAGTATCTTCATTATATCATTTACTTTTGAAAGAGAAATTATTTTCTGAGACCCTCTATTTATCTGTTTTCTGAAAAGTACTACTAAAGAATTTATTAATGTTTGCAATACAATTTATGGAGATTAAGGTTATATCCATATAGAAATGTAGTCTGCTGACTTCTAAAAAGCCCATTTGAACTGCAGCCCAAGCCCTGGGAGCCAGCAACCCTAAACTTCACCAAGGAAAACCCTTTTGACCATATAGGACAGCTGGCGCTGCTAGTTCTTAAACTTATTTTTAATTTGTTTACAACACAGAGACAGTGACAGTCATTGTTTGTGTGGTCTTAATAACCATAGTCAGTATAGCTGGAAGAGATTTTGGTTATCATTTAGCCCTTGAGACTCTTAGGGGTTAAGTGACATTGAAGTCCAAATAAAGTTTTATAGCACAGTCAGAGGTAAGCACTGTCCTCCAAAGACTCCAACTCAGCATCTCTCCTAGTCAGAATCTCTCTCTCTCTCTGTTCCATTTCTCTGCTCCTTGATCTTCACTCCTTAGTGCTGTTCTCCAAATTCAAGCCAAAATGGACAGAATAGGAGGGTTCCTTCGAGCTGGAAAAATAACCTTTAGTATAATAAAAATTAAATAATGCTCTTGGCTGTTTTGTGGATTAAACACTTAGTTACTTGAGAATTTGGCTTAAAGTTCTCACTTTCATCTTATCATATGTATTATATGGACATGGTTTAATACACTATGCTACAGTTATATATTATGCCCAAATGACAAGAGTAGCACATAAGAGCAATTGTCGAAATATAAAATTCCATGTTCGATTAGTTCTTGGTTTTAGACAATATTTGGAGTAGTTGAGACATCATAAAGAAGAAGAACCAGGGTGCCCTAATCATTGTTCTAGTAAGGAGAGAAAATGGTTGTGATAACAATATATTTTCTGTTATTAATGTCTCTTCAACTTTAAATCCCTGAGAAAAGGCTTTAGTTATAGCTTTACCTTTCTGGTGACGTTTTTCTTGGACAAACAATGAAATCAGTTTGCATTAGATGAGTAAACATCAAGTGACCACAGAGGCCACCCCAGCTTGGCGTTACATTTTTGTCACAGGTAAAAGCCTTACACATAGTGAGAGAGATGAGGCCATAAATATATGAGGATGACATATGAAGAGCATGTTTGGAGAAAGCACATTTTCAGAAGAGTAAAATGGAGGAAAGGAAGGAGAAAAGCCAGAGACAATGTTTTCAGCACCTCATTGACCTACTTGGGAAGACTCGATGGAAGAGAAGAGAAAGGAAAGTTTTCATCCATCTGACCACTCTTCCTTTGGTCATTGAATAATGAAGTCAAGGCCTACAAAACATGACTTTTGATAAAGACAGAAACCACAGGACCTAAGAATCTGTGTATTAAGTTGCTGCTGTTGGCAGCCTATGATGTGAGCTCTAATTCAGCATTTAATGCCCTGCTATATTTGTTCCTTGAAGGAACAGCAGTCACTAAACTTCTCAGGATTAAAATGCAGAAGATAGGAAAGTTATACAGTCTTCTGGAACAGCTGAAAAAAAGGCAATTGGGAGAGCTAGAAGAGATTTTATCAGAGAAATTAGAAAAGGTAATATGACACAATACCAGCTCAGTTTTTCCTACTCTGTGACAGAGGATGCCTTAGTTTGCAAAATGAAAAGATCAGGAAAGATATCCCCAAATTTCTCATTTCCAGTCCTATGTGTGAATTGAGCTATTCATTCATTTATAATGTTTCCTATAACTTCCATCCCTATTTTATTTCCTGTAAAATTGTGCTGTGAACACCTGTCATACCAACTAAATTAAAACAAGCAAACAAAAAAGCTAATGAATGCCACCACCATCCTCCCAGGGTCCCAAGACAGAAAACATGAAAGTCATTATTAAGCACTTCCTATTCCTGCCTAAATACTTCTAGTAACGTTCAATCAGTCTAACCAACCAAGATATGAGATACCTAAGATCAGTGGGAAACTTTTGTGAGGAGGCAAATAATTAAAGATAAGATTAGAATTCAAGTTATACACACACACACACACACACACACAGCACTGCTCACTTATTTTCCTGTAATATTCCTATTCTCCCCAACTTTTTCCATTAATCAAGATTTCTTGAGAATTGAATTCTGCCAAATTGAAGTTTTCCTGTTGTGACCATAAGAATTTTCTCGATATTTTTCGTGGATGTTATCCAGCACAGAATATTCATTTTTTATTTCCTATCCACTAACCATGAACTATGTGAAATTTCATCCCATTAAATTTCATCTCTGGAAAATGAACATCTTGATGAAAGAAGCTGATTCTGGCAAAATTCATACATGCGCAGCAGAACCTGATGCGACCGAAAGATTCAGTTCATCCCACTCAATATGCCTCCTTGGCAGCAATTACAAGCAATCTCCATTTCACAGCCAAACTGGGACTTGCTTCGCCAAAAGGGGACAGGCCATGAAGTAATAGGAATGATTGGGAAGGGAGACAAGAGAACTGAATTCTAATCCAGCTCTCCTTATTAGCTTGTGAATTTCTGAACAAGTTACTGAATTTCATTTAGCCTGTTTTTTCACCAGTAAGATAGAACTAATGATACCTGCCTTACCTATTTTATACAATATATTTAAAGTAATATATAATGAAGTACTTCATAAAGTCCTATAATCATCACTGTTAATATAAGTAATAAATCTATAGGATCCTCATGGCATTGACATAAACTGAGTTAAAAATTATTTTTCTCTATTTAGCAAACCATAAATTTAAAAAAAATATGGAAAGAATGGACTTTCACTGAGTTGTCTTTGATGTTTCACAAAGTGAGAAAAAATAAAACCAAATAGATTAGCTTTAAAATACCATATGCTGACCCAGAGATGAGATTTGAAATCTATTTTCTACTTTTTAGCTAAAAATAATTTACCTTCCTAAGATGGTTTGGCCAAGATTTCAAAAGCTTCCCAAACTGTAATTACTATAGTAAAAATAAGTAGCCTACAAGGAAAACGAGTAGGAGGATCCAGATTTTTCTACTGTTTAACAGATCAGGAAATAATGGTGCAAGGGATACTTGGGGGCAACTACAATATAACCTACAATTTAATATTGATCCTTGGGGTCTCTAACAAAAAAAATAAAGTTCATTGAACATATACTATGCAAAATTTATTCTAAGTGCTTATTCTGCCTAGTACTTTGCTAAATACAAAGGAGTTTAAAATGTGAAAGCTAAGATAGGGGGAAAAAAAAACAAAGCTATGCACTTAAAAGGTTAATTAGTAATGGAAAGTGGCAAGTTCAGTAAACCTAAAAATGAAATGGAAGTGGAAGAGATCTTATCTCTGGTGTAGTTTCTGACATACACCAGTGTCAAAAATTCTGTACAAGCTGTGTGAGCTTGGACTAGTCCCTCATCTAGTTAATTGTGTGATTCTATGCCTCCAAATGATTGATTCTATGATATAATAATGATATTGCTATTTTCTTTTGGAAGAAATCATAGTGAAGTTAGGAAAGACCTCACAGAGCAAGTAATATGTAAACTATTCCTTAAAAATTGAGTAGAATTAATGTAAACAGAGAGGAGTTGGATGAACTTCCTGAGGAAAAGAGTATCATAAAAAATGCACACTCTTAGTAATATAGAAGATTCTAGAAACAAAAACCTACTGACCAATGAAGACATTCAATGAAAAAAAAAGGATAGTGAGAAAGTTTGGAAATTAAATTGGGACCAGAAATGTTGCATGGGCAACTCAAGAACCTGGATTTTTGGTTATAAACAATGTGAAAACTCTGACGCTATTGAACACTCTAATGTCTCCCTGAGGGATCTATTGCTTCACACAATTTCCAACAAGTATGTGTACGCTAATTGCCTCCAAAATCTTGTCTTCAATGTAGACTTATTCCTGAGGTGAAAAATTCCAGATATGTGGTTACATTTTCTTTCTAAACATTATCTCAAGCATCTTGATCTCAACAGGTCTTAGATTTAAACATTTTTTAAGCAAAATGTAGGAGTTTAATCGTAGAGTAAAATGAGTTTGCCATGAAATATATGACGTTTGCCTCTGGGTCTTGAAGGATGTGAGTATAAGTTGATGGATGGAAATAGAAAAAAGTAGTGCCTTCACAGAGGAAACAACAAGAGCAAAGAAATAGAAACACACAATCTCAGAATTATAGGTGAATAATGAGAGCTGTTATGTTATACACAGATATACTAAGAATGTCAGAAAGACTGCAGTGCTCAAGATGGACCTGATCTTGAGATTCAGATAAAGACTAGTTATACAGACACTGCCAGAGTAGAATCCAAAGGTAATCATGGTCTAGTTTAAAGAAGTAGTAACTGAAGTAAACTAATCAGAAAAATAATAAATAGAAACAATCAACTAATTCTAGTTACTGACAGAATGTAAGTGACAGCCAAAGGAGAAAATAGATTTACTGCAAGATGTAAAACTTGTGTACCGAGAGCTTAAGATTCAAGTTACAGATAACAAAAAAATAAAGAGTTTGGGTAAAAGGAAGCGTATGCCCTTCTCCTCTAGGATACCTGGCCTGGAGCAGTGGGGTCTTGCAACAGTGAATTTTACATATGTAAATTAGAAAGTAATAGCATACAGTATCATAGTCTTTATAAAGAAAGACTTTTTTCAGCTTATGCTGATTATGATATTCTTTCCACAGCAAGATCTTATCAAAAATTAGATATTGAGAATATTGTATTTAAACTGTAGATGGAAGAAATGAAAGAAAATAATACAGTGACTCATCAAAAGAAACAATTCTGTAACTTTGAAATCACACTGATTTTGAAAATTAATTTTATGTTCTCATCCATCTTGCCATACTTCCTGTCTACAGTCATTTTGTTGCTTTTGCTTTCTTCTCCAGACAGGTAATTATAACACTTGAGTCCAAATCAGTATTTCTTCACTCTGACCACTGTGTTCCCATCCTTCTTATCTTTATCAAGTTTCTTTGCCTCTATCATTTATTTGTGTCAAGCAATATCAAGAAATCTATGAAAATCAATACTTAATAAGTTACAGTAATATTTTCAATTCCCTGTCATCTAATGTATATGTATTCTCTGTAACTTCTCATCACTCACCAAATTCATCTTATGATCAGTTAAATGTAAAGTTAATCCTTTCCTGAGTGACTTCAAATTTTACTGCATCAGAGCTGAGTCTGCTGGACCAGTCATTCTCAGACAGTTAAGAAATTAAGGAAGATAATGACAAAGGCAAAGACCACAATCATCTCTAACAGTCACATTCCCACAAGGTAGGGTCTGTGTTGTGAATATTTTGATGCAAAAAGGAATTAATAACTTGACCAATAACTCTTGGGTTATTTTTCACTACACTAGGGTTGGTATTTGCCCAGCTGTGAGTTGCCAGGTTCATCGTTTCATCAAATATATAGGGAGAATTAGACCCACAATTTCTAGTTTGGGAATCCCATGAAATAATTTTCAGATGAATTCTAGAGTTTCTTAAATAATCTTCTCCACTCACCTTATGTTTCACAGAATGACTCTTCAATGTGTTAGGGGAGCTGTTTGTATTTTCCAATGTATTTATTATGTATGTGCTAGTTTTTTCTTTCCTTTTCTTTATTTTAATTTCAATAACTTTTCCTTATTCAACTGTAAATGTAGAATATACTCAATATATAATGCTTGAAGAGAGCAATAAAAATGATCACTTTTACTTTTGTTACTATACTACATGACTATATTACAAATATATATATTATAAAACAATTTTATTATTTTTATTTTTAACTAAATATATTGTGACCATTTTCCATGTGTTAGTAAAAATAAAAAATGTTAAAAATATTTTTATTATAACAAAAGTATTTCTGGCTGTTGCAAGATGACACAGAAAAGTAACTTAAAAATCCTCTCTACAAACATCTAAAACACTCATAGATTATAGTAACAAAAACAAAAATTAAAATGCATTGCAAGGGTTTCCCTGGTGGTGCAGTGGTTGAGAATCTGCCTGCCAATGCAGGGGACATGGGTTCATAGCCCTGGTCTGGGAGAATCCCACATGCCACAGAGCAACTGGTCCCATGAGCCACAACTACTGAGCCTGTGCCTCTGGAGCCTGTGCTCCGCAACAAGAGAGGCTGCGATAGTGAGAGGTCCCCGCACCACAATGAAGAGTGGTCCCCACTCGCCGCAACTAGAGAAAGCTCTCGCACAGAAACAAAGACCCAACACAGCCAAAAATAAATAAATTAATAAATTAATTTTTAAAAAATGCATTGCAAAGATTGTATGAAAAAAACCAAACAAACAAAATATATCAACAACAAGAAATTCTCAGATGGTAGAATCAAAGCCAGTAAGACCTAGAGATAATAATTTTAATGACCTGAGATGTGTTGGGAACATTTAAATACCTGTATAGTGATGCAAGTCAAAGCTTTAGACCCAAAAGTGTCAAGAACTTGGAACTGAGGACCTGGATGAAACCAAATAAGGAAAGAGTGAGAGAAAATATGTGTCCATTGCCATAGAAGACCACCAGGAAACTTGCCACTGTCTGGTTTTGTCTCTCCCTTGAAAGAATCAAGTCTTGGACCTCTGTCCAAGAAATAAAATAAGTTGAGTCTGGCAGGGGATTATCTAGGTTCCCTGACATAAGCAAATAAAACCTATGTAGAGAAAGAGTCAAAGCCCAGGAAATCCTGAATCTTCACTGAAGATGAACTTAAATGTAAAAATTTCATAACACACAAGAGCATACCTACTATAAATGAGTCAGCAGAAAATAACAATGCCATAATTCTTTTTTACTCCTTATAACTTGTTTCTTTATTTTGCATTATTGCAATAGCTAGGTTCTCCAGCACAATGTTGAATGGAAGTGTTAATGAACATCCTTACTATGTTTCTTCTTTTAGGGGGAAATTTTTCCCTATTTCACTATTAAGTATGAATTTAGTTAATTGTAGGGTTTTTGTTTGTTTCTGTTTTTCCTAGATACCCTGGATCAGACTGAGGAGATTCTCTTTTATACCCTTATACCTAGTGTTAAACACTTTAACAGAAGTGGGTATTAAATTTTTTCAAATGTGCTTTCTGCATCAATTGTTTTCTTTATTACTAAAATAAGCTAAATTACATTGAATGATTTTGCCTGTAAAGCTATCCTTCATTAACTCTCATGCTGTATTATCCTTTTATCTATTATTGTATTAAATTGTTTTAAGTATTGTTAAGCATATTTGCAACTTCTTTTAATGAGGAGCATTTTTCTGCAATTTTTTTTTCTCTTGTTTTTGTAAGGTCTTTTTTAGATTTTGCTTTCAGGGTTATGTATGGCTTACAAAACAATTTGGAAAGTATTTTATTTTTCTGAAGGACACTGTGTAGAGTTGGTGTTAATTCTTTTTTGAATGTTTGATATAATTCACTGACAAAACTTCTGGGTTTAGAATTTAATTGGTGGGAAAGTTTTGATACTTAATTTACACACTTTAATAAGTATAGGGCTATTTATACTCTTTGTTCCACTTTGTGTAAACTTTTGCAAGTGGTATTTTTAAAAAGTTTGTCTATTTCCACTAAGTTGTCATGTATATATTAATAATATTTCAATATTTTCCTTTTAATATATGTAGCATCTGTAGTAACCACCCTCTCCTATTCGTGATATTATTTTTAGTTTTACTCAGAATTGTTAGACATTTCCCAGCTCATTGTTTTCTTCAGCTTCTCTATTGTATATCTTTTTTCAATTTCACTGATTTAGGCTCTTATCTTTATTTATGTCTTTCTACTTACGTTAGGTTTACTTTGTTCTCCTTTTTCTAGATTTTGGAAGTGAAAACCTAGGTAATTGACATTAAAACTTTCTTCATGTCTATAAATGTTTAAACTACCGATTTTTATCCAATAGCTTTGGCTGCATCTCACAATTTTCCACCTATATTGTTTCATTTGAAATATGTTCTAATTTCTTTGTGATTGCTTTTGACTTATAATATTTTTAAAACTATGATGATTAATGATTAATTTTAAAATATTTGAGTGTTCTTACATAGCATATTATAATTGATTTCTTAGTTAATTCCATTGACCTTAGAGGTTATCTTCTGTCTGATATCATTTTTTTGAGACACAATTAGATAAGATAGTAAATAATGTTGTTCAGCTACTCTATGTGTTTATTGATATGGCGTCAAGGCCTAGTTGTTCTATCAGTTGCTGAGGAAACAATGATAAAATTTCTTACTATTGAAAAATGTCCTATTATTGAAATTGTAAGTTTCTTCTTTCTGTCAATTTTTGCTTCATGTATGTTGATATTCTGCTTTATCCATGTATGTTAATAATTGTTATATCTTCTTGATAAATTGCTCATTTATTATTATAAAAGTTCTCTTTCTATATCTTTGGTGAAATGCCTTGCTAAAAGTCTATTATATCTGATTTTATTTTATTCACATCAAACTTTTTGTGTTTTCTATCTGCATGCAGATTTACATTCATTTACTTTATATTTTTGTCCTTATACTTAAAATATTGTTTTTTGTAGACAGTATATAGCTTAATCTTACTTTAATATCCTTTCTGATCATCATTGCCTCTTAATAGGCACTTCTTAATAGAAGTGTTTATTATATTAATATTTAATGCAAGTATTGATATGGACAATTTTACATCACTATTTTATTATTTATTTTTTATTTCCTCTATTGTTAACCTCTTTTACCTTTCCCACCCTTTTTGATTATTTGAGTATTTTTCTTTTTAGAACTCCAATTTAACTAATTATTTTTTATCTATAATTTTTGCATTTTTTAATTTATTGCTCTAGAGATTACAATATGCATCCTTAACTCACCCATGCCAACCAGTTTCTTCCAAGGTTCAACTCTCCACCAATGTTTCCTGGCTTTTAGTTATTCTCTAGAGATGTAGAGATGTCAGCTAGCATATTTTAACCCTCATATATAGTTTATAGTTAAAAAGATAATTAATTTGTTAGAAGCTTACACATCCCTGTCAGATGTGAAATTCCTAATAATAATTTTGAGGAAAAAGGAAAAAAAAACTGTGAAGATTTACCTTTTATAAATCCCTTATTAAAAAGAACTAACTATGATTGAATTTCAAGAAGAACAATAACACAAACAGAGGTAATGAAATGCTGTATGAAATATTGAACAACTAGATTGCTAAACCTAGTGGTGAATCTAAATTAGCATTGACCATGTAAAAATAATAATGATGATTAATATTGGATTAGAAAAAAATAATTTTCAATACTAGACATATGTAGCATGTTCTATGGAAAATAGAATGTGAACTCTTTAGAAATGGTTTCAGCTGAAACAGAAAACCTAACTAAGTTGGCTGAATCCAGTAGCTGCTTCAAGAAAATACGTCTATCTGTAACGTTTTTTTATAGTGAAATACAGCAGGGAATCAACATTCTTAAATATAGCAAGTGTTTTAAAAACCTAAGGGCAGCCATTAAAATAAAATAAATATAATATAAAATTATATATTACTGGGAAATAAGAATAAAATAGCAGGCTTCCCTGGTGGCGCAGTGGTTGAGAGTCCGCCTGCTGATGCAGGGGACACGGGTTCGTGCCCCAGTCCGGGAAGATCCCACATGCCACGGAGTGGCTGTGCCCATGAGCCATGGCCTCTGAGCCTGTACGTCCAGAGCCTGTTGCTCCGCAATGGGAGAGGCCACAACAGTGAGAGGCCCACGTACCGCAAAATAAATAAATAAATAAATAAAATAGCAAATAAAAGGCAAAAGAGAAAAATGGAACAAAAAAATTGAAGGCTACAAAATGAGTTGGTTTGAAGTCTAAATACCTCAGCAAATGCAATCAAAGTTAATAGCTGCTCATCAAATTACAGTTATTCTCAGATTAGAGTAAAAATATCTGGCTATCTGCTATAAGAAAGAAACAAAACTAGAACGTAATGTATCAGAAGAACACAGAGTGAAAGGATGAAGTAAGTAGTACCTGGTATAGTTCTAGCTAAAAAGATCTGGTTATCTATAGCAGTTAAAGTATACTTTAAGTTAAAAATAGTAGTAAGGAAGATGAGGGTCATTATCTAAAGTTAAAAGTAATGTTTTCTATGAAGCAGTAATTTTGAACATGTATGTAACTAAAAACATAAGACAAAGTATAAAAAAGTAAAATTGACAGATTGCAAATTGATTTTAATACTGGTATTCCAACTTTTAACATTATTATGGGTATCATTAAGAGGCATCTTAAATACTGTTAGCTTATTACCACACTTGAACAGGATTCTCTTATTCAGAAGAAACAAAGAGAAATGGAGGAAGTCATTTATTTTCACAAATTGAAAATAGCCTAAAGTCAATACTACAAAAATCACAAAGGTACTAACATTAGTTTCTTAGCTAATGAGACACAATGAGAAAATTGATGGAGCTGCAGTTTCTCTTATCTTTTCCTACCCCATTGTTTGCTTTTCAAAGAATTTATTAACAAAAGGAAAAAGAGAAGGAGCAAAGTAAAATGAAAATCAGACTGTTATCAGACAAAAGGTTTACAGATCTTCCTTACATATTATATGCAAGGGAGACCTAAATTATAATATACACTTATTTCTAATTCACAAGGCCCAACAATTTCTGTTATTAAAGTTATCCTTCCTACATACTTTTTGATGTGTTAAATCTCTATTTTCAGAGACAAAATTTGACAATCAAATATTTGCAATAATAATCAAAATTTATATTAACTCAGAAAATAAGTCTGCAGTTTCAATTGTAAGATCGAAATAAATAATATCAGACCTAAAAGAAGGTGTCTGACTTTTATTATCTGTGGTGCCTCATGCTTCCAGGGCATTGTTTATGGGAGTGTCCAGGGCCTACTGTGCTAGAAATAAACAAAAAGAGGAAAAATGCTTAATAAAATAATAAAAATATTGAAAGGAACTACTAAAGATCCCCAAACAAATACAACTACTTTCTCAATATAAGCACGATTATCCTATTCATATAGTTTTATCTGAAGATACTTGGGTGTTATAAATTGCATGTCCATGTCCCACCAAAATTCATATGTTGAATTCCTAATCACTTATATGATGTTATCTAGAGAATGGATTTTGTGATGTAATTAGGTCATGAGGATGGAGCCCTCATGAGTGGTATTAGTGTCCGTATAAGAAGAAAACAAAAAACTAGCTTGCTTTCTCTCTGCTATATGAGGATATAAGAAGAACTCAGCAATCTTCAACCCAAAAGAGGGCTCTCCACAGAAGCCAGCCATGCTGGCACACTGGTTTTAGACTTTTAGCCTCCAGACCTGTAAGAAATAAAATTCTGTTGTTTATAAATCATCCAGTTTATGGCAATTTGTTATAGAAGCCCAACTGGACTAAGACACTGGTACAATAATTCTGAAGACATACTCTTGAGCAGAGGAGGAATTGGGTAATTTCACTTCTCACTTCTTGAACATTTATAGAGCTATCCCAAAGTGCCAGTTTTTATTATATATCTACTCTATCCATGTGCTTTTCCCGATTGAACCAAATAATCTCCCTTTTGGTGTTAAAGAGATAGATCGGGGCAGAAGACTAAGCACTCTTCAATAATCAGAGCGGCTTCCTTTATAATCATCAAAATATATCCTTTTGTAGGATTGTATCTCATGATTTAATTGTCAAGCATTAAAATAACCTGGATGTCAGATACTTAGGCTTTCAGAACTTCCTAGAAGAAGGAAACCAAGAAGAAAAGAGAGGATTTTGGGATATACAGGCAAAATGAGACTGTGAATTCAATTACGTCCATTTTACTTAAACAATATCAGGAGTTACCAAAACAGGCTCATCATGCTTATTTGTATACCATTATCTCATTGCAGAATACCAGTGATGCCATATGTTTAACTGTAGCTCAATGTCTGTTCTACATGGCACTTTGCTCATCTCTTCACAACCTTATTATTGTATGCTTGATATGCCTCTTCAAATGCCTCAAGATTCTTCTTCCCATCCAGAAAAAGTTGTCATGTTGCAAAGGATCTATTATCATGTATGCCTAATGAAAAAAAAAAAAATGAATGGGCTTGGGTTTCCAGTTCCACGAGTAAGGAGGTTGGAAGTCGACACCTTTTCCTAAAAACAAGTAAAAAACTGAACAGATGGAAAAATCAACAACTCTTCTTGGATCCATAAAATAGGGGAGGACACAGAGCAAATCACTGCCTCCAAGATTGGAGAGATATATAGGTGAATACAGTGAGTCACAATTACTATCCACCACACAAACTAGTACCAAGTAGGAAAACCTGACCTGTAATTGACAAATTGCTGGAGAGTCAGTGTAGATAGCTTTGAGAGTTAAAAAATCTAGGGAGACCCAGTTGTAGGAGACCACCACAGTATTGTGAGATTTCCCTCAGGAACTATACTAGGTTCCCAAAGTAAATAACAGAAAAAAAATTTGCTTAGCCTTTAAGCTGGGGGGAGGGGAAAAGGAATCATTTTGAAACATATCAGAATACTTTGTTCTTAAAAAGACCAACCCTTAGGAGAAACTAGTTAACCAGAGCCTAACCTGCTGGGTTATTTTCTGAGTCTACCTGAAACCTGGTGGGGAGGAAAGTAACCAACACTAGTTAGCTGTAGTGTTCCACCTGGGTAAAACGAAATAACCAACTCCTGGCCCCTCTAACCTTCCATGTAGGGGAAGGGAAACACACAACTCCAGCCCACTCTAGCCATCCTGTCCTACCTTAAGGGGAGAAAAAAACCTGAGAAACATGTGTTAAGTGCACAGTCTGAAGGCATAGACTCAGTAAAATACTCAGACTTAATCATTGGACTATAGAATGTTTCTCTTCTCACAACTCCTTTTTAACATCCTACTGGAAGATCTAGCTCATGCAATAAGACAATAAAAGGAACTAAAATGTATACATATCAGGATGGAAGAAATAGAACTCTTTTTGTTCATAGATGATACTCATCTATGTAGAAAATCTAAATGAATAAACAACAACAAAAAATCTCCTGGAAGTAATAAACAAGTAATAGCAAGGTTTCAGGATACAAGATTAATATAATATAATAATTAATTAATTAATATAATTAATATAATTAATATAATATAATATAATATATATAATATATATATAATCACTTTCCTATATACCAGCAATGAACAAATGGAATTTGAAATTAAAAACACAATACCATTTATGTTGACAGCCCCCAAAATGAAATGCTTAGGTGTAAATATATAATAAGATCTATATAAAGAAATCTACCAAACGCTGATGAACAAAATCAAATAACTAAAATGGAGAGATATTCCATGTTCATGAATAAGAAGACTCACTATTGTCAAGATGTCAGTTCTTTCCAAATTGATCTCTAGATTCAAGTCAATCCCAATCAAAGTCCCAGCAACCTATTTTGTGGATATTCACAAACTTATTCTAAAGATTTTATGGAGAAACAAAAGACCCAAAATAGCCAACACAATATTGAAAGAGAAGAACAAATTTGGAGGACTGACACTACTAGACTTCAAAACTTACTTTATAGCCACAGTAACCAAAACCGTGTGCTTTTGGTAAAAAATAGACAAATAGATTAATGGAACTGAATAGAGAGCCCAGTGATAGACCCACATTAAATACAAATTATCTGATTTTTGACAAAGTAGAAAAGGTAATACAATAAAACAATAAACCAAAGATAATCTTTTTTAACAAATTGTTCTGGAACAACTGAATATTCACAATTAAAATGATAAATCTAGACACAGGCATTATATTCTTCACAAAAATAACTAAAATTGGAACACAGACCTAAATGTAAAATGCAAAACTATAAAACTCCTGGAAGATAACATAAGAGAGAACTTAGATGACCTTGGGTGTGGCAATGAGGTTTTTAGATACAACACCAAAAGCATGATCTGTGAAAGGAATACAGGTGAGCTGGACTTCATCAAAATTAAAAACTTCTGCTATGTCAAGGACAATGTCAAGAGAATGAGCAGACAAACCCTAGACTGAGAGAAAATATTTGCAAAAAAACACATCTTATAAAAGAATATTACCCAAAATATGAAAAGAACTCTTAAAATTCAATGATAAAAATATATATAACCTAATTACAAAATGGGTCAAAGACCTGAACAAACATAGTACCAAAGCAGATATAGAGATGTCAAATAAGCATGTGACAAGATGTTGCATACATATGCTATCAGGGAAATGCAAATTAAAACAATAGTGAGATACCACTACACACCTATTAGAACAGCCAAAATCTATAACACTGACAACACCAAATGCTGATGAGGATGTATATCAACAGGAATTCTCATTCATTGTTGGTGGGAATGCAAAATGGTAGAGCCATTGTTGAAGACAGTTTGGCAGTTTCTTACAAAACTAAGAAACTATGAAAAGACATGGAGGAAACTTAAATGTGTATTACTAAATGAAAGAAGCCAACCTGAAAAAACTACATACTGTATGATTCCAACTACTGTATATGACATTCTTGTGAAAGGCAAAACTATGGAGACAGTAACAAGATCAGTGGTTGTCAGGGGTTGAGGTGGGAGAAGAATGAATATATGGAGTTCAGAGGATTTTTAGGGCAGTGAAGATACTCTGCATGCTATAGTGATGGATAAATGCCATTGTACCTTTGTCTAAACTAATAGAATGTATAACACCAATAGTGAACCCTAATGTAAGCTATGAACTTTGGGTGATTATGATGTGTCAATGTAAATTTATCTTTTGTGAAAAAAATGTACCATTCTGGTAGGGAATGTTAATAGGGGAGACTGTGCTTTTGTTGGGCCAGGGAGTATATGAGAAATTTCTCTACCATTCTCTTGATTTTGCAATAAACCTAAAATTGCTCTAAAAATATTTTTAAAATTTACAAGTGCTTTGACAAAATTGGACCGGGAAGGGAAAGCATTTTTAAATCAATATAGTTCTAAGGATATCCACTCTTGTTACAATTTTTTAAGTTAAGTGCTTCCTTTCAGCATGCTGTGTTACCCACTGGACAAAACAGTTTAGGCTAAAGCAGTTAAACTTTGCCCTCTGAGATGCCACAGTTAGAGGCTCAAGAATGGAAATACAGGAATGGCCACATTTCTGAGGTAAAGTTCCTTCTCAACGGTCCTACTTATTTCTCAAAGGTACGTGCTCACGGAGTGTTACCTTTTCAAAAGAAAATACCAAAAATTCTCAAAAATAAAATGAGTGCAGGTAGATTGACTTCTCTTGCTTCCACTGGGCCAGAAAGGGCTAGAAATGCCCCATCGCACAGAAGAAAACTTCTTGTTTACTCCGTGTTATTTCTGTGACTCTTTAGCTCCCAGAGCCTGAAGTATTTTTACCATGTGGGAAGGCTTGTCTCAGGTGCTTCCTTTTATTTCCTCTACAACTTTCCCTCCCTCTCTACCCACTAAACCCAGTATCTATATACTCTCTTACTTCCTATCAAGGTCCACTGTTTCCTTGCCCTATGACATCTAGGCATGTGGAGCCACTGACTCTCTCTGGATCTTTGGTTAACATTACTCCCTTTCTGGGTAAGACCTGCTGTTTAGACATTTAAACATTGGAAGTAATTAAAGCAGATCTTTCTTTATATCTGTGTAAGCTTTAGGGATATTTTATTATCTGAGTTTGTTGCACTTAGTGACTATGGGGATCAGGCAAGCTCATTTTAACTACGTGAGGGTCTTTGTCCATTGCCTCATAGCTTCAGATTCTGAATTTTTTTCCTCTACCTTACTTGTTCTCTGTTTTCCCACAGGGAACAGACATTTTGAATATATCAGTGTTCTGTTATGACCTAGGTAAATATAAAATACAAAAATGATTTTGCCATGTAATGTAATTAGGATGGATCTTTATGACTTATCCATTATTTACAATATTTGTCTTCTTTCTTCTTTCATGAAAGTTGCTAATGAACAGGTAATTGAATGCTATCAAGAAAAATATATTGGAATTCTTAGCCTTAAAGGCAAGATTGATTTAGAATAGAGCTTGTAAATGAATACCCAAAGTCTGAATTGTGTTAGCAAAGTCTCTTGCTTTCAAGATATATAGATGATGATAGATAGGTACATACATACATACATAGATGATAGATGGATGATGATCGATGTGCAAACATATACATATGAAAGAGAGAAAAGTGCATTTGCATTGCTGGGCATAGGATAGAGAACAGGATCCTTTCTAACTGTAGGCAAACCATAAATTCCCCAGCTATCCACAGATACCACCACTACCAATTGACTTGCAGCCAAGTCAGTTCACACATTTTATTACCTTCTTGAACTCTGTGTGCATTTAAGTTTGAGGCTCCTGGTTTGGTATATTCAACTGGGTAATTACACTCTAAAAAAACTAACAAAGAAAAGGTTTCATTAAAATAAAATATATTACATGCAAACACATGAATCAAAAGTAAAACTTAAGTAAATAGAAAAAAAAATTCCACCAAAGGCAGCATTTTCCAAACTGTGTTGAGGATATGCAGAGAAAATAAAGATTCCAATGGCCAAAAAATATGGGAAACACTCGTTTAAAACAGTGAACCAATAAACTGTTTTTTAATTGTAGTATTCCACATAATCTGAAATGGATTAATGTGTAATTTGGGTCATCAAAGTATCTTCAGGTCTGTATGTGTTCAGTGTTTCATATGTGTATTTTGTAATGGAAACTTCACATATGTGCGTGCATGCAGTATCTTCTGGAATGACTATTTCTTGAACCATTCTTTAAGTCCCCTGTGTTTTTCTCTACCTTAAAAATAATAGGATTCACATGAAGGACTCTGTAATCATTCTAATTTTCAACAAGAAAGATGAAACAATAGGCATAATAATATGTCTATTAAACATAATAGAGAACTTTACTAGAGTTTATGTCTGGAACTGTCTTCACTGCTAATTGTTTCCTGCAGGCTATTCTTGTCTGTACTTCCTGTACAGATACCTATGATCCAGGGCCATATATTCTAATTCAGTAAGCCTAGAGGCTTGGAGGGCTTTAGGCATTAGTGTTTTTTCATAGGATCCTCACTTGATTCTAATGCAGTCCGATTTTGAGATCCACCCCTCTGGACTCTTCTTGTTTATCATGATATTCAATATCTCTCTGTCTAACAAAAACACAAGGACAGCATTCCTCATTTACCTTTACCTTTACATGTGTTTCATCCTCTGGGAATCTAATCTTTCTTTCCTGGACATTGGACTGCCCCTATTATCTTGCATGGCACTGGCAGGAATATATATCTCCAGACTGTGATCGCTACTTTAGTTATTACAACTGCCTAAGACTTTTGACGAAGAGCTACGATACCTGGTGTGGAGGAAAAAAAAACGTCTTATTCTAATATCTAAGGGAATTACCTGTATGTAACATTAGAACACAGTGACCACAATAAGAAATTTTTAGTAGCTGAGAGAAAACAGATTTACGTATTCCAAAGTTGGGCAGACTTTCATCTGAAGCATAAATGAAAACTGCTGGTATTTAAGAAAACAATACCAGTTTCATTCAGTTTCAGGTATTGCATTACAGTGCATAAATCTAATGAAATACAGCCCTCAGGTTAAACAGAGATGCTGCCTTCAAATATATGAATATTAAGCAGTCCATGACATTCTCAGTCTCATTAGCCCCAACTAGTTATTTCAGCTGCTGCATATATAAGTTGGCCTTCCTCAGAGACCAACCAACCTGGGGTAATGAATTGAAAACTGATGTCAGGAGAATTGCAATTTTGTTTCAAAGCAAAGAATTACAGTGGGAAACATCAATGCTGTTGACAAAGACTTCTCCTAGTGTTCTGCATTCTGTCATCAACAATTCTCACCTGGGGACAACAAAGAGGATGGTCCCATATGAGTCTCACTTTCTAGCCTTTTGTGTTTGTGGCTTTCTTTGTCTTTTCTCATTTTTTTAGGGATTTTTTTTTTCTCCTCTGTTTAACAACACAAAGGAGAAGTGTAACAGCCAAAATACAGATCAATGCCCTCTAAAATATAAGGTTATGCAATGGGGGAAGTTTTGCATTGTGATTTCACAAATCTACTTCTTTTTGTGAGAATGATAGTCATGGATTTCTCATCTTTACCTGACTTAAGTCTTTTTCATGAAAACATCACCACATCCTGCTTTTCTTATCATTTCTGTCAGCTATCTTCCTGAAAACTATATTAGATTGTATAAATAATTATCTTTGAAGATTAAAAAAATTTTGTCAAGGCAATTTTCAATATGGTAACTTAATTCAATGTCAAGGTTACCAGTGACTGTTACATTACTAAAACCAAGGGTCAATTCTCAACTTTCATCTTACGTTACCTATTTGCAGCATGTACTACATTCCTTTCTTCTTGATACGCTTTCTCCATTGGTTTCCAGGATCCCACGTTCTCCTTTTTCTTCTCCTAATTCACTGGCTACCTCTTAGTCTCTTTTTCTGGTTTCTTCTCATCTCCCTGACCTTGAAAAGCTACCATTATCCAAGTTTCAGACATTGGACTTCATCTTTTTTTCTAACTATACTTATTATCTCGGGGACTTTCATCTAGTCTCTTGACTTTAAGTAACTGTTGTATGCTGGTGACTTATGTATTAGTTTCCAGGGCTGCTGTAACAAAGTACCATAAACTGGGTAACTTGAAACAACAGAAATTTATTTCTCACAGTTCTTGTAGCTAGAAGTTTGAAATCATAGTGTCGTCAAAGCCATACTCTATCTGAGTGCTCTAGGGGAGACTCTCTTCTATGCTTTTCTCTTCAATCCTGGTGTTGCTGGAAATCCTGGGTGTTCATTATACCTTATATATGCTTTACTCAACCTCTGCCCCCATCGTAACATAACATTCTCCTTGCATGTCTGTGTCTTCCCCTCTTTTCATAAGAACACAGTTATATTGATGAAGAATCCACCCTACTCTGCTCCAGTATGATCCATCTTATTTTAAATAATTACATCTGCAATAACCGTATTTCTAAATAAAGTCCCATTCTGAGATTCCAGGAAGAACATGGATTTAATGGAGACTCTATTCAACCTACATCTCTCTTGTGAACTCCAAACATGTGTATCCAAATTTACATTCTTAGCTCTAGTTAACAGGTATTTCAGGTTTAACATATAGAAAACTGGACCACTGTTCTGTAATCCTAAATCTATTCTTACTACAGTTTCTCCACCTCAATTCACAGCAACTCCATCCTTCCAGGTACTCATTCAAAAACCTTGAAGACATTCTTTCTCGTTTCTTTATTTCATATCCCACAACTAATTATTCAACAAATTCTGATGACTTAAAAATGCATCCAGAGTCCAATTTCTCCTTGCCACTTCTATTCCAAATCCCATCAAGCTAATCAAACCAATTCCTTGTGATTGCTCAAAAATGAGTTGTCCTCTTTTCCCCTTTGCCCCTCTTGAGTCTATTCTCAAAAACATACACAGAGCATAAAACCATCACTTTAAAACAAATTCAGATGATGTTATTCTCTGTTCAGAGCACTCCTGTAGTATTTCCCTCTTTCTGAGCACAATAAATGTCCTGTTACAAAATTCTATGAGAATTTTCTCCCACTTATCTCTCTGACTAGATCCCCAAGCTACATAGGGCTTTTTTACCATCCTGATATTTAACAGGTACTTCACTGTCTCAGAACCTCTGTATTTGCTTCCCCCTCTGCCTGGATTATTTTTCAATTATTCTCAAGGCTTGTTCCATCCTCTCCTATAAGTCTTTATTTAAATGTCCTGTTTTCTCTGAGGCCTGCTATGAATACTCTATTTAAAATTTTGCTGCCCCAAACTCTCAATCCCCCTTTCCAATTAATTAGATTTTTCTCCATAGGACATACCACTTACACTACTTTTGTGTATTTACATTACAGATCTCACACTACCTATTTTGCTTATGTGTCTCCCTTTTTCAGGATGAAAGTGTCAGGAGATTAGAGGTTTTGTTAGCTTTGTTCAATATCATATGCCCTGCATTTAAAAGAGTGCCACACAGTGGTGCTAATTACTATTGCTGAACGAAAGAATGAGCCATGTCTGTTTACAAGAAATAGTAGGAAACCTTGAGAATTGTGGTTAATAACAGCAGGTTCTACCCTAGCTCTACTGCTCATAAAGCATTTGCTCTGTAGTGAGTATCTTAATCCCATGAAAGTTCTGTTTTGCAGATTATCTCCCATTATGTGAACACAGTCTGGGAAGCGCTGAACTAGACTATAGAACCACACTCAGTCTGTCTGTCTCAGAATTTCCTATGTATTTGGAAGATTTATAAAAGGCCAATGTTACACCACAACCAACTAAACCTATTTTCCATTGTCAAATGCATCTCTTCTGAAACTCTACAATTATTTTGAAAGCTTTAAAGAGTTACAAAGCATGAGCTGTGTCTCTCTTCACAGATATGGTCAAGTCTTAGGTCAACGTGTCTAATGTATAAAAATGGACAGATCTAGATTTAGTTCTCATCAGAAAGGTGAAAGTAGAATGCAAATGGTAAAGGAGAAACAATTGCCGACCTGCTCGTCTTTGTCCTGAAGAGACTAAAAATGCTAAAAATTCCTCACTGAGCTCCTCTACCCCTTCTCCATCAGTTGGTATATAGAGATAACATTTAAAAACTTTTGTTTGTATTTTCTTTTTAATTGCTTCCAGCATTAGGATTTATCTTTCCAATATGGCAAAATGTTTTTTTCATAAACTGCAATGTTTTGGAAAGGGAAAATATTTCCCAAAGTATTATATTAATGAATGTTTATGAGATTCAGTTCTGGCAATTCAAAGAGCTCCTGTGATACCTATTCAGAGAGCTCATTTCAACAAGACAGACATTTAGTGTGACAATAAACCAGGTTATTTCATACAAGACGTGGAACTTTCCTTCAAATGTTAACTAATTTTCCCATTCTGAACACAGATAATCATGAATTCATTTTATTTCCCATTCACAGAAAAATACTGAATAACATACCTCTACAGATCAACACTATAAGAGGTTTTGAACCTCTTTCAATTTAATTGCATTCTGAAAACCCAATTAATTATGAGTGGAATTATACTGTTCTATTAAGAGAGAGAGAAAAGCCAGTTCCATAGGGTTGGGTAAACACCTACTCATTGATTGATCACAGAACTTTCTTCCTGTCAGAAAGTAAAATGAGGTCACCTGATCAACTCCAGGGCAGATGTGGTTTTGGCAACTACAGACAATTATTTTCCAGGGGAGAGACTTAGCACAGCTCTTTTTCCATGCTATGTGAAGACATGTTTTCTGATAAAATCAGGTTTAAAGATATTCATCACGGCTAGTGATATTTTTAAGAATCTTTTCCATAATACACTAAGTGGCTTTTGACACAGTAGAAAAGAAAGAAGAAAAATTAGGTCTCTGTGATCTATTATTTCTCCATCTCTAAAAGGTGAGTTAGAATCCTCTTTGAACAATATTGACATTGTACAGCTCCTGCCTCAGTAGGTAAATCATTAGGCCATGCATATTTTGATTACTCAAAAAGACAGATATTCAGTTTGAAAAAAAAACTCCATTAATTTTTGAAAACAAAAAGATCTCTCACTTCTATAAATTACTTCCACTGATTGTAATTTCCTTCACTATGTTCTGTAGCACTGAGAATTTGAGGCTATATGGAGGGCAATGAAATTCTGAGAGCACAGGGTTAGAAACCATCTAAAGCCTAGCAGAAGAAGCTTTTGTAGGTCACACAGGCAGTAAAGAGTAGGAATTAATAAAACAACCATGTCCAGAAACTGACTTGGTAATGAATTGGATATTACTGGTGAGAGAGGGAAGGTATCTAGAAGGACTGTTGGTTTCTGGATTATAAATTTGGATTGACAGAGATAATGGATGGATGATGGACAGAAAACATGAAACTGTGAGAAACATCACTGCCACATGTCTGGTGAACAAAACCTAAAACTGGGTGAGACTTCTTAGCAATAAAGAAAACAGGAAGAAGGACTGAAGGGGACCTTGGAGTGAGCCCTGAGAATTTCCAAGCATAAGTGCCCTAAAGGGATCATGCATCTCCATGTACTTAGAGTAAAATGCTTTGAGTTCGACTGCGATCACATCACACCTCTGGTCAAAAGCATTCAGTGACATTAAATATCCACAAAACAAGGCCAGATTGTTCTGATTGGCATTCGTGATCATCCCCTGCCCTGCACCACCACCACCATGGTCTGGCTTCAGCATACCATTCTAGCTTCATTTCCAAGGATATCTCTCAATATTTTCTTTGCTCCAAAATCATCTTCTACCAGCTCCTATAAGATTTCCTACTTCTATGGCTTTGCATATAAAATGCTCTTTCCATGTAATGACGATGTCCACAAGCCCCCACCTTCTGTGTGTGTTTCATTTTTCTTCAAGGCCCAGATCATTTTCTCTCCTGGTAAAGTTGGCAAGAAGCTCCTCAGCCCCATCACCTCATTTCAGTAAGATATTTTCGGCTTCCCATTATATCACATGCCCTCTAAATCATGTTTTGTGACATGATGTAAACAGGTAATATGGGTAAAGTGTTTACTGTAAAACCTAGTATGTTGCTGGTACACAAGCATCGTCAGTTGCCTTTTGCTGTGTCTATCACAGTAGCATACATGTGGCCTTGTATGTAGACATTCCTACAAGCAACTCATATTGCTGAATGAACAAAATCTTGAGTATATGAGATAATGTAATATAATACACAATAGATTAATTTTCCATTGCCCAAATGATGCTTCTCTTAGTATACATATAAAGACATGTAGGCGTCTGCCTTTTCCCTCTACCCTTCACCAAAGACACACACACGTTCATAAAAAATAGCTTGCATAACAATTCTATGATTAAAAAAATAGTATGAGAGAAGAGGTAGATTATTCAAGAAACATGTAGCATGGAAAATAGTAACTATCTTCAAATATTCAAGGATCTGCCACTTTGGAAAAAAATGAGTAGAATTCTGTTTAATCTTAGCTATTAGTAATAAAACCTTATCTTGTTAACAAAATATATTTTATTTTTCAAGGGAGGAACAATTTTCTAAAAAATAAAAAAATAAAATGAGTGTGACATCCTCAGAGATGGTGAGTTCATTTTCTTTTCTTTTTTTTTTAATCATGGAAGAAATAACTTTTAATTCATCAAACTAGCCTAAAGATAAATATACCACTTTGGAGGTGTATCATTAAAGATACTCAAGTATATGTTAGATAATCAATACGGGGAAATATTTCTAAGTAATTGACTCTTATTAAATCAAATTATATTTAATACCACTGATTGTATTACTATATCAGAGGTGACACATATTCCAAGATTTTTTTTTTAATTTAACATCTTTATCCGAGTATAATTGCTTTACAATTTTGTGTTAGTTTCTGCTGTATAACAAAGTGAATCAGCTATATGTATACATATATCCTCATATCCCCTCCCTCTAACGTCTCCCTCCCACCCTCTCTATCCCACACCTCTAGGTGGTCACAAAGCATCGAGCTGATCTCCCTATGCTATGCAGCTGCTTCCCACTAGCTAGCTATTTTGCATTTGGTAGTGTATATATGTCAATTCTACTCTCTCACTTCGGTCCCAGCTTACACTTCCCCCTCTCCGTGTCCTCAAGTCCATTCTCTTCATCTGCATCTTTATTGCTATCCTGCCGCTAGGTTCTTCAGAACCATTTTGTTTTTAATTCCATATATATGTGTTACCATATGGTATTTGTTTTTCTCTTTCTGACTTATTTCACTCTGTATGAGAGACTCTAGGTCCATCCACCTCACTACAAATAACTCAGTTTCACTTCTTTTTATGGCTGAGTAATATTCCATTGTATATATGTGCCACATCTTTATTCATTCATCTGTCGATGGACACTTAGATTGCTTTCATGTCCTGCTATTGTAAATAGAGCTGCAATAAACATTGTGGTATATGGCTCTTTTTGAATTATGGTTTTCTCAGAGTATATGCCCAGTAGTTGGATTGCTGGATCATATGGTAATTCTACTTTTAGTGTTATAAAGAACCTCCATACTGTTCTCCATAGTGGCTGTATCAGTTTACATTCCTACCAACAGTGCAAGAGGGTTTCCTGTTCTCCACACCCTCTCTGACAATTATTGTTTGCAGATTTTTGATGATGGCCATTCTGACTGGTGTGAGGTAATACCTAATTGTAGTTTTGATGTGCATTTCTCTAATGATTAGTGATGTTGAGCATCCATTCATGTGTTTGTTGGCAATCTGTATATCTTCTTTGTAGAAATCTCTACTTAGATCTTCTGCCCATTTTTGGATTGGGTTGTTTGTTTTTTTTGATATTGAGCTGCATGAGCTGCTGGTAAATTTTTGAGATTAATCCTCTGTAAGTTGCTTCATTTGCAAATATTTTCTTCCATTATGAGGGTTGTCTTTTCATCTTGTTTATGTTTTCCATTGCTGTGCAAAGGTTTTAAGATTCATTAGGTACCATTTGTTTTTATTTCCCTTTCCTTAGGAGGTGGGTCAAAAAGGATCTTGCTGTGATTTGTGTCATAGAGTGTTCTGCTCATGATTTCCTCTAAGAGTTTTATAGTGTTGGCCTTATATTTAGGTCTTTAATCCATTTTGAGTTTATTTTTGTGTATGTGTTAGGGAGTGTTTTAATTTCATTCTTTTACATGTAGCTTTTACATGTACAGTTTTCCCAGAACCACTTATTTAAGAGGCTGCCTTTTCTCCCTTGTATATTCTTGCTTCCTTTATCAAAACTAATATGACCATATGGGCATGGGTTTATCTCTGGGCTTTCTATCCTGTTCCAGTGATCTATATTTCTGTTTTTGTGCCAGTACCATAGTGTCTTGATTACTGTAGCTTTGTAGTATAGTCTGAAGTCTGGGAGCCTGATTCCTCCAGCTCTGTTTTTCTTTCTCAAGATTGCTTTGGCTATTCAGGGTCTTTTGTGTTTCCATACAAATTGTGAAATTTTTGTTCTAGTTCTGTGAAAAATGCCATTGGTAGTTTGATAGGGATTGCATTGAATCTGTAGATTGCTTTGGGCATTATAGTCATTTTCATAATGTTGATTCTTCCAATCCAAGAAAATGGTATATTTCTCCATCTGTTTGTATCATCTTTAATTTCTTTCATCAGTGTCTTATAATTTTCTGCATACAGGTCTTTCGTCTCCTTAGGTATGTTTTTTCCTGGATATTTTATTCTTTTTGTTGCAGTGGTAAATGGGAGTGTTTCCTTAAATTCTGTTTCAGATTTTTCTTCATTAGTGTATAGGAATGCAAGAGATTTCTGTGCATTAACTTTGTATCCTGCTACTTTACCCAATTCATTGATTAGCTTTGGTAGTTTTCTGGTAGCATCTTTAGGATTCTCTATGTATAGTATCATGGCATGTGCAAAGATTGACAGCTTTACCTCTTCTTTCTGATTTGGATTTCATTTATTTCTTTATCTTCTCTGATTGCTGTGGCTAAAACTTCCAAAACTATGTTGAATAATAGTGGTGAGAGAGGGAAAAATTGTCTTGTTCCTGATATTAGAGGATATGGTTTCATTTTTTCTCCATTGAGAACGATATTGGCTATGGGTTTGTCATATATGGCCTTTATTATGTTGAGGTAAGTTCCCTCTATGCCTACTTTGTGGAGGGTTTTTTTTTTTATCATAAATTGGTGTTGAATTTTGTTGAATTTTTTTGATTTCTGCATCTGTTGAGATGATCATATGGTTTTTCTCCTTCAATTTGTTAATATGGTGGATCATGTTGATTGACTTGCATATATTGAAGAATCCTTGCATTCCTGGAATAAACCCCACTTGATCATGTTGTACAATCCTTTTAATGGGCTATGGATTCTGTCTGCTAATACTTTTTGAGGATTTTTGCATCTATGTTCATCAGTGATATTGGCCTGTAGTTTTCTTTCTTTGTGACATCTGTGTCTGGTTTTGGTATCAGGGTGATGGTGGCCTCGTAGAATGACTTTGGGAGTGTTCCTCCCTCTGTTATATTTTGGAAGCGTTTGAGAAGGGTAGGTGTTATCTCGTCTTTAAATGTTTGATAGAATTTGCCTATGAAGCCATCTGATCCTGGGCTTTTTCTTGTTGGAAGATTTTTAATCGCAGTCTCAATCTTAGTGTTTGTGATTAGTCTGTTTATATTTTATATTTCTTCCTGGTGCAGTGTCAGAAGGTTGTGCTCTCCTAAGAATGTGTCCATTTCTTCCAGGTTGTCCATTTTATTGGCATATAGTTTCTTGTAGTAATCACGCATGATCCTTTGTATTTCTGCAGTGTCAGTTGTTACTTCTCCTCTTTCATTTCTAATTCTATTGATTTGAGTCTTCTCCCTTTTTTTCTTGATGAGTCTGGCTAAAGGTTTATGAATTTTTTTTTATCTTCTGAAAGAACCAGCTTTTAGTTTTATTGATCTTTTCTATTGTTTCCTCATTTCTTTTTCTTTTTTTTCTGATCTGATTTTTATGATTTCTTTCCTTCTGCTAACTTTGAGATTTTTTTGTTCTTCTTCTCTAATTGCTTTAGGTGTAAGGTTAGGTATTTTATTTGAGGTGTTTCATGTTTCTTGAGGTAGGATTGTATTGTTATAACCTTCCCTCTTCGACCTGGTTTGCTGCATCCCATAGCTTTTGAGTCATTGTGATTTCATTGTCATTTGTTTCTAAGTACTTTTTGATTTCCTCTTTGATTTCTTCAGTGATCTCTTGGTTTTTTAGTAGTGTATGTTTTAGCCTCCATGTGTTTGTATGTTTTACAGAGTTTTTTCCTGTAATTGATATCTTGTCTCATAGTGTTGTGGTTGGAAAATATAACTGATACAATTTCAAGTTTCCTAAATTTGCCAAGGATTGATTTATGACCTAATATGTGATCTATCCTGAAGAATGTTCCAGCACTTGAGAAGAAAGTGTCTTCTGTTGATTTTGGATGGAATGTCTTATAAATATCAATTATGTCCATCTTGTTTAATGTATCATTTAAAGCTTGTGTTTCCGTATTTATTTTCATTTTGGATGATCTGTCCATTGGTGAAAGTGGTATGTTAAGTCTCCTACTATGATTGTGTTACTGTTGATTTTCCTGTTAATGGCTGTTAGCATTTGCCTTATGTATTGAGGTGCTCCTATGTTGGGTGCATAAATACTTACAATTGTTATATTTTCTTCTTGGATTGATCCCTTGATCATTATGTAGTGTCCTCTTTGTCTCTTGTAATAGTCATTATTTTAAAGTCTATTTTTTTCTGATGTGAGAATTGCTATTCCAGCTTTCTTTTGATTTCCATTTGCATGGAATATCTTTTTCCATCCCCTCACTTTCTTTCTGTATGTGTCCCTAGGTCTGAAATGGTTCTCTTGTAGACAGCATATATACAGGCCTTGTTTTTGTATCTACCGAGCCAATCTATGTCTTTTAGTTGGAGCATTTAATCCATTTACATTTAAGGTAGATATTGATATGTATGTTCATATTACCATTTTCTTAATTGTTTTGTTGTTGTAGGTCTTTTCCTTCTCTTGTGTTTCCTGCCTAGAGAAGTTCCTTTAGCATTTGTTGTAAAGCTGGTTTGCTGGTGCTAAATTCTCTTAGCTTTTTTTGTCTGTATAGGTTTTAATTTCTTTGTCGAATCTGAATAAGATCCTTGATAGATAGAGTAATCTTTGTTGGAGGGTTTTCCCTTTCATCACTTTAAATATGTCCTGCCACTCCCTTCTGGCTTGCAGAGTTTCTGCTGAAAGATCAGCTGTTAACCTTATGGAAATTCCCTTGTATGTTATTTGTTTCTTTTCCCTTGCTGCTTTTAATATATTTTCTTTGTATTTAATTTTTGATAGTTTGATTAATATGTGTCTTGGCATGTTTCTCCTTGGATTTAATACTGTATGGGACTCTCTGTGCTTCTGGACTTGATTGACTATTTCCTTTTCCATATTATGGAATTTTCAACTATAATCTTTTGAAATATGTTCTCAGTCCCTTTCTTTTTCTCTTCTTCTGGGACACTTGTAAATCGAATATTAGTGTGTTTAATCTTGTCCCAGTGGTCTCTGAGACTGTCCTAAATACTTTTCATTCTTTTTTTCTTTATTCTGCTCTGTGGTAGTTATTTCCACTATTTTATCTTCCAGGTCACTTATCTGTTTTTCTGCCTCAGTTACTCTGCTCTTGATTCCTTCTAGATAATTTTTAATTTCATTTATTCTGTCGTTCATCATTGGTTTTTTTGCTCTTTAGTTCTTCTAATTCCTTGTTAAACATTTCTTGTATTATCTCTATTCTACTTCCAAGATTTTGGATCATCTTTACTATCATTGCTCTGAATTCTTTTTCAAGTAGGCTGCCTACTTCCTCTTCATTTGTCTGGTCTCATGAGTTTTTGCCTTGCTCCTTCATCTGCTGTGTGTTTCTCTGTCTTCTCATGTTGCTTACCAAACTGTGTTTGGGGTCTCCTTTTCACAGGCTCCAGGTTCCCATTGTTTTTTATGTCTACCACCAGTGGCTAAGGTTGGTTCAGTATGTTGTGTAGCCTTCCTAGTGGAGGGGAGTGGTGCCTATGTTCTGGTGGATGAGGCTGGATCTTGTCTTTCTGGTGGGCAGGACCACGTTCAGTGGCGTGTTTTGGGGTGTCTGTGACTTATGATTTTAGGCAGCCTCCCTGCTAATGGGTGGGGCTGTGTTCCTGTTTTGCTAGTTGTTTGGCATAGGATGCCCAGCACTGTAGCTTGCTGGTCGCTGAGTGGAGCTGGGTCTTAGCATTGATATGGAGATCTCTGGGAGAACTTTTGCCATTTGATATTACATGGAGCCAAGAGGTCTCTTGTGGACTACTGTACTAAACTTGGCTCTCCCACCTCAGAGGCAGAGGCCTGACACCCAGTCATAGCACCAAGACCCTGTCAGCCACACAGATCAGGAGGAAAGGGAGAACAAAAGAAAGAAAGAAAAAAGTAAAATAAAATAAAAATTTAAAAATATTATTGAAAATTTAAAAAAAATAAAAAGTAATAAAAAAAAGAAAGAAGAAAACAAAGAAGAGACCAACCAAAGCAAAAAACTAATCCACCAATGATAACCAGTGCTAAAAACCATGTTAAAAAAACAATAAGAGGACTGCCAGAATGCTAGGACAAATGGTAAAACAAAGCTATACAGACAAAATCTCACAAAGAAGTATATATATACACACTCACAAAAAGAGGAAAAGGAAAAAAAATACATATATATCTTCATATTAAAAAAGCAAGAGAACAACCAAATCAATAAACAAATCTACCAATGATAATAAACTCTAAATACTAGACTAAGATAAACATAAAGCCAAAAACAAATTAGATGCAGAATGCAAACCCCAAGTCTACAGTTGCTCCTAATGTCCACTGCCTCAATTTTGGGATGATTCATTATCTATTCAGGTATTCCAGAGATGCAGGGTACATCAAGTTCATTGTAGGGATTTAATCCACTGCTCCTGAGGCTGCTGGGTGAAATTTCCCTTTCTCTTCTTTGTTCCCACAGCTCCTGGGGTTCAGCTTTAGATTTGGCCCCACCTCTGCTTCTAGATCACCTGAGGGCATCTGTTCTTTGCTCAGACAGGACAGGGTTAAAGTAGCAGCTGATTAGGGGGCTCTGGCTCACTCAGGCTGGGGAGAGGGAGGGGTATGGAACACGGGGTGAGCCTGTGACAGCAGAGGCTGGCATGACGTTGCAACAGCCTGAGGCATGCCGTGTGCTCTCCCTGGGATGTTGTCCTTGGATCACGGGACCCTGGCAGTGACGGCTGCACAGTCTCCTGGGAGGGACAGTATGGATAGGGACCTGTGCTTGCACACAGGCTTCTTGTTGACTACAGGAGCAATCTTAGCATTTCATGCCCGTCTCTGGCACCCGCGCTGATAGCCATGGCTTGCACCTGTCTCTGGATCTCATTTATGTGGTGCTCTGAATCCCCTCTCCTCACGCACCCCAAAACTATCGTCTCTTGCCTCTTAGGCCATTCCAGACTTTTTCCCATACCCCTTCCCAGCTAGCTGTGTCATACTAGCCCCCTTCAGGCTGTGTTCATGCACCCAACCCCAGTCCTCTTCCTGGGATCTGAACTTCGAAGCCTGAGCCTCATATCCCTTCCCCCACCTGCCCCAACAGGTGAGCAGAGAAGCCTCTCAGGCTGGTGAGTGCCTGGCAGAACTGATCCCCTGTGTGGGAATCTCTCCAGTTTTCCCTGTGCACCCCCTAATGCTGTGCTCTGCTCCATGGCTCTGAAGCTTCCCCTCCGCCACTCCCCGTCTCCACCAGTGAAGCACCTTCCTAGTGTGTGGAAACTTTTCCTCCTTCACAGCTCCCTCCCAGAGGTACAGGTCCTGTCCTTATTCTTTTGTCTCTGTTTTTCCTTTCTTCTTTTGCCCTACCCACATATGTGGGGTTTTTCTTGCCTTTTGGGAAATCTGAGGTCTTCTGTCAGCATTCAGTAGGTGTTCTGTAGGAGTTGTATCTCTGATGTATTTGTGGGGAGGAAGGTGATCTCCATGTCTTATTCCTCTGCCATCTTGAAAGTCTCTCCAGGATTTTCCATTTTAGTTTCCATATGAAATTGTTTTCATCAAATATTCTTACAGAGCTATTTTTCTTTAAATAAAGGTCACTTCCTTTTTGAAACACATTATTTTAGAATACTTTAAAAATAAAGAGATAATAATGGAATAAATTAAATTCCCATAGCCCCACTATCAAGTGATAATAAGTACTTTCATGCCTTTCCTTTCCAGAATCATCATTTTTGATATGCAATCTTTTGACTCATATTATACCATTGCATACCAATTCATGGAGAGCTTACTCATTTAGAATTAGATATTCTTGGAATTAATTCAAGATCTTCAAGACACGTAACTAGTTTAGTGATCTCACTTACAGTTAAAGAAACTACTACCCAGAAAATGTACATAAATTGCCCAACATTCTATAGCAAACTAGAGGGGAACCAGATCTTCAGTGTTTTCCCAGAGCTTGTTGCATTGCAGTACACATGCAAGAACCAAGGGTAGAGTAAAATGATGTGACTTTTGGTAAGATTTTTTCTTCTTAAGGATCTTTATTTGAGGTATATTTTAAAAAGCATAAACTTCACCCCATTCAAGTGTACAATCTAAATTTTTTGGTAAATATACAAATAGTATCACCATAAATCACTTTTAGAACATTTTCATCACCCCAACAAGATTCCTTATGCCCATTTACAGGTAATTACCCTTCCCTCCTATAGACCCATGCAACCATTAGTCTACTTTCTGGGTATACAAAACTTTTGGCCAGCCTTTTAATTTCATTGACCTTTAGTTTATTCAACTTTAAAAAGGGATAATGATAAGATACTATGAAAAGCAAAGTAAATGTTTGATATAATGAGAGTACAAAAAATTAGAAGGAGTATTAACAGTAATATATTCATTGGCATCATTCCAAATAGAGGACAAGGAAGTTACAATAACTGAGATTCCAGCTTATACTGGCATGAGGATCAAGGCTAGAGTTCAAATTTAAATCAATCCATCCCATTACTACATTTTACCAGCTAAAGCCAAATGTGCTGTGAGATCGTATTTCCAAGCTTCTGCTTCACATCCAGTGTGCTTCAAATGATATCTTTTACATTAGGCCTTAGGAAGTGATGAATCAGTTGAATCCTCATCTTTTGGCCTTAGAACACCTGTTAATGGAGCCAATTAAGGCAAAGGATGACAGAGATTTGGAGGAGATGCTGACACTTGTCCAGAAGGAACTGTGCTGAGACTGCCCATGGAAGTCTTAAATAAACCACCAAACAGCTGTCGAAAGGTAAGGATTCTGAAAGTCTTGGCCCAAGCCAGAATTTAGTAACAGTAATGAAGTCAATTTTTTTTTTTTAGAGTTTTATCTTTTTTAATTAATTTTTGGCTGCATTGGGTCTTCATTGCTGCGTGTAGGCTTTCTTTATTTGCAGCGAACATGAGCTACCCTTCACTGAGGTGTGTGGGCTTCTTATTGTGGTGGCTTCTTTTGTTGTGGAGCACAGGCTCTAGGCATGCAGGTTTCAGGAGCTGTGGCATGTGGGCTCAGTAGTTGTGGCACGTGGACTCAGTAGTTGTGGCTCATGGGCTCTAGAGCACAGGCTCAGTAGTTGTGATACACGGGCTTAGTTGCTCTGTGGTATGTGGGATCTTCCTGGACCAGGGCTCGAACCTGTGCCTCCTGCATTGCCAGGTGGATTCTTAATCACTGTGCCATGAGGGAAGTCCCAATGAAGTCAATGTCTTTGGATCCTGTGATTGAAGAAATGTGCCTTCCTGACCATGTAGACATTCTATCAATTCTGCTTCTCATTGTAAAGTCTGAGTTACACATCCGAGTTGTACATCTGAGAATAATCTACTAAAAATATCTATTCTCTACATTTGAAGTGCCTCTGCATTCCGTTGTGAGTCAGATGAGAGGGATGAGAGGGGTCTGCAGTGTCAACATGCTTATTCCAGCCAGAATGACTAATAACATGTTTGAAATCTAGCGGCACTTCACTGCTTTCAGTAGGACTGGGGGCACCTTGAATTTCTTCTTTTCAGATTGATTAATTGAAGACAACTCAAGGTATGCACAAGTTTCCAAGTTTTCAACATTAATCACATAAATGAACTGAAAATAATTAGCTCATGGTGACTTTCTGACTTATAATAATAAGCCCCGACTAAATATACTTAGTCCAGAAAGCTAAATATAAAATGGAAAAAAGGAAACAAACAATCCAAAACCTCCAGGCAATTTTTTTTCTATGTAGCTCTCCTAGTAATTAACAGACAGTTCTGTTTAATTGGCACACATGATTAAGTTACATAGTGGAGTACCACCTAAACCATTTTATTCAGTAGTAACATATGACAAAGAGAAACTTTGGAAGGGGAATTAACAAGGAAAAGTGAGGCTTCAAAAATACTTGACAATACTACTGCTAATCCCTAAATTTTGTGATTACTCAAACTTAAATATTATCTCTTCCATTGCTTGTTTTTGTTTTTAGTTATATTTGCAAATTTTAAAATAACTATTGAACTCTTAGAATTTTATCCTACACTCCATCCTACTGCCACTGCCCTACTACTTCAGATTATAAAAATGATACTGTCTTGACTTCCTTTGGTTTATAATTCTAAATAGTTAATTTGACTACCAATACAGGTTTTCACTGTAGATTTAAGTTTGAAGAATTTTGTATAGGAAATGCTTCAACAAAATAAAAAGTAACTCTGTTTATTTGGACTTTTAAAAAAATTATTTCCAAAAAATAAAATAAATTGCCCTTCCTCTAGTTGTCTGTGTGCTTAAGAAATGGAAGTTGATTCATTTGCTTTAGAAATGTGAGGAGAGATTATACCAAGAACAGAAATACAGACAGCTAAATGAAAACAGTTGAGCCTCATCAAGGAATCACAAAGGGAATGTTTACAGTGGTGTCAGGGATCTCTCTACAATGTAAAATGAGTAACCAACTTAGCTACCCTGAATTTACTCAAATGCAAATGGTAGGACTGACCTTTATTGATCAATATCAATTTTGAAATTGTTTCATTTTCAGACACCTCAACACTCAAACAGAGCAAACAACAAATCCATGCCAGCTTGTTTTGCCTAGTCAACAGAGGGTTTCCATCTTTTAGATCAGGGCATATCAGTGTATGTTTAACAAGTTGTAAGTATATTCCTAAGTCTCAGTTCTTCTTTCTCTATTTTCTTTTCAATAAGACATCATGCATTCTCATGGTCTCCATCAACTTCTATATTTGTGCTTACTATGATATCCCATGTTAGAGTTTGTACAAAGGTCCAGTCCTGTATCTCAAACTGTCACCTACACATTTTCAGTGTCAGCAAATGTTGATGTCTCTGGTACCAAACTTACAATTCCTTTTTTTTATTTTTTATTTTATTTATTTATTTATTTATTTATTTTTGCGGTACATGGGCCTCTCACTGTTGTGGCCTCTCCCGTTGTGGAGCACAGGCTCCAGATGCACAGGCTCAGCAGCCATGGCTCACAGGCTTAGTCGCTCCACGGCATGTGGGATCTTCCCAGACCAGGGCATGAACCCGTGTCCCCTGCATTGGCAGGCAGACTCTCAACCACTGCACCACCAGGGAAGCCCTACAATTCCTTTTAAACCAGTTCTTTCTCCCAATAGTCAGGTGTTATACTACTCCCTAGGGAGTATCATTTGACCCTTGCATTCTTTTTCAGCTCCTTCTTTCTTTCTCCCTTGTCACCATACTTTCCTCTCATCTTGTTTCCTGAAATGGCCTCCTCCTTGTCTCCAGGCCACTTCTGTACTTTCATACTGTCACCAAGCTAATTTTCCTTTAATGCACTATGTTCATTTACTTGTTTGTTTATTAATTCATTGATTTATTTGATTTAATCACTCATTTGTTGAGCATCAGTGATGGACAGTTTTTATGATGCATCTCGTTTTCAATGAGATAATGTTGTACACAAAGCAATTCATTGGTTACTTAAAATTTTATAGTTGATTTCCATCAACAATTTTCAACTTTCATGCTAACAATTTTCCAATACAGCTGTCCTCTCTGACATAGATGTGTTCTACTTATATCCCTCCTTTGGAAGGTTCAAATCAGATCCTGTACCTATCCAAATTTTTGCTTGCATTATTTCCAGAACAATGTACATTACATTTTTTCTTACTTTCCCATTATTCCATTTTCTCATTACCCACCCCCAGAATATTTCATCTTCTCTCCCTTCTTTATCTACTCAAGAATCTCCTCCTCTAATCTCCCTGTAGTTCCTCTCAATCACTTTTGCCCTCTAGAGTTGATAACTTTTCATTATTAATGGAGTAAATTACATTACAATGTATGATCTCTTGGGGACCAGAGAATGTAAAGAATTCTCTTCTGCAGCGTCAACATATCCTGTGCCTTATTCAGTATTAAATACAGAATAGGTATTTTATATATCCATTTGCTCTAGTTTCATTTCATCCTCTCTCTTTAATCCCTGTCATTTTCATCAAGTTGCCCCCTTCTATTCCTTCATCTTGGGTGGCTCTTTGTATATTTTTTAAGACTATATGTCTCCAGGAAATATTTTAAAGATTTCGAACTACTGTTCAAAATTGCTCCCAGAGTCACTAGATAATCACATATTTCCCCAATTCCCTCTCACTGAGGTATTCTTAGCATTTGTATTGTGTGTGTGTGTGTGTGTGTGTGAAGTTTTTAAAATGTAGTATCATCCTGTCAATGAGTACTGCCTGCATATACATATTACACTGAACTGGAAATTTGGTGACAATGAATAAGGGTCAGATTTAAGAAATTTCACCAAGTGGCTGACTATGATAGCTAAATGCAAATGGTGAAGGAATCTTAGAGAGCTTAGGACAGGGATAACAACAAGGGCCTTAATTTCAATTCCTCTTCTAGCTGCTTGCCTTTTAGTAACCTCTATTGCCTCTGAATGCAATGATCCACCTTACCTTTTCTCTGCCTTCTCTCTTTCCTCTTCCTCTACTCTCTAGCACATTGGCTCACGTCATCTATTTGTCTTAATTGTTTTCTTTGTTTAATTCTATCCTCCCTTACAATTTGAGAAAAACAAAACTACCATGCAAATCCACATTGGAGACATAAAAAATAAAATAACTTGAGGAATAAGGACAAGTAAGGAGAATTAAATCTGAAGAAAAGCAAAGTTAATTTTCATTCCCTTATCCTGAATCCCTGAAAAGGATTGTTTTACCTAGAGAACTGTTTTCTGATATCAGGCACTTACCTCAAGCCATTCACATCTCTATTACAATGTTCCCTGACTGGTTAATTGTTACTTGTCATTGAGCCAAAACAAGGAGAAGGCAAAGTTATCTGGGAAACTGCTGAATAAGGCTGTCAGTAAAGACTTTAAACAAAATGAAGAAAAAAATCCAAACATCTAGGCATTAAATCTAAAATAGCATCTGTCAAGAAGTGCTAGAGATGTGCCACATTTTATCTAGTTATTACTTAATATTCCCATTTGTGTACTTTGCCCTTTTTCCCTGTTAGCTACATTCACATTTTATTCCAAAATACTGTTTTAAATCTAAATTCTCCCACTCTCAGAAACAAACGATAATTGAAATAATGTAATAAATGCAACATCTTTTCCATTTCTCCATCTTAAACTTTTCTGTTACATTCCAGACATTACAGAGCCAAATTACATTTTTGCATATTATATCAAGACAAGTGCAGTCACAATAACCATTTATTTCTCAGCATTTTCATTTCTTCTTTAATGAACTTTCCCTGAGGACATTCTCACAATTGAGTATTTATTTATTATAAGCAACAAAAGAAATCTTGATTGTTCCAGCTGTGACAGAGAAACTTACTTTGATAAGCATACTGTAGATGAAACAAGTAATAATAATAATAAGCATTTCGATACTCTGGGATCTAAAGAAACAAAAAGAAATGAAGAGGCACTGGGTTAAGATGTTCTCTTTTCCATCTTTCTACGAAAAACCTTATTTCTTGTCTCTAGGATCAAATAAAACTTCTGTTTCAAAATACCAAGGCTCACTATAAATTACTTTTAAAAAATGTAGTCTTTACTGATAAAAATGCCACAACAAGAGCTTTGAAAAGCAAAGTTCTATCACTTGAATATTTAGTAGTAGTAGTAACATTTGTATCAGGTAAACCATCTTTTTCACAGACACATTTTATTTCATAAAACTGTTGACCCACTTTTATATAGGTATTTAGTATTCATCCTTTCATTCATTTATTCATTCATTATCATTCATTTAATACTTTTGAGGGACAAAGATTTGGCATGGTTTAAGTCTCTAAAACTGAATTAAGTGATTTTAGTTCTCAATTATATTACTGATTAATACTTTGGAATGCACTAATATCAACTGGGAACTATTCATTATATCAATTCTACTCGTTTCCAAAAAGGTAAGCAGCAGTCAGTTAATATGTATGATACCAATTACTAAAGAAGTCCATGGAGGGAAAATAATTCTTTCTCATTACTTTACCCATATCCACTGGACTCTTGGAAACTTATATAACATAAAAATGGACTATCCTTTTTTGGTTGTGTGTGTGTATGTGTGCACGTTTATAAAAGAAAAGCCAAAATGGCTTCTGAAAGTCATTCATCTCTATGAAGATATATATTAGATTATACATTGCCCTTAATAACTTTCCTCACTTCTAAATCTCCTTCACCTTATAGAAACCTCCATTTGCTTTTCTACCAAGAATACAACTAGAGAAAAGTCTCCATAAATGCTCTCTGGATAGAGGAGAGAATATTAACCGACTGCCTAACTTACTAAATACACAAAGTGCAGACAAGCATTGGCATTTCTGTTCTTTTAAGGTAAGTAAACAGAGGTATAATTCATCATTTTGGAAGGATAAGGTATTTTAAACATAGCTTCATTTTGTGAGATTTAGTGTAATGGAGATCTTGGTATATTATACAATTTAAGTTTACAAACCATCAGGTCTTCTTTAACTATTTAAAGAAATAAAGAGTCATTTAAAAAAATTATTTACAGGTCAATTGAAGAACTAAATGTGAAAAATGAAACCATAACATTCTTAAAAGATGATATAGAGACTACTTCTATGAGCTCAGGAAAGAAAATCATTTTCTAGACTTACCCAATAAGAGATCATAGAGGAAAAGATAAAGTCAGCTACAGTACAATAAAGAACTTTCATTTTAAAATAACAACAACAAAAAACACCATAAAGAGGGTAAACAAACAAGTTTCTAACTGGGAGAAGATATTTGAAGCACATAAAACTGACCAAGTGTAAGTTTTCAAATATATAAAGAACTCCTAGAAAACAACCTTAACAGATATTGTCAACAAACCTGGAACAGGCACTTCAGGGAAGAGGAAATCTAAAGGGCCAATAAACATAAAAGTATGCTCCACCTAATTAGTATCAGGAAGATGCAGATTTAAACCCAACAGAATGGCTGATAGGACAAAGTCTGGCCATATCAAGTATTTGCAGAGACATGAATTGATGGGACCATCATGGACATCTATGTTTCCATAGATATCACCTTGCATAGCTGTACCCAGAGAAGGGCACAAGGATATTCAGAACAGGATACTTTTGGTAATGGCAAAAGTCAGAAACAATCCATGTGCACATCAGCTGTAGAATTAAACAGATTTACTGTTGTCAACATAAGTGGATCTAAAAAACACAACATTAGACGAAGAAGTACGTTCTGGGAGAATATACAGTGTCTAATTAAAAATTATATCAGTTTCAAAAAGGAGTCGAATGCCAATTATAGTTCAATAAAATATAAAATAAAAAACAAAGTTGAGGCCAAAATATAGTGATGGAACATTCACCCCTAATATATGGATGAGATACAGGATATTCCATAGCTTCTCAGTATCTCCCCACAAATTACTTACCATCTACTCCCAGCAAATTAACAAGGGGAAAATAGTAACTTTAGAGCGGAAAAAATCACTGACTGATACTACATTAACCAGGCAGACAAAATGAAATTATTAAAAGGAAAAAAAGTCAAATGAAACAATGTATCATTTTGGAATACAAACAAAGATAAAAACACTAAAGAAAATGATAGGCTAATGAACAAGAAAGTCAGCCTAGCAGATTCTCTCCTGAGAAGGAGCAGGGTATAATCAAAGAAAGACATGGTGACTAAGCTACTGACAATGATCTGTTTCTTAATCTGAGTTGTAAATACACAAGCATTTTGTTTGATAATTGTCTTTAAAGCAGTAAACATATTTTATTTACTTCTCTGTAAGCATGATAACTAATGAAAATAAAATGAAAACAAACCCTCAAATGAAAAGAATTGTTAGGTGAAACAAGTAGGAATCCATTGCCTATGGAATTTCTGGATAGAAATCTCAAAGACTGCCATGTATTGGTCCCTATTTATTGGTAGTCACTACTTATCTTAGCAGGAAATGGATAGAGATATTCTGAAAAATATAACCCACTGTGGTAGCCATTGTAGCTATTGCCATTCCACCCCATCCCCTCAGTTCACTTTTTTTCCATTTCTAGGGGCCTACAGCTTCCCCTCACCCCCAACCATAGCTCATTTTCTAATGGCCCACATCTGTGACAATATTTGCAAGGTTGCCTCTTATTGTGAGGAAGCCACTTTGCATGCAAGCAGGAAGCGTCTCCATTGCAAGGCCCTTAAGCTAATGTCTGACTGTTGCTAGGCTATGAAACTTCAGCACCCCTGCCTTCACTTAGGATATAAACTCAGGAGCTCCCATACGTGTTCAGCCTAAGGATGTGGTTTTACCTCTACTGGGCTTCTTCCCATGCCCTAACCTCACTCTTCTACACTCTACAGAAATCCCTTAGACACTAATCCTCTTCTCAGAGTGCACCCAAACTCACACACCCATGAGGTTGCTGATACGCCAGAGTCCAACTGTGTCTTTTCTTTTTCTTAGAAGGCCATTACTTGGGTTTAGTTTAAAAGAAGCTTGGCTCGGGCTTCCCTGGTGGCACAGTGGTTGAGAGTCCTCCTGCCGATGCAGGGGACATGGGTTTGTGCCCCGGTCCGGGAAGATCCCACATGCCACGGAGCGGCTAGGCCCGTGAGCCATGGCCGCTGATCCTGCATGTCCGGAGCCTGTGCTCCACAACAGGAGAGGCCACAACAGTGAGAGGCCCACACACCGCAAAAATAAATAAATAAATAAATAAAATAAAAATAAATAAAAATAAAATAAGCTTGGCTTTGCTCTTAACAGGCAATGTTTTCTGGGGTAAATCTAGAGCAATGACAACTGTTAGCTCCTACTCTCTGTATGATGATTTATAAGGACTCAACAGAGTTTTAGATGTAAATATTTCAAATAACAATCCCATAATAACATTTTAAAGTCTGATGTAAAATACACAGAGGAGAATCAGATAGTCCTACTAAATATGAGTTTGTCTATGTTCCTTTAATCTCCATTGTTCAAGGTACAGTATGCATTCTGGCCTCTCCTTGTAGACTCTATTTATTCCTTCCTTGGGGAATCTCCTGACTAAGTGTATGTGGAATAAAAGAGTGAGTGAAACTTCGCCTTTGTCATATAAAGAGAAGCATGGAACTATGGTTTTGTATCTAATCACACTTGTGGGATGGGTAATGGGGACATATGACTAGATGCATGAAAAAGTCATTCAGAACTCCTGGCCCCATGTCCCTATTAGACAGACTTAGGACCTAGTGAAATTAGTGATAATGAAAAATGGAAAATACTCTTGTGTTTGGATTGGCACTGATCTTATTCATTCTGGAATATTCTTTTAAAATGACAAGCATATTGTATTAGCTTTCTAAGTTTACTATAACAAAGCACCACAAAGTGGCTTAAATAAAAGATATTTATTGTCTCACTAGAAATCCAAAATCAAGACATCAGTAGGGTTGGTTCTGTCTGAGGGCTGTGAGGAAAGGTTCTGTTCCAGGCCTATCTATTTGGCTTATATATGGCCACCTTCTCCCTATGTCTCTTCACAATGTCTTCCCTCTATGCGTGTCTATGTATCCACATTTCCCATTTTTATAAGGATACCACCAGTCATATTGGATTAAGGCCCACCATAATAACCTTGTTTTTACTTGATTTCCTTTGTAAAGACCCAGTTCCAAATAAGGTCATACTATGAGGTACCGCAGGTTAGAACTTCAAAATATGAATTTTGAGGAGACACTCATAACAACTCATAACAAATATTAATATTAACTACAAATATTGTCATATTTTAGAGTTAATGAAGTGCTCTGAGGTGTTTCATTTTACTATATTGTTTTTAATTCCATTCCATTATAGAACTGAGTTCAGGGGCAGTTAGTGGCACATTCTACAATTCAAAGATAGGGTAGTAGGGGAGTTGTTGAACTCTGACGTTTGCTGAGAAGATCAGATATCTTCATTGCCACACAAGAGCAAAAGGTTATATATGTTTAATGAATCTAAGAATTTCTGTTTCGGGACAATTTACTCTGCCCTCAATGGAAATCTCTGAGAAAGAGAATGGATCTTTTGTTGCCTTCCCACTTTTATACTTAAAGAGAACAGAAGGGATCCCCATCTACCTCCCACCACTACCACCACATAAGGATGTAATACACCTACATGAATAGCTATGAACAATGAAAGACAAACATTTTATTATATACATGTGATTGATTTGCTGGCTATTATTATTTCCAGGGCAGGTATAAGAGCAGTTAGAGAAGTTGACATCAACTTAAGCTAAGTCCACTCTATTTTCACCCTTACAACAAAATTATATCTCAACATATTTTGTTGCTTACATTTGGTTTTGTTTAAGATCAAGAATACTTAACTTTTTAATACATACTTATTCTTATTTGTAGATTCTTTCCTGTGGAACTTCAGAATTATATGTTAAAATTCCTCGTCTCTGAGACTGTGGCTGCATTTCTGCCTTTCTTTGTTCATGTATAAGTTGAGGGGAAGATATTTGGTAATATACCACTTGCAGCTCTCAAGACTCATAGTTCTATTCTCAGAGAATTGGTATTTACCCATAAGACTTCTGCAGTCAAGGCCAATAGGTACCCTTTTTGCCATTAAAATGCCTGTAAAGAAGAAAGGAAACACCAAGGTATCACTACCATTCATACTTCTATAACCTTGTTTCTTCCTTCTCCTTTGGTTTGTGGCAAAAGGAAAGCAATGGTGACTAGCTAGGACACAGAGACATTCAAAATCAACTGTGAGAAAATGGTTAGTTATAGGGGTGGCTTATCTGCAGCCATGCTTGGAGGATGGTGGGGAGATAAATGACCTTCGGAGGATGATGCCAAGTCTATGACTCAATAATAACACATATCAACCTGTTCTAATTTCCAGGCACTAAAATGGGAGTGGGATGGGCAGTTTATTGTTAGCCACAGGCTTCTGGTTAATCTTTTAAGCTAAGGGAGCTTGTGTTTCAGGCACAATGTGAAGCAGAATCCTGAGGTGAGGCCAGTAACATGCCAGGAATGAGAGGTTATCATTAAGGAGGCATTAGACCCTTATGACCATAGTGAAGTCTAGAATGGCTGGCTGGCTGGCCAGGAAAAGCTAGTTAAGAGCTAGCACGAGGTCACTCTAAGCAATCCCAAGCTATATGTTCAAACTAGAATAACTATACAGCAACTCTTTTGTCACCTTCTAGGGGATTCCAGTCTGCAAACAAATGAGAAGGTAGTTCTATGAGAGTTATAAAAACTATAGGCTCCTCTGTGCATTTTAAGATTGTGTATATATGTGTACACATATGTGTGGTTATATGCTTGTGTCTGTGCATGTGTGTGTATTCTAGCCAATATCTATAAAAATGAGAGATAATATTTGGCTTTTAAAATGTATGCCCTTTCTCAAATTATGTTTCTTCCTATGCAAAGAGATCAGAGCTAAAATTTACAAATATGTACATATTTGAGCATCTTAGATATCCATCAAAGCCTCATCCTCCATCAATCTTATAGAATAATTTATCATTTTGATGGTAAAGAATATAATATCAGTTAGTCATTCAAAGCAAAACTAGAAAAAAGAGTTTAAAGAATTAGTTTAGACAGATCAATGAATCAGTTAAACGTGGTTTACTTTTCCTTTTATGTTTTTTTTCCTTTTGATCAACATAGAATTCTACAGCTATTGATATAGAAATGATGAGTGGCCTGGTGATGATAATCAAGATAAACATTTAAATATTTTGAGTATTCTTAAGTTCTATGGCTTACTTTTATCTTAAGCTTTGGTAAAGTGTCTCTTGTTTTCTTACATGTAAAACAGAGGTGATAATGACCTTCTCTCTATTTAGTTGCCATGAGGATCAAATGTGACAATGCATGTGAAAGTGTTTTGGGATCTAGAATGGGAAGTGCATATTGCTGTTGATGTTGTTGTGTCTGTTATTATTATAATTACTAACATGAGGGTGGGCACCATGTTTGTATGTTAATTGTTCTATGTTCCATGTCTAGTGAAATGAGTGGCCCAAAGTAAATACATAATGAATGCTGAACTGTTTAATGAGTCAGTGTATGTTGATATAGTCAAGTATGATATATCCTTATGTATAGCATGAAACTATCAATATAATGTTTAATCATAAATATAATATAGTTGTTAATATATATTCCACACATATGTGATTTTCAAATTTGAACCCAGATAGTTTAATCCTCTTATAATTTACCTTATAATTGTCATCTTGATTTCCACTCTGACATCCATTCATCCATCTGTCCACTTACCTGACAAACCTAAAAGCAGATCTGGGAATTAATGTACATGAGTCCATGTACTCACTCAATCACTTACCCTCTCTAAGTGCATTTTCTCATCTCTAACAATAATAGTAGGAAATGAAGGTTATATTAGTGCTGGGAGGATGAAATGATATCATGTATATAAAAAGTCTTTGCAAAGAACCTGACTTATAATGGGCAATCAAAAAGTTATCCATTAGTAATCATTCAGCACATCCTTTATTCAGCACCAATGTGTGTTGGCTTCTCTGCCACTGACTAGAGATACAAAGGTGAACAGGACAGATTCCCTACCTTCAAGGAAGGTGTACCTCAGAGCCTCTGGTGGATCACCACATAACAATCAGCAGAATGCAGTATTCTGAACTTCACCCAAGGTACCGAACATAACTAATTTCCGGGAGTGAGATCTAAACCTGCATTTTAAAACACTCCAGTTTTTCTTATGTACAGTAAGTTTAGATTTAGGAGCTAACTTTACCAAATTCTGTCTACAATGTGGGGTGGAGAGCATCATTTATTTGTCACACTGGTGCCGCAATATGGCATCTCTAATCCTGAGCCCTTCACTTCCTTTCCTGCTTCAGATACACCTACTCCTCCAAACACATACAACCCAGTCGGGCTAAAAGTCTACCCAATGTCCTCTCATCTCTCTGTCCCTGAATAAAACATAAATATCCTTGGTACTTCTCTCTTTTATCTGTCCGATAGTGGTAATAACCTTCTTCAGACTCTTTGTGAGACTTGGGTTCAGTGAGAGGACCATTGGAAGAACGAGGTAGAAAAGTAGGACACCAAGCCTATGATCACAACATGATTTGCCTTCTGTTCCTTTTTACATAAACCAAACTGCAAACCCGTAGAGAGCTGCTCCTAAAATATCAAGGTGTGGATTAATTTACCCCTCAGCCTCTGCCTCTCTATTGGAAAAATGGTGGTTTCCATGACTTCAACAGAAAAACAGGACAGGAATGGAAAGATAAAAGAATTTAAAAGCTACTTTGACACAGCAAAGTTGTTACATTCAGAAAACAAACTTTAGCTAGTGTGTAGAAGAAGTTGCATTTATCATCCTGCTCTTTTTATTTCTAATATTTACTCATTTTACTCACCCTCAGAACATATATATATTAAAAATTTACAAGTGTATGCACTAAAATTTATTAGTATTGTACATTAATAAATATTGAGAATAAATTACAAGCATTCTTATGCATTCTGATTCATGTACCTTAAAATATAAACATATACATGTATATATAAAACATTATAGCTTGCATGAATCAAAACACCTTAGTACTTGCCAATTTATCTTATTACTTAATATTCATTAATACATATTTCATTCCTATAAATGCTGGGACCTAACTGATTATTGTACCTTCAGAGGGCGCTGGAGTCAGTTCTATAACCAGAAACAAAGAGTGTGACATTTATTCATTGGACTCTGAAATGGATCTGTAGCATTAAGGAATGAAATAAGACCATGGTGCCCAGAGGTATAAAACACAAAAACTGAGCCACAGACACAGTGGCTTAGGATGATTATGCCAACTTTTTAAAATTACCTTTGCTCTGGCATCAAGGTTAAGCAAAACCCCTCTTTTAAGTCCTTGACCCCAGTTCAATGTCTTCCTTCTATCCTAGGCACTAAGCATTCTCTTTTGCCTGTTTTCTCTCACAAAGAGAAATTGCTCTGATAAATGTATTTGAGCTTATTTAATGTAATATTTGTTTCAGTATAATTTGCATTCTAATGAAGACAGTGGGGAGAGGGCAACACTTAACACAGATAAATAAAACATTAATAGTGAGACTGCAGGCATAGAGTAGAGATGTTTTCCGGCTGGAAGGCCGCCATGACAATAATAATCAGCTCATACTGAGCAGAAAAATCACTGCAGTGCCTCGGCATTGACCACCCTGGACGAGGGGCAATCTCCTCTCCACTATTCTTCTGGTGTCTATGAGGTATGAGAGAGATGCCATAGCAGACAGCCATACTAGAAAATTCTTCTGTCTCCTAGACATAGAGAGCAAACTAGATGAGAACTGTTAAAATGTCCAATCTGACGAAAGTACAGTCAGAATTCCTCATCCTTAAAACCATCATTCTGACTTTATGCTGATAAATATAGTAACACTCAATGAGGGTATTTGCTAGTTGGGCAAGTTGTAGTTAATCCATAAATCAGATTGAGTTATACCCTATGGACTTCTTTCAGGGCCTTATTACCTCAGTCGTAGTCTTAACTTTTTTTTTTTTTTCTCTAGGGCCCTGGATTTTCAATATTTCTGAGCTTACTCAATAATATGGCATCATTGTTTCTCTTATTTCTAGATGAGCACCTCTGATCCAGAATAAGTCTTTAAAAATAATGTTTGATGTCTATGTCCTTACACTTTAAATTTTAGAAATCCTCAAGTAAAACAATGATGAAGCTGGTGATGCTGCTGGGATAGAACGTGTATTTAGAGATTACAAGTCAGAGAGTGTGATGAGAATTTGATGTGTCTTATCTGTGTTAATCCTCACAGCACCTCTCTAGAGTCAGTAGTATGGTTATATCCATTTTATAATCTAGTTAATATTGTAATTATGATAATGACCCCATATTTTTATTTATAGGTGAAAGCTTATGAATATGCTTCCATTGTCGTTATCTCTTTAGATCTTCACCACATGTCTAGGTCTCTATAACTCTGGTAATTTAGGAGGAGGAGAAGGATTTGTTCTTGGCTCCCCTTAATTTCAGGAACAGTGGCAGTCCCTAACTCCATTACACAAGGACAATTTGGAGCCTAAAAAACCCTAGGTGATTGTCTGTATTCAGATTCCATTTTTCCAGAAAATTCTATTACATTGTTAGCGTCACAATTGAGAAACAGCATGAGGTTGTAAGTTCAGCTTCTGTATTTAGTAGTTCTGTAGTTTCTTAAAATTTATCCATAAACTAAGGATTTTTGCTTTTCCACATCTTGGAAGTGTTATATACAATATGTAAAAGCACTTTGTAACTATAAGCTGTATGTACAATTTTATATATCATATAGAATTTATGACATGGATATGGTTTAACTTTAACTTAACATAAAGTTAAAGGATATGGTTTGTGCATATGTTGCAAGGTAAAAAGAGCATCAGGGAGATCTTTGTGGGGACAGAATATTTTTAAATCCTGATTGCGGTGGCATTTACACAATCATGAGATAAATTGGAATAGAACTTTAAACACACATAGTGCCTATATAATTCTTGGTTCTGATATCATATTATAGTAATGTAAGATGTACCTATTGGGGGAAGATGTGTGAAGGGAACAGGGGAGCTCTCCATAATACTGTATCTTTGCAACTTCCTGTGAATCTACAGCTAATTGAAAATAAAAAATAAATAAAATTAAAATAAATTCTTCAAAAAGAAAAGAAAAAGTTAAAAGGACAGTGAGGTTATTAGATGATAGAGGAAAGCAATTACATTTGTGATACTTACCAAGCCAAAGAAAGTACCAGACTTCCCTCCTTAGGATTGGTTGATGGACTTAAAAAGAGCTTGTAAAGCTGAAGGGCAGGACTCACAATGTAATTCAGAGTCTTTGTGATTAACAATTTTGAACTTTATTGACCTTTGTAACAATAATCATGGCTTTCTCTCCAAGGGGCATTCTTTCTATTTGGTTAATACTTCCCTCTCAATAGATTAGAGGAACTGAGCACCTATTATTGAATCTTATGTATTACTGAGGAATACAGAGGATTGAGGAGATTAAGTCATGTGGTTTCTCTCCTCAACCCATTTTTTAGGCAGTGAAATGAGAACTATCACATTTCCTACACCACAAAGCACACTAATATAAGGAGATATATAAGGAGAAAAAAATGGGATTTAAAAATCTTTGTTTTAAGGCCCAACATTTTTGCTCACAATATTTACTCACATTATATGCATGTATTTCTGCCTTTATACTCCTTCTCAGTTGTATTGTCTCAAAACCCAACACTTCCATTTCTCTTCTAGCACAACCTCTGCTGAAACAATAAACTAAACTCAGGAAACTGCCTTGGCACATTGTTTTATTTGATATTCTTGAAGGTCATGAGCATTCTGCGCTCTCCTTAACTGATTAGACAGATCATATGCACAATTAATCTCCCTTAATCCCTCCCCTCAGTTAGACCATACCAAAAAATGCACAACCAACAAGGATAATGCTTTTGTACATCCAAAGCTTCTTTCATCTGAGGATCTCAAAGTCGTTGTTACACATGTCAAAAGCTCCCTATCATTCTTTTGAAATGGGTATTACAAGATTAATTTGCAGAAGGGCAAAGGCAGGCATAGAAATGTTAAGAGACTTTCTGAAGAGCATATACTAAGGAAAGACAGCAATAACACTCTCAAGTTTGGTGTCTCTATGCCCTGGGGGGATAGAGGACATTTCAATATATAGGAGGCTTATCTTTTAGGAAATGAGGTCTTACTAAACAGAAAATTGATTCTTTATGTTATCATAGGTCATAGGGTTGAATAAAATATCTCAGACTTGATGCCTTGCTTTCCCTTTTCTTTTTAGTCTCATGAGTTTAGGAGTGAGGGAGGAGAGCCTGCTTTTGCTGACTCTAAGGTACAAGTATGTGGGAATGACAGTGGTTGACAGCATGTGCCCTTGGACTTTTGCTTTTTTTTCAGCAGACTAACAGGTCTTGTGGAGGTCTTTGGAAAAATAAGTGTGAGGTAGGAGAGGTTTTTTTTTTTTTCTTTGTTTTAGTTGTTTAATGAACTATTGTGAGGACTATCATATTAAGCCTAATAAAAACCAGAAACTAACATTAGTAAAAGTAACACTGACATAAACACAAATAATACTGCAAGACTCTTTTGAAGTCACATGTTTGGAACACAGAACTCATGTTTCCATTGAAAACCTCAAGGAGGTTAGATTCCTAGCAACCCCATGAACTCACTATATCAATAATAAAGTTGAACTACTATCCAACTCATTACTGATTAACATTTATAAATTAATATAGTGGTGGTTGTTTCATGGAAAAGAACATTTTGATATCTAACTTTTTCAAAACATTATCCTTTACCAAACATCCACAGTCAAGGGGACTACAATCAAAGAATGTTAATGAGCATTCTTTTCTCTCCACATTCCAAAGATGGTATTTGCAGGAGAAGGGCAATTACTATGCCCAATTTTGAGCCAGTGACTGCAGCATTGCTGGAAAACAGTAGAACTCTATGGAGCATTTTCTTATGTGACCCTAAGCATGTCAGTGGTAGAAGGAAATATTGCTTAGGCTTTGAAAGGTCATGGTGTGGGACAATTCTTCCCCTAATAAAGATAAAAGTGCTACCTAGACTCAAGGCTTCATTGAGACAGGAGGGAGTTCAGTGATCACATTAGACTCCTACATTCTCATATGAAAAGCACAGAGAGGAGTTTTAATAAATAGAAGCTTCTCTCCAACCCATGTTTCTCTACACACTGCTTTTCCAGTGTGTAGCACTCACCAACCACTAAGTACTCTCGTTTTTACATTCCACCTGATTCCCTGTCTAAACTACTGCTAGAGCCAAAGCCAGGCCCTGAACTCTAGTTGGAATACGGGGCCCCTGGTACCATGCTAAGACTCTCCGGCCCTTCTTCTTATGACTGAATTCTCCATTTCAGCTCTTATGTGCTCTCCACCAGTTGGAATCATCTGGAACAAACATAGCCAGAAGCATACCTTAGATAAGTATACGTTTTGAACACTGTGCCTTTGGCTACCTGATTGCTATCTAGAACAACACCTAGCTGGGCCAGTTTCTTCTCACTTTGACCTCATTCTAGGAAGCAGGATTTCTTAGTTGGTGACCTGATCATCTTCCCTAACAGCCACGATGATGGAAACACCATACCATGCTCTGAGCTTACCAGGTACTGTGCATGACATGTCTATGGTACTTGCTCTCTGCAAGGACTTATAGAATCTTTCCTGAGCTTAGTCTATGTTTTCTTGCCATGGTGGGAGGGATGGGTTAGCTACCACAATTATTTCCTACAGAAGTGTGGGGGAAACAGACAAAAAACTACACATTATCAAGCACATAAGTATGTAATGATTAATGACGGTTGTGGTAAAGAGAATCTATGAAGAGAAATAAATTAAGGGTATTAGGAGAGTATATCACTAAAGAACTGTGCTGAAGTATCTTTTCATTTGAAGGAATAATAGAAATACATCGGTGGATAAACCAGGAGTTAATTTCTCTGCCTTCCTCATGTTTTTTGTCATCATTGCTCTTTATAGATATGATATATGGGTTATTCAATGTCAAATCCTAAAAATTTCCTGAAACCACCCCTCCCCCTCCCCACTAAAGATTTGACTGATCATGTTTTGTTTGGCAGGGAACCTCCTAAACCAGAAATTAAGATGTACAGTATAGGAATCCGAGCACTTGTTTTAACAGAGTTTATTAATTCACTCTCTTTCACAGCAGTTTTTTTTAAACTACTTTGTTTTCAGATTGTCATAACCTAATGCAAAACCTGTCACAATCATTACCTGTGTTTCAACTACATGTATATCATCCATCAGCTTATCCATCCTCTGTCTTAAAGTCTTATCACCATAAATTACATCTGAAAACCTAAAGTAGATGTTATTCATCCCTATTATTATTGAACAACGGGGAATGCACATGTTTTTTAAATTAAAATACTCACTCTGTATTCACTAACGCCTTTCAATATCTTATGGGATATTCAACTGGCAAATTAGTGATTTTTTTTTCTAAGAGAAATGATGCTCTTAAAAAAATAATTTCAACACAAACCATTTTGCAGAGGATAAACATAATGGTCTGATGATCCCTACACAGCTGGGGGGAGAATCTCTGCCTTTCAATCTATTCATTTTGACTCGTAAGTGTGTTTGGAAATATAGCATTATTACTCTACCCACTGACTTTATCAAAATGCAGCTTTACAGATCTTTAAGGTTACTTTTAGGTCTTCTCCAAGGTCATTCCTGTGTCATATTTGCTCATACTCTCTCCTTCCCACTAGCAAGGACCATGGTGTGAAGAAGAGGCACAGTGACGTACCTTTTGACGTTTCACAGTCATTTTCATCACCATCAAGAAAAGCTACTCTTTATCAAATGCTTCTTCAGTAGAGAACAGAGAAACAAATTCTATAAGGCAGTTTTGATCTAATTAGGATGTTTAACATATAATATTCAGGTTCATTTGAGGCTTGGAATTCTACTCATACACTTGGAGATATGCTAATATGTGACCTTCAAATTTTGGCACCTCTATTAAACATATAAAGTTTTGTTAAGACTCTCTTTTATTATTACCCCTAGCATTCACCCTGTTGATCGATGTGAACACTGAAGTATTCCAGCTAATTTTGGTATTTACTCTTGGTCTCTCAAGTCTGGCTATCTCCACCTGCACAGAAGACGTAATAAAGTTTTCTAACAACATATTTAATTTCCACCATGTTTCCATAAAGAATTTGAAGGATAGACTCAATGTATGCTACTATTGCAGGCAGTTACATTACCATGCTCATGCCCACATCCTGACTGAATATCAAAAAAAGCAGCAGCAAGGTGTGCCCTGCATTCTGTGGTAACTAGCACTACTGCCCTATGGAGATATGCTGTTTCCATAGACGTACCACATACCAAGTAAAACCACCTCACTACCATTAAATTACAATAAAAGAGTAGCGGGCAAATAACAAATATAAAATCTATAACATTTCAATCAATGGAGATCTGCATAGTTTATTAATTAACTTTTATTTTATGTAATATACTTGTTGATGGGGAGAAGGATTTTTTTTCTAATTTCTTGACATGCAATAATCTAGAACTCAGGACATTTATGCGATTTTGCCACACACGATTATTGGGATGAAGACTATTGATTTACTGTTCTATTACAAACTGAATTATGACAAATTTGAATTTATTTTTAAAATGAATTTCATAGTTGTAGTCATTTATTTTAATTATTATATAGTTAAAATTGTCCAAGAAATAGGTAATCATTTCAGAAAGAAATGAACCAAAATATAGATGAGAAAAAATATTTAAAATAAAAATTACACCAAATCCTACTGCCAAGCTAATATTTTTTAAATTATAATCTTTTTTTTTTTTAACATCTTTATTGGGGTATAATTGCTTTACAATGGTTTGTTAGTTTCTGCTTTATAACAAAGTGAATCAGTTATACATATACATATGTTCCCATATCTCTTCCCTCTTGCATCTCCCTCCTTCCAACCCTCCCTATCCCACCCCTCCAGGCAGTCACAAAGCACCAAGCTGATCTCCCTGTCCTATGCGGCTGCTACCCACTAGCTATCTGTCTTAGGTTTGTTAGTGTATATATGTCCATACCTCTTTCACTTTGTCACAGCTCACCCTTCCCCCTCCGCATATCCTCAAGTCCGTTCTCTAGGAGGTCTGTGTCTTTATTCTTGTCTTACCACTAGGTTCTTCATGACATTTCTTTTTTTCTTAAATTCCATATATATGTGTTAGCATACAGTATTTGTCTTTCTCTTTCTGACTTACTTCACTCTGTATGACAGACTCTAGGTCTATCCACCTCATTACAAACAGCTCAATTTCGTTTCTTTTTATGGCTGAGTAATATACCATTGTATATATGTGCCACATCTTCTTTATCCATTCATCCGATGGTGGGCACTTAGGTTGCTTCCATCTCTGGGCTATTGTAAATAGAGCTGCAATGAACATATTGGTACATGACTCTTTTTGAATTACGGTTTTCTCAGGGTATATGCCCAGTAGTGGGATTGCTGGGTCATATGGTAGTTCTCTGTGGTTTTTTAAGGAACCTCCATAATGTTCTCCATAGTGGCTCTACCAATTCACATTCTCACCAGCAGTGCAGGAGTGTTCCCTTTTCTTCACACCCTCTCCAGCATTTATTGTTTCTAGATTTTTTGATGATGGCCATCCTGACGCTGTGAGATGATATCTCATTGTAGTTTTGATTTGCATTTCTCCAATGATTAATGATGTTGAGCATTCTTTCATGTGTTTGTTGGCAGTCTGTATATCTTCTTTGGAGAAATGTCTATTTAGGTCTTCTGCCCATTTTTGGATTCGGTTGTTTGTTTTTTTGTTATTGAGCTGCATGAGCTGCTTGTAAATTTTGGAGATTAATCCTTTGTCAGTTGCTTCATTTGCAAATATTTTCTCCCATTCTGAGGGTTGTCTTTTGGTCTTGTTTATGGTTTCCTTTGATGTGCAAAAGCTTTTCAGTTTCATCAGGTCCCATTTGTTTATTTTTATTTCCATTTCTCTAGGAGGTGGGTCAAAAAGGATCTTTCTGTGATTTATGTCATAGAGTGTTCTGCCTATGTTTTCCTCTAAGAGTTTGATAGTTTCTGGCCTTACATTTAGGTCTTTAATCCAGTTTCAGCTTATATTTGTGTATGGTGTTAGGGAGTGATCTAATCTCATACTTTTACATGTACCTGTCCAGTTTTCCCAGCACCACTTATTGAAGAGGCTGTCCTTTCTCCACTGTACATTCCTGCCTCCTTTATCAAAGATAAGGTGACCATATGTGCCTGGGTTTATCTCTGGGCTTTCTATCCTGTTCCATTGGTCTATCTTTCTGTTTTTGTGCCAGTACCATACCGACTTGATTGCTGCAGCTTTGTAGTAATGTTTGAAGTCAGGGAGCCTGATTCCTCCAGCTCCATTTTTCGTTCTCAAGGTTGCTTTGGCTATTCAGGGTCTTTTGTGTTTCCATACAAATTGTGAAATTTTTTGTTCTACTTCTATGAAAAAATGACAGTGGTAGTTTGATAGGGATTGCACTGAATCTGTAGATTGCTTTGGGTAGTAGAGTCATTTTCACAATGTTGATTCTTCCAATCCAAGAACATGGTATATCTATTCATGTATTTGTATCATCTTTAATTTCTTTCATCAGTGTCTTATAATTTTCTGAATACAGGTCTTTGTCTCCTTAGGTAGGTTTATTCCTAGATATTTTATTCTTTTTGTTGCAATGGTAAATGAGAGTGTTTTCTTGATTTCACTTTCTGATTTTTCATCATTAGTATATAGGAATGCCAGAGATTTCTGTGCATTAATTTTGTATCCTGCAATTTTACCAAATTAATTGATTAGCTCTAGTAGTTTTCTGGTAGCATCTTTAGGATTCTCTATGTATAGTATCATGTCATGTGCAAACAGTGACATCTTTACTTCTTCCTTTCCTATTTGGATTCCTTTTATTTCCTATTCTTCTCTGATTGCTGTCGCTAAAACTTCCAAAAATATGTTAAATAAGAGTGGTGAGAGTGGACAACCTTGTCTTGTTCCTGATCTTAGTGGAAATGCTTTCAGTTTTTTACCATTGAGGATGATGTTGGCTGTGGGTTTGTCATATATGGCCTTTGTTATGTTGAGGAAAGTTCCCTCTATGCCTACTTTTTGCAGAGTTTTTTATCATAAATGGGTGTTGAATTTTCTCGAAAGCTTTCTCTGCATCTATTGAGATGATCATATGGTTGTTCTCCTTCAATTTATTAATATGGTTTATCACATTGATTGATTTGCATATATTGAAGAATCCTTCCTTCCTGGAATAAACACCACTTGATCATGGTGTACGATCCTTGTAATGTGCTGTTTGATTCTGTTTGCTAGTATTGTGTTGAGGATTTTTGCATCTATGTTCATCAGTGATATTGGCCTGTAGTTTTCTCTCTTTGTGACATCCTTGTCTGGTTTTGGTATCAAGGTGATGGTGGCCTTGTAGAATGAATTTGGGAGCGTTCCTCCCTCTGCTATATTTTGGAAGAGTTTGAGAAGGATAGGTGTTAGCTCTTCTCTAAATGTTTAATAGAATTTGCCTGTGAAGCCATCTGGTCCTGGGCTTTTGTTTGTTGGAAAATTTTTAATCACAGTTTCAAATTCAGTGCTTGTGTTTGGTCTGTTCATATTTTCTATTTCTTCCTGATTCAGTATTGGCAGGTTGGGCATTTCTAAGGATGTGTCCATTTCTTCCAGGTTGCCCATTTTATTGGCATAGAGTTGCTTGTAGTAATCTCTCATGATCTTTTGTATTTCTGCAGTGTCAGTTCTTACTTCTCCTTTTTCATTTCTAATTCTATTGATTTGAGTCTTCTCCCTTTTTTTCTTGATGAGTCTGGCTAATGGTTTATCTTCTCAAAGAACAAGCTTTTAGTTTTATTGATCTCTGCTATCATTTCCTTCATTTCTTTTTCATTTATTTCTGATCTGACTTTTATGATTTCTTTCCTTCTGATAACTTTGTTTTTTTTTTTTTTTTTGTTCTTCTTTCTCTAATTGCTTGAGGTGCAAGGTTAGGTTGTTTATTCGAGATGTTTCCAATTTCTTAAGGTGGGCTTGTATTGCTATAAACTTCCCTCTTAGAACTGCTTTTGCTGCATCCCATAGGTTTTGGGTCGTCCTGTCTACATTTTCATTTGTTTCTAGGTAATTTTTTTTTAAATTTCCTCTTTGATTTCTTCAGTGATCACTTCGTTATTAAGTAGTGTATTGTTTAGCCTCCATGTGTTTGTATTTTTTACAGATCTTTTCCTGTAATTGATATCTAGTCTCATAGCGTTGTGGTCAGAAAAGATACTTGATACAATTTCAATTTCCTTAAATTTACCATGGCTTTATTTGTGACCCAAGATATGATCTGTCCTGCAGAATGTTCCATGAGCACTTGAGAAAAATATGTATTCTGTTGTTTTTGGATGGAGTGCCCTATAAATATCAATTAAGTCCATCTTGTTTAATGTATCATTTAGCTTGTGTTTCCTTATTTATTTTCATTTTGGATGATCTGTCCATTGGTGAAAGTGGGGTGTTAAAGTCCCCTACTATGAATGTGTTACTGTCGATCTCCCCTTTTATGGCTGTTAGTATTTGCCTTATGTATTGAGGTGCTCCTATGTTGGGTGCATAAATATTTACAATTGTTATATCTTCTTCTTGAATCGATCCATTGATCCTTATGTAGTGTCCTTCTTTGTCTCTTCTAATAGTCTTTATTTTAAAGTCTATTTTGTCTGATATGAGAATTGCTACTCCAGCTTTCTTTTGGTTTCCATTTGCGTGGAATATCTTTTTCCATCCCCTTACTTTCAGTCTGTATGTGTCTCTAGGTCTGAAGTGGGTCTCTTGTAGACAGCATATATGTGGGTCTTGTTTTTGTATCCATTCAGCCAATCTGTGTCTTTTGGTGGGAGCATTTAGTCCATTTACACTTAAGGTAATTATCGATATGTATGTTCCTATTCCCATTTTCTAAATTGTTTTGGGTTCGTTATTGTAGGTCTTTTCCTTCTCTTGTGTTTCCTGCCTAGAGAAGTTCCTTTAGCATTTGTTGTAAAGCTGGTTTTGTGGTGCTGAACTCTCTCAGCTTTTGCTTGTCTGTAAAGGTTTTAATTTCTCCATCAAATCTGAATGAGATCCTTGCTGGGTAGAGTAATCTTCATTGCAGATTTTTCTTCTTCATCACTTTCAGTATGTCCTGCCACTCCCTTCTGGCTTGTAGGGTTTCTGCTGAGAGATCAGCTGTTAACCTTATGGGGATTCCCTTGTGTGTTATTTGTTGTTTTTCCCTTGCTGCTTTTAATATGCTTTCTTTGTATTTAATTTTTGACAGTTTGATTAATATGTGTCTTGGCATATTTCTCCTTGGATTTATCCTGTATGGGACTCTCTGTGCTTCCTGGACTTGATTAACTATTTCCTTTCCCATATTAGGGAAGTTTTCAACTATAATCTCTTCAAATATTTTCTCAGTCCCTTTCTTTTTCTCTTCTTCTTCTGGAACCCCTGTAATTCGAATGTTGGTGCATTTAATGTTGTCCCAGAGGTCTCTGAGACTGTCCTTAGTTCTTTTCATTCTTT